>NW_023270305.1:59447572-59957921 GCF_011800145.1 Mirounga leonina
TTCTTTCTTTCTTTCTTTCTTTCTTTCTTTCTTTCTTTCTTTCTTTCACAAGATGGGACATAAATAGGTAAGCACACTTCTTTATGTAGAGGTATTTCATGGAAATCGTTATCACAAAGATTGTCTTCCTTAAATCCTTTGAGAGGGAAGACACTCCCATCAGTAATAATGGCTTATAATAATTTGATAGTGATTGTCAACTCGGGAGGTAGGGATAGACCCCACAGGGAGGCTTATCAGAACACCTCCAGTAACACTGTGCAGACAGACATTTCAATAGTAATGTACTGCTTGACTGCAATATTATCATAGCTCTATCCTCTCTTTGTATTCTTATAGGGTGTTTGATATTTATCTCATATGTAAATATTTATCTAAGAAAAGGGAGAGTCCCTTCTCAGAGTATTGGTTTACCTTACTACAATTCAAGTTTCACATGTTGAAATGAAGAGTAGTTCTTGGGTTGAGCCAGGTACCTTCTTGGCCTAAGAGAAGCCAGGTACAAGCCTGCTATGGACAGTCTCTTTTCTTTTGGGAAAAACACTGATTGATTTATCCTAGGAAGATTTTATTGTCCTCTTTTTCTCCCCCCCTCAAATTGTGTCTTGTCTTTTTCACCACACTGCATGTTTGGTGAATTTGAATTGGAAATTGGAAATGACTAACTGGCTTAGCTAATGCAGTTATGCAGGTTTCACAAGTAGAGAGAGGACACAGATTTATCTTAAAGATAAGAGAGAGAAACCTGGGTGAAAGATGGTGTATTTATAATTAGTTTCCCTTGTGCCCAGATCCCATCAGCTGAGCCTCCAGCCTTTTTGTGGCTCACTACAGTTTTCTTACAGATGTCTTGTAAGTTAGATGATGTGGGCCAGCCTCCAGGATGGCCCCCAGCATTCCCCACCTATGGTAATCATTCTCTTGTATAGACCCCTCTCATGTAGTACCAGGGTTGGTCTATGTGGACAACAGCATAAGATAGAAATGATGGTAATTCACTTCTGAGATTGGATTATAAAAGACTGCAGCTTGCATCTTGGGTACTGTCTCTCTGTCTCTGTCTCCTCTCTATCTCTCTCGGATCTCTTGCTCTCAAGGAAGTAGGCTGCCACGTTGTTAGTAGCCCTCTCCAGAGACCCATATAGAAAGGAACTGAAGTCTGCAGCCAACCATCAGTGAGAGGGTAGGAGCTGCCAACAACCACATAGGAGAGGTTGGAAGCAGATTCTCCTGCCTCATTTGAGTCTTGACTATAGTTCTAGCTGAAAGTTTGATTACAATCTGGTGAGAAAACTTGAACCAGAACCACCCAGCTAAGCTTCTCCCAGATTCTTGCCATCAGAAACTATTGGGATAATGAATGCTTGTTGTTTTAGTTTGCTAAATTTTGTGGTAATTTGTTACACAGAAATAGATAACAAATACAGATGAGATAGAAGGAATATAAATCTTTTCTCCCAAATACCAGAAAACAAATCACTGGGTTTTCTTAAACATCATAAGATACCTGACTTTTCTTTCTACTTCAATTTCTTTGCTCTTTTCTGCCTTAATAAATATACTTATCACCTGGCACAGTGAAGGAAATTAGATTCCCTACTAATGTTGAAAGCCATTTGATAGGATCATTGGAGTGGTGATTGAAGAGATGAGATTGCTCCCAATGCTTAGTGTGGAAAGAATTTCCTCCAACAAATCTTGAAGTAATGGTCATTATTAATTATCATCTAGGCAGCTCCCTTCTCTGCACCCCCCCCCCCCCACGCCTTCTTTTGGAGATTGAGAGAGGAATCTCCTCAAGTAAAATAAGTATTAAGACAGAATCTGCTTCTGCCCTAAAGTTAGCTTTTTCTCTTCACATGTTTTATTTTCCTCTTTTAGTATTTAGGATAATGAACAGAGAATACCTTTCAGGGCCAAGCATTCTGTCTTAAATTTTGCCAGGCAATGCTGCAAAGAATCAAGGAAAAGACTCAGTTTTACTTCCTCCTTTTTTGACATACAAGAGTTGAGTAGAAAACTCCCTTGAGACACCTGGAGCCCCGTGTCCATTTTAATATTCTATTTAAGTGAAAACTCTTTAATATCTTACTAATGTTTTAATTCAGAATACAACTTCTTTTGTATAGCATGATAAACATAATTTTACTTCCATTATCTTAAAGACTCAGATGATATTACTCTAAATTAATAAAATGAGAAAGTACTAAAAGGATCTGTGATTTGTCCAAAGTCCCCCTCTATTTCCCACCTTCATTCTAGGACTTTTTTTTTTCTTCCCTCAAGAGTAGGCAGTCAGTAAGTTGAATTCAAATCAATTTCCTATGTATGCGGAGAATGGCTTTCATACATTAAGGATGGTCCAAGATAAAGAGGTCCTGTGAAATTTCTTAAATGGGGGTCATTAATTCTCTGAAATAATGAGTATAGGTTTTAAATGGCACAAAACAATTTGGACAAGTCTATGCAATTCTATTACTATTTAATAAAATTTGTTTTACTTAAAATAACACTTCTGCTAAAACTGAATAGTTCCCCTTTATTTTAGACTACTCAGTATTATCATATGATATGGCAAAAATATTTAGAATATGTTTGAGATTCAACGATGCTGTGTAAATGAAGCAGACCCAAGAAAATCATTTTTATTTGAATCTGCCTCAATTTGCTCAATCTGTCTTCATAGCACCTCTTCTGAAGTGTGTCTTTGTAAAGGGGCACAAATTTTTCACAGTGCTGCACTGTATAAACAGGGGCTACCTCCCATCCTGAGCATTGTTAAAAGTAAAGTTAATCTTCATCAGGAATGTGCCTTGTTTCTGTTCTGTTTGTCCATGGAAGACATTAATCAGGGCTTCCTTGGAAACAATGTTCTGGTATATGAGTTAAAATTGTAATGAATCTAAAGAGAAGCAAATGAATAAGTCTAAAAATAGATTTCTGTTGAGCAAAATCCACACCCCTCTCCCTTAGACACAATTCTCTCCATTGAGAATGAACCAGCAGTCAAGGGCATGGAGCTTTGCAAGGGCTTTGCCCTTTGCTTGGAGCATACATAGGTATACCCAACACCCTGCAGGATCACTGGTCTCTTGTGCAGAGCTATTAAACTGCCAGATTCCAGCTGTGCTGCACCTTTCAAATTTTCCTAACATTAATTTCTACATAAGCCAACACAAATGAGCGACTGGGAAACCTGATTAGTCTTCTCAAGATTGCCTCTGTGGACTATCTCATTTCTCCCCAGTGAAAGGAGTGTTCTACAGTTCTGCTGTGTGCATACTAAACATTCATTTATTATCTTAAAAGAAGGAAGTACTCCTAAATAACATACACAAAATTCCCAATTAGGTAATTTTACCTTTAATCATTATGCAAATCTAATGAGCCACCTTTAATTTTTGTTGCTCCCTAAGTTGGATATCTTTCAAAAATATTTAAGGAAATATCATTATTCCAGAATACCTACAACAATATGGAATATATTTCCTCATGAATGCTGACCAGATAAGTATTAAATAACTCCAGGGATTCCATCAGTTATGAATAAACACAATTTGGAAGTGTAATATTTTGAATTGAAAATCTGCCAAGCTCATTACTGTCATCATTGATTTGGTCAGGATATGTTCTAACTAGGGGAATTCCGTGTCTGCTTCTATACTAGATGCATTGGAATTGATGCACCATGACTGCCCAGATGCCTGTACAACTCTTTTGTTGGTAAGGAAGTGGGATTACAGCCTCTCTGGCTGCTCTTTCTGGCAAGATGCCCTGGCCCATGTGATGGTCACAAGGAATCTGTCATTCAGAGGCAGTCAAGTCCTACCATTCCACTCCTTATGCATAGGTCTTGAGGGGCAGCAGGATGTGGAGGCTTGGAGTAGGAACCCAGTTTATCTTTGTTAAAGGAAGAACTGAGCCTTGCAGAAGGGAGTTCAAGAGAGAGAAGTGAATATTTCCCCAAATCTAATTGTCTTGGTAACTGTTTTGTGTTTCTGCTAAAAGTTCTACCACTTAATGACTTGGGGTTTGTGTGTCGTCCTGAGGCCTCCATTGTGTCCTTGTCTTTCAGAGTGGTTCCTTCATAGAGAAGAACAGGGGAGGGAGAAAGTCTTGACTTCTTCCTCATAGCATGGGTATTTAAAAGAACCATGAAGCAGGTGGGGCCCCTGAGTGGACTTTAGGACATATGTGACTCTCCTGAGATGTCATGCAAACTTGGGGTATTTATCCATGTATGTATAGTGTTTTTTTTTTTTTTTTTTTTTTTTTAAGGAAGGAGATCCATAGCTCAGTTTCTCAGAAGGGTTTGGGTTCCCACACTGTCAAGAATCACTACCATAGATGTTATCAGCAGTATTGACACACAGACTTTGTAACAGAACTATTAATGCTACTGACATTTTGAAAATGCTGGGGTTTTGAAAATGAATTTCTGAAAATGATGTATTAGAAATTGCTTGCTATTGGACACACAAAATGTTACTGGAGTAAAAAGTCATGTTATCCAAATAATCAAGACTCTGTGGAATGCCTCATGGTTTGAGCTTTCTCTTAAACTCAGAGTTGACTGATTTTTTTTTTTTTTCAAATATCCAAGTTCTTTTCTTGTTCTGCTCTCATGAACTCTGGAACAGAAATTCAGTGAAAATGGAGCATTTACAAATTATGTCTTTCAGTACATTGGAAACGGAGGTTTCATTTTTATTCTTTTCAGTCTAATAGAGCTCTGGCCTCTCATGCCTGAAATATATTTTCTTTTGGAATCTATCTTTTCTACTGGCTAAGTATTCATGATAAAAAAGAACTTTCTAGAAAGCAGAATAAGTTGAGCACATTTGTGTTTCGTCTTTATGATGAAATGCAGACTTCCCATTAAAAGGCAAATCCTTTTGAAAAAATTGAATAGAAAGACACTTAAAAAGAGTCTTACAGATGAAAGTTGGAGGGCTAAGAAAAACTGATAAAATTAATTTGGTGAAGTGGAAAAATTTCCATTTATTTTTTAATAAGTACACATGCACACACAGAGCACACAATATAGTAATAAAGAGCACAGAATGCCAGGCCACCTAGTATTTGTATAGAACTTAATAAGCTTTGTCTTGTTTTTACCAAAAAAATTAATTAATAAGTGGTTGAGCAAACACTCATTGATCCTGTTTATTCATCCATTCATTCACTCGTTCAGCAGTGACATTTGAGTGTCGACAAGGGGCTAGGGTCTTTGTTAATCTCTAATGTGAAAATATGAATGAGAAGTGATCCCTCTTCAAAAGCCTGCCTTTCAATCCAGGAGACAGACTAAACGCAACCCAATATGCTCAGGGTCAGTATTGTCCGTGGAAGCTGCATAATAGGGAAGGAGATCTTCAGGTGCAAAGTTGGTGCCATTACATGTTAGCCTTGTGACCATGGCCAATCATTGCACCACCATAGATCACAGATAATTTATTTTTAAACCAAATAGTATCATCTCTCAGCATTGTCATGAGTTTGTAAAAGACTAAGTAGAATAAATCCTGCATAAATGTTAATTGTTATAATTTTATTATTATGAAAAACATGGCATGAACAAAGTGGGAACACAGAGAAGGGAAACTAAGAAAAATGGCTAGAAAAGTTCTGGAAAGATAATATAGAAAATGTAGTATCTGAGCTAAGGGGTTTGGGGTGAGAAGGATGTTCAAAGGAACACAGATGGCCTGTAAAAGCATGGATGCTTCTGGTGGGGGTGGGTGGGTAGGATTAAGGCTATGGAGGAAAAAGTGCTCATATTGTTTTCCTTCGTGTATTGTCTTCCTTAATTTGCCTTTTAAAATCTTTGTTCTTGATATCAAAGAATACTTTAAGGAGTGATTGTCACTTTTAGGCCTCTTTATTTCCAGCTAGCTAGCTCCCAATGTGGATTTATTAACTCCAAAATTTCTCTAATAAATACAGATTTTTTAATTGGAAATATATTCTAATTTACTCTTTTAATTACAATTATGTTCAAGGCTAAGGTTTTCTACTTTTCATCTTGATTTATTTCATAGCAAAATTCCAAAATAGTCCTACTTTCTGTTCCCCACCTTTTATTGAGCATTCTTTATTTTGTACACAGTGTTGTTTCATATGTAATTTGGTACTAAGTGCTATTTCTTATTTTCTGTTTAGAGTAGTGTTATCTCAGTCTGCCACACCACCTCAAAGCAACAAGCTTGTGGAATTTGTATGTGAGCATGTGTGCTTGTTTGCATGTTATGTATCTTACCATTATGCAAATGTGAGACAGTTTTAAGCAAAAAAAAAAAAAAAATTCCTAACTTCCTGAATCTTTGGTGAGTTACTAAAATAAGCAGGGTATGGAAGTAGCAATATGGTGGTACTGACTGGCAGCGTGATTTGTAAGAAAAATGCTTGATCGCTTCACTTCACAAGTATGTGCTATCATTCCTATTAGAGTATATTTGCCTGTGACCTTTTTTCTTTTAAATTTGGCCTAAACATTCCAAGGACATGAACCTATGATACTTGAAATTTGAATAGATACAGGTAATGTATCCAGTATGGCAAATAACAGTTTCCTTGTTACTTTGAGGGGCACATTCATTTCGAATAGACTTAGGATTTAAAATAAAATCCTCATCAGTTAATGTTTTCAAAATCAATTCACATTGTCAATGCATTCAGATGCTTTTAGAGAATATAATACTCTATGCACACCAGGGTACTCAGCAAGTGTTAGCCTTAATTTTCAGATATATTAGGAATCAGTGTACTTGAAATAGGATTATTTTAGCAATACCTTTTTCACGTTTAATAAAATTCTTATCCATGAAAATGTCTGCAAAGAATTCAGTGCTATTAATCTAATTGAAACTATTTGATTTCATGGAGATGAATGTTAAAATGACTAATATTTTTTGGAGACAAATTTAATTTGCTTTTAAGTACTAGAGCAAATGACATTCTTCTAGATGGCTGAATGGTATTGATGTTTATTTGCACAAATTAAGGAGCTAAATCACTTTCAGAGGTAGGAGTTAAATGTGGTAGAGGAGTCATTAAAGTTATTTACAGCTGATGATATGTCAAAGCAGTTTCCTATGAAATCCTACAGAGATGGGAGGGAGTATGAATCATTGAGAATTAAAGATTTTTCATCTCTAATTACTTTAGGTCTCTTAGGAACCACTCATAAATTTTTAATGTAAAAATAAAAACAACAAACACCAGAGAGGGAGTATTACACTTGGTATTGGCTCACCCAGTTTTTGTTTCTCAAGACCCGAATTCTGGGATCAAGATGAATTTGTGTATTTGATTTTTAATGCTTTCTCTCTTCATATTCCCTAGAACAACATCAGCCACAAATTTTTCATGAGGCCTGTGAAATTGCATTCCTTTGCCCTCTTTGTTTGATGAAAATGAATGGGGACCATCTAGAAAGCTTTCTGTCAATATAGGTTTTTCTTTTATCTTTAATGCAAGTTAAATAAGCCCTTAGAATAGAAAATGATTTGGGTATCCCTGAATTTGATTATGAAGCCCAAGTATGTTAATTTTTATTATTTGACTTAATTGAGGGTTGCAGTGCTCATGTATTGTTCTGGTCATGCAGCATCTACTCACCATTTTCTGGATAAAATCATCCTATTTTTTTTTTTCCTCTGGGAAGCCCTCTGTCACCTAGTCTTTCAGGGTGGCGACTGTGTGGCCCAGATGTGGCCAATCAGAGCATTATATTCCTAAAGCCACAGCGGTTGGCTTAGGGATGAATATATGAACACAGCTATTTTGTTGCTATAAGGACCTTGAGAATGAAGTTAATGTGGAGAAGAGTGGAATAAAAATGAGGGGGAAAGGCCCAGTTGCAGTGACTTTTTGAACCTCTGAAAAAAAGACCGAGATTTTTTAGTTATTTATTCCAAGAAATTTCCCTTTTCATTTCTGCCAGTTTGAATTGGGTTTTCTGTCACTCGCAACTGAAAGCATTCTAACCAGAATATGCACAAGATTTTCGAGCTGGAAATCAGGGAGTTGCAAGAGTAGTGGGGTTAAAATGAAGTACAGCTTCATTCCTGTACCAATTTCAGAAGCAGAGTTTTTTTTTTCCTCCCTCTCTCAATATCATTTCTTTCCAAATAAGATTGCTAAAAGTTATGCCTGGATGTAGGCATGTATAAAGAATCAATCTGGCAGTTTTGAAATAAAAATCCTGACAAAGTAATCCAACTTCTTTTATGTTTTCTGAGATAAATATGTATTTTTTTCTCTATCGTGCCTCTGACGTAAAGACAAACCTAGGTTTCTTTCTTTCTTTCTTTTTTTTTTTTTTTGAATTGTTGCAGGGGAACATGGCAGTATCGATGCCTGCTGTACCCAGTGGCTGGAGCAATAGAGAATAGCCCAGAGGTTAGCCCTGAGGGGTCGCCCAGGCTTGGAGGCACAGAGCTGGGCAAGCTGTGGCCACGTGCATGTCCTGAACTCAGCACTGGGGCAGCCTGGCCCCAGAAGATGCCCAAATCTGTGGTGACATGGAAGTGTGCATGCAGGCCTCGCATAACCCGAGGAAGAAGAGGCCCCTGGCTGAACTGGCCGCACAGAATCAGCTCTGTCGAGATTTTTGCAGCACCTTCCAACCTTGGGCGACCTTGCTCAGCCTGCTTAATGCTTTGGGGTCCCTCTTTATGTTATTACTTGTTTAGGCCATGCATTTAAGTATCTGTTCATTTTTTTTCCCCAGCATTTACTCATGGTTTTGGTAAGATCAAGGTTCTATGAACTCAGTCTACCAGACTCCGATGTAATAGAAACTCTGCAATCAGGTTTTAAGAATTAATTTTCCCTAGTGGTTTTGGTTGTACTGTGGTTATTATAAGATTGCCAGGTGATTGTCAGACTGTGTGCGAAATAATTAGCTCAGAGGCTGGCCCAGAGAAGTGGTTGTGTGCTTGTTGGTGTGGGAGAGGAAGGGATGGATGTGCGTGCAGCCCAGCAAGTGTCCAGCTGGCCGAAAGTCACAAGCTTTCTGAAAAGGACAGCAATTCAGAGGCTAGCAAATCTTCTCCATTTCCTGCTTGGAGGCAACTCTGTTGGCCACTGTCCCAAGGTCTCAGAATCTGTTCATCACTGGAAACACTCCCAGAACACTTCAAGGAGCTAAGGGAAAATAACGGTCAGCCTGGACTTTCATACCTAGCCACATGCTTTTTTAAGAATGAGGGCAACATGAAAAAATCAGACAAAGACTAGGAGAGCTTACTATCCACAGTGCTTTATAAAGGAAATAGATGTACTTTATCAAGAAGAAAAGTAAACCTAGAGGAAAGGCATAAGTTACAAATATAATAGACACTAAAAAAAAGTCATAAAATTTAACCATTGATGGTGCTTTTTTCCCCCCACTACAAATAAGGTAAAATTAAATTTTAAGACTATAGCAAGAGAAGTTGTAAAGTTCAAGGGCAATTAAATCATATTTTTCCAGGAGGAGTATATAAAATTGAAGAACTTATACTCTCATTTGTGAATTTTTCTAAGTCTATCTTAACACTTTAAGAGAGCCTTAAGAAAAAATTTCAATCTTTAGCTTTTCAACAAAGATAGAACAAGAGAAAAAAAATTTTTTTATCAGTCTAATCAAGGTAGGAGGAGGGGAACAAAAGGAGCAGTGAAATAAATGGTAAGGAGAAACTACAAAATAAGGTGGAATGAAGTAACTGCAAATGCCCCCATTCTGAACAAATATTGTCAAGTAACAAGTAAATATTGTCAAGTTAACTCATATTGACTTCAGGTTGTATCAATCTGGTTGCCTGAGCTGGTAGACACCTTGGTCTTACCCAGAACACTAATAGATGCTGGAAAAAATAAAATACTTAAATGCATAACCCCAACAAATAATAATGGACCCCTAAGCACTAAACAGTCTTTGTCAAGCAATAAGATATTCTTGTCTCCACCGACCTTACATATGGATATCTCTTACATGGCTTTGAACTCTGGTGGAGAAGAAAGGGTTACAGTGTATGATGTTTCCTCTGTCCCCAGCAGAACAGAATAGGAAACTTAGAGATACACACCCACATATATGAAAATTTGATGTGTGACAACCATGTCGTCAATCAGTGGAGATGATCTATTTGGTAAATGGAGTAGGCATAGTTGGCTATCTAAATAGGAAAGAAAAGGTAAAATTAGATCCCTATCTCATATCGTACACAAAAATCTATTCCTGGTAGAACTGCAAAATATCAAACAGCACCATATAAAATTAAAAAAGGTAAAGGGAGAATATTTTATAATCTCAGAGGAGAGAGAAACATGTAAAACAGTGCACAAAAAAAGCACAAACCATAAAAGAAATAGCTACATTTCACTAAAATAAAATTTAAAACCTCTTTATAGCAATGCACAAATAACATTAAAAGTCCATCTGGAAGAAGCTATTTGGTACACATTGCTGTCCAAGAATGAGTAGCCCAAGAATGTCTAAAGTTCAGTAAAACCCACTGGATGAATGTGGCAAAGATGGGATAGATGATTCAGAGAAGAGGACACCTAAATGGCCTCCAGAGTTTAGCAATGACAGTCAACTGAAGTAAGAATCAGGAAATGCAAATCAAAGCATGAAGTACAACTTTACACTAATATAATTGTGGAAATAAAAATGATGACAGTGCCAAGTTGATCACACGTATCTATATGAAAATGAAGTACAACAGCCGAGGGCATGGGGAAATAGGGATCTCATCCACTGCTGAAGGGGATGGAAATTAAACCGACTTTGGAGAGAACCTGAGCAATAGCTACTAAACAAGAAGATTGCCTACGCCAGCTATATAAGTGCGCCAGGAAATCCAAACAAGAGTGTAAGTGCTATGCTGCTTACGATGGTGAAAAACTGACAACAGTCTAAATGTCCTTTAGAAGAAAATTAATACGCTGTAACATAATTACATAATAGAGTATTTAAAAAATCAGAATGAGTGATTTTGTGTTCCATGTGTCAGCATGAGGTATAATATGAACTTTAAAAAAAAATAAAGCAGAAGGAAAACTGTGAAGTGATACCCACAGAATGGTAAAATTTTTGTAAAGTTTAAGTATGCAGCCTAGTTCCAATATGGAATGAAGAAGGCATACATGGGTATCAAGCTTATTTGGAATGATTTTATTTAAGAAAATATAAAACAAATGTACTAAAAAGAGGAATTCTGATAATGTGGGGAGTAGATATATGATGAATATTTTGGTTTTATTTAAAATTCTTTTGTATGTATGAATATTGTAAAATAAAAAAAAAGCAGGGAGACAATGATATATAGTCAGGACAAAATCGAAAAAAAGGCAAAAGATATCAGTAAGTAATGCATTAAAGAGGAAACCTGAATGACTAATAAATATACTCAGACACAATTGTAACCAAGTAAACGAAATAAAAGCAAAAATAGGGGCGCCTGGGTGGCTCAGTTGGTTAAATGGCTGACTCTTTGGTTTCAGCTCAGGTCATGATCTCAGGGTTCTGGGATTGAGCCCTGCATCAGATCAGGCTCTGCATTCAGCGCAGAGTCTGCTAAAGTTTCTTTCTCCTTCTCCCTCTGGCCCATCCACCCCCACATCCCTGCCCAGGCCCGGCTCAAGTGCACTCTCTTTCTCAAATAAATAAATAAATACTAAAAAAAGAAAGAAAGAAAAGCAAAAATGAAATAGAAGTTCACTGTATCAAATGGGCAAAAATGAAAAATTTTGAAAATACCAAACTGGTGAAGGTATAGCTAAGAGGACTTTGATGGGAGTGTAAATTACTATAATTTCTTTGTAAAATAACTTGGTGATGCATAACTTTGAAGATTACCATATCTTATATATAAACAATATTATCCTAAATATGCCTTCATGCAGGTGCACAAAGAGCAAGAATGTTCACTGCACTACTGTGTAAGTGGAAAACTGAAAACTAACCTAATTAAACATAAATAGAGGATTGGAAATATTAAGGTCTATTCACATCATGGAATACTACATAGATAAAAGAAAATTACTAGGTCTGAATAATGGATCAGAATTGGTAAATATAAAAACAGCAAATGTTTAATAAAAATAGAATTTGTCCAATGTCATATGTAACATCATACTATTTATGTAAATTAAAAACATACAGACTCTCTATTCTGCTTTTTGATCTATTTATCATTAGACCAAGAACATGCTATCCTAATTACTATTGTTTTGTTATAGATCTTGACATTGTGTGAGCACATCTCTCTACCTTGATCATCTTCAGTAATATTTTGTCTATTCCTGGTCTTTTTTTTTTTTCCTTCAAATTTTAAAAATAGCTTGTGAAAATTAATTAAAATGTGTTGATATTTTGTTTGAATTATACTGATTCTACTGCTGTGGTAATTTAAAGAGAATTGATACCTTTGTAATAGTGAACCTTCCTACCCATAAAGATGATACTTCCCTCTATTTTTAAATTGTCTTCGCCAGTGTCTTTCAGTAATGTCCAACTTTCTCCAAAAACATACTGTGCGTCTTTTGGTATCCTGGGCACCTTATATATTTGTTAGGTACCTAATATCTCTTTTTGCCCCCGTATTTGCCAACTACCCAATTAAATACTGTGTTTTTGTTCTTTTTCTAAAAAGAAAACAGTTCTTATTTTGGAAATGAAAGAAATTCTATCTGCTAACTTTACCCAGTTATTAATGAAGTTGTGGGTGAATGGAGGACCATTAATACATGCCAGATTCTACCATGAATGCTGGTCAGAAATTAAGGGAAAAATTAATTGCAAAGAAAACACTTCTATGGTGAACATGTCAGAAGCCATGATTTACTAGCTGTGTCTAGACTGTCTGTTTCAGATAATGGTTGGCAGGACAGCCTGGGTTATGACAGATGTGGCTGACTGATCATCATTTAAAGGCAGCAGTAATAACATACTTTCAGAGAAAGTAAACATAATTAAATGGAGGGTTGCTTTTATAAGTAGAGTTGGAGATAGTCCCCTGATTCTGCTCTTCTTCTTTCTCCCAAATCTGCTTGCATACAGGCCATTCTGATGTTATGATTCAGAATCTGCCAAATTCTAGGAGTATTTTCATATTACTGACTTAACATTACCCTAAACAGCAGTAAAGACTTCTGTTCGTAAAACACATCCAAAGTGCTGATTTATTACAGATACCGGTGTGGCCTTTTCCATCATCTTTGAGTCTGCCAATGGGCTCAGAGTTTCCATCTAAAAATAACAGTTAGTGTTGTGCCTCATCTGGAGGTAAGGCCAGCCGTCCCTAACACTTAGCATCGTCTAGACACTTAACAAAATCTGAGGAAAAAATAAGCAAATAGTAAATAAGAAGTAGTTTTAGCAAAGCTTTGAATCTGGATCTATTGGCTGTTTATCCGTGTGGGGAAACTCATTTGGTACCTGGTGGCACATTTCCAAGAGTGTTTGTTTCTGCCCATTTGTACCACCAGGACTTTTGGGTGGTTTCAGGACTAATGAAATAACACTCTATGTAGAAACCTTAAATCATCCTAGCTCATTGCTATATATTTCATATCAAACAGCAATGAGTTGGAGAGATTTCAGCTTCTGGTTACAAGTTGCGAAGTAAAGCTTGGTGGTTATCTATTTAAAAAATACATTGTCTTTTGGTTTTTCTCCTTAGAGAATTATAGTAAGCAAGGGCAAACAAATCATAAAGTATTCACCTACCTAGTATGAGTCTTATTCAACTATTATATATTGCCTTGCACATTCCTTTATGTTCCTTGAATGCATTTTATGGTTTACCTATCTTGGGTTGTAATTTTCAAGAGGATAGCATCCGCGGTGGTGAATTGTTTTGTGCTGTATTATAAGCAGGTGGTTGTATAACAAATGCTGTTTGAAGATGATCGTGGTAGTGGTGACTCTATATACATTTGTCTTCAGTATTAGCATAATTGACCTGATTTGGAGCTTGATGTGATTAGTTGGACTATAAACCTGAAAGTGTCTTAGCATCTCACCGTGAAATCAGAGAATTGGTTTCTGGCTTGAATGCCAAACAGGAAGTTCTTGGCAAAGAGGTGCAGGAAAAATCTCTGGCAGAGCTTTAGAGTTGTTAGAGGACACACATAAAGAACCACAGTCTCAAGATGTGGGATAGAGGTAAGGCTGCAACACCATGTGGTCATTGCTAGAGGAGGGAGCAAGGCCAGTGGCAGCAGAAAAGTTCTTCCTGGAGACAAGCCAAAGCTCCTTAGCCATTCCTTTGATGAAGTTTCTTACCTTAAAAGGAATTTTATTTTTTTAAAGATTTTATTTATTTGACAGAGAGAGACACAGTGAGAGAAGGAACCCAAGCAGGGGGTGTGGGAGAGGGAGAGCAGGCTTCCTGCCATGCAGGGAGCCCGATGAGGGGCTCGATCCCAGGACCCTGGGGTCATGACCTGAGCCGAAGGCAGACACTTAACAACTGAGCCACCCAGGCACCCCTAAAAGGAATTTTAAGTGGGAGAAATCTGAACAATGCATGGACTTGAGTTCATAATAATGTTATCAGTATTGGCTCATTAGTTGTGCCAAATGTATCCTACTAATGTAAACTGTTAATAGGGGAAACTGGGTGTGGGGTATATGGGAACCCTCTGGACCATCATCACAATTTTTCTGTAAATCCAAGCCTATTTTAAAATAAAATTTATTTTAAAAAAGGAATTTTAAGCAGGGCGCCTGGGTGGTTCAGTCAGTTAAGTGTCCGATTCTTGATTTCAGGTCAGGTTATGATCTCGGAGTAGTGAGATCAAGCCCTACATCGGGCTCTGCACTGGGCACGGAGCCTGCTTAAGATTCTCTCTCTCCCTCTGCCCCTCCCCACTCCCTTTCTCAAAAAAAGAAAAAAAAAAAAGGAATTTTAAGCAAGAGCATATGACCAACAACCTTTCTGTAAATAGTATCTTGAAAGCTTTGTCTTAGCACACTAAAACAAAGGCTGTAAAACTTGCCAGATGTAAGTTTTCAAAAAAAGGGGACAGATCTGATGTGTTTGGAAG
This sequence comes from Mirounga leonina, assembly GCF_011800145.1. Lineage (NCBI taxonomy): Eukaryota > Metazoa > Chordata > Mammalia > Carnivora > Phocidae > Mirounga > Mirounga leonina. The sequence continues at coordinate 59,462,615 of NW_023270305.1, forward strand.
ATGGGAAAAGTTAATTCATGAGAAAATAGCCTTGGCTTAGTGCACAGCGAGGATGGGATGGGTCTACCCGACACCTGGGTACCTCCATTCAGGGATTCCTGAAACTTTGGGTGTGTGGCAGCGTGCGAGGTGGAAATGGATGGAAATGCATCTATGGGAGTTTCAAGTGTCTGGTACAGGAGTGGGAAAGTACTCTGGTGCAAAGTTCACTGAGGTGGTTTTGACCGACAGGAAGCAGCAGAGGCAAGAACAGGTGTATTTGTCCACTTGCCATACAAGGTCTTCGTTATTCTCCTTGCTCCATGGCTTTAGGTGTTTGAAGTTATCCTAGGCATATGTGGTAGCTTTGGCAGCAAGGGTAGCATCTCTTACTTTGGTAACAAGATCCTCTGTGCCTTCAGGAATGACCAGTTGGGGAGGGCAGTGACAGCCAGGTAAGAAGTAAAAGAACAGATGTGTGATACCTCAGACAGCTTTGTCTCACCACCTGACTCTGGGAAGGGGGAGATGGAAGTTGGAGGAACTTCCCAAGAAACTGTGATGACTGCCTGATCTGTAGCCCATATTCTCTCTGCCACAGATCAGAGCATCACTTGATTCTTCACCCGATGACCTCGCTCCACCTTTTTTTGTAGCTCTGACATTTACTCTGTTTGGAATCTCCGTAGGACCTTGGTTTCACGCACAGAACAATGTAATGAAGATAATATTTACAAATATTTAACTCCTGACCTTAAAACTTCTTGCTTAAGTCACTGACTGAACTAAAGGGTTTATTCTCCAAGAACAGGTACCAGAGTAGGACAGAACAGTATGACTAGAGTAGTGATTTCCAAGCTTTTTTTGATGACCATGACTTGTAGAAATTTGTTACAGGTCACGACCCTGTTCACCAAACTCTACATAAAAAGCTAAAATGTTTACTAAAATAATACTAATTCTAACAATGTGCTAGGTACCATGATTTTCCTGTCCTCTCCTATTCTAATACTTTGCTTTTGACAATGCCTTTTGTAATTCACAAAGCTTAATTTACCACACCCAGTGTGGAGCTATTTGCATTTAGAAAAACAATGGTCAAGAACAAAGGCCAGCAAACTATGGCCAGAGCCAAGTATGCTGTCTTTATCAAGTTTTATTGGAACATAGTCACGCCCATTCATTTATATATTGGCTATGGTTGCTTTTGTGTAGTTGCCAGACTATATGACCTGAAAAGCCTGAAATACTTACTACCTGTTCTTTTACAAAATAGTTTGTTGGCCCCAAGTCTGGAACAAAGAAAGGTAGTTTAGGTATATAAATGAGTGTACATATAAAATATATATTCATATTTATAATTCACCTTCATATTTTGACACACATTTGTATCTGTATAGGTCTATTTATATTTAAGTATTCTCTAGTAATTTTTTAGTTGCAGTCAAAATATGCGGTGGTCATGTGGAATGTAGTATCCCCTGAAGACATGTCTTGGGACTATTTAGTGGCCTACTGCTATTGAAGTGTGTGAATGGCATGGACATTTTAGGGTTGCCTGTTGAACAGGAGATGTGGATTCTGATAACAGTGCTGGACAATTCAAAGAAAGAATGATAATAAAGAATTCCTAAATCTTTGGCTCAAAAGATAGACTGTTCACAGGGACCTTCTATACCAGTTAAACAAAACAAAACAAGTCCTACATTTTAGAACTTTAGGACTAAGAGAAAACTGAGTAAGTTTGATCTTACAGGTTGCTGACATAATTTCAGTTGAGTTCATGGCTTCAACACATCTATTAGTAAGAGCATTGGTTGTTGGAAATGTTGTAAGTTGAAACAAATGGTATTGAAGGCCCATTTGTGCTGGACACTGTGGAGAGAATCTGAGGATCCAAGTTGGGGTATTGGTCACAAATATGATCACAGGGTGAGAGGCGACTGACAGTGCATGGTGATTGTCAAACAAGTGTAATGGACATTCAAGGCCAGGAAAGATCAAGAAAAGAGGAGGTTACACTTGAGTTGGAGCAACCATAGGGTGTTACGGACTAGGAGTTAGGGAGATGTGGGCCTGGGAGCCAGTCTATACCTGCCTCTTATACTTGAGCAAGTTATGAAAACTTTCTGGAGTTCCTGAGTCTTCACCAATAAAAAGGGAGTTTGGTCACAAATGTTTTCAGAATCATTTTATTTATTTATTGTTTTACATTTTATAGTTTCACAGTCACACAAGAAATGGGAATCAAATAAACCCTTAAGGAATTTAGGATTTTGCTATGAGGATTTGGTGCAGGACATTTGAGAAGCTGGGAATCATATGTACCATAGTGTGCAACAGGAGAGTTCCAAGTTCCTGTTTGGGGACACACAGTGGTTTGTCCTAAATATTATAAATAAAATATCAGAAGACAGATATTTGGAATTGTAAGTAATCAGTACTACATGGTGGAGGAAGGGGACAGTGTAATTGGATTTGGCCTCATGGTGAAAGGTGTTGATTTTGATCTATCCTTTCTTAACTGTGGTTCACTTGAATCCTTAAAGTTTCTTCACTGTGGCCTTTGGTCAATATCATTCCTCAAACTCTAGCAAAAAAAGGCACAGTAGAGAATTATTGCATGTTCCTCTATTTTTAGCCTTTGAGAAGATTTCCTATCCTAAAGACCTGTTGTCTATAAATACAGTGTTATCACCCCCATTATTTAGCCCCACAAGAACTTGTGCCAATGGAGTATGTGGGTCTATAGCATGCATTTTTTTGCATTTGTATATTTAGGAGAAACGTATTGATTATGTAATATTCGGTGTCCTGCCAAAGTGACAAAATATCATAAATTTTCTCAGTCTGAGGCAGATGTAGAGTGACATTTCAGTATTAGCAAATTTACACAATTCTAATTTAAGCAAATCAGCAGCAGCACTATTTCAGGAGGTTAACAGCTTTTGTGCAGAAATGAGGTTAAGTAGTTTGTTTCGGTTTTGATAAATCATCCTCACAAGATTGCATTTTTCTTATTAGCTGCCTTTTCATTTCAAAGGCTATAAGATAGTATTAAAGGGATTATCTCAAATACTAGATAGTTGCTTTCTATTTACAGTTTTAATCAGGTTTTCAAATGTTTCATCTTTGACATTAAATTCGATATAACACTGAGTACTGAATGTTGCCATCTTGAAGCTATACCAGCGTGGCTTTTCTTGCCGTTTGCTCTCACAGAAATACTTGCAAGGACGATAGGAATTGTGTATGAATAGGGCGCCTGGGTGGTTCAGTTGTTTAAGCGACTGCCTTCGGCTCAGGTCATGATCCTGGAGTCCCCGGATCGAGTCCCGCGTCGGGCTCCCTGCTCGGCAGGGAGTCTGCTTCTCCCTCTGACCCTCCCCCCTCTCATGTGCTCTCTCTCTCTCTCTCATTCTCTCAGTCTCAAATAAATAAATAAATAAATCTTTAAAAAAGAATTGTGTATGAATAATCACACTGTATATATTGAAGTGTCATTCTCCTCTTTCAAATCGAAGACCTTATTGATGGAAATGAGATTAACTCTATAATACCAGTGCTTGAATAAACACCATTAGTAAAGAAAATACGATTTCTATTAAACTTCTCAAGAGACATAAGTAAAGAGTAGTATGAGTTATCAGGAGTAATTTGTTGTATCATGATGAAGTAACAAACTAGCTTCATGTGCTTGCTTCATGATGGAGACAAGTTATTATAAAACAATGCCGAAAGTTTCATATTAACTCCTTAACCACTATTATTTATAATTGAGTAATAGACTAGTTTTAGGGAATTTTGCAAAAAGGCCCACATAGTTTAGGTAGATTACATACATTTGTACTCTGTAGTAGTTAGATGTCTCTAAAGTCCTAATTAATAATATTCTCTGTTCCATTCATCCACCCACTTAGCACCCTGGCAATCTAGAATACAGGTGGTTTGTCATATAAGACATGGTAATCAGAAGATTCATTTAGATGTTACAGTTAATGGGTATATAAACCATCTTGAAGTTATTATCCTTATAGACATAAAGGGTAATACTGTAATAATCAAGTACTTGTGAATCACAGCACCCTCTTTGCTGCCTCCCACACCTGGAGATGTTAATTTTCTATTGTTGACTAGTGTGGTTGGGCATGATTTCTGATATTGTTTATAAGTTATGTTATGTGAATATGATTGAAGCACAAACAGTCATAATGTGAATTGGGTTTGGGGGACAGTATGAACTAAAAGGGAAATATATTGTGGATGATGCTTAGAAAAATGAGTGGTCCAGAAAACAGGTTTGCTTGTTGAGTCTGACATGCTACAGAGGCAGCTAAAAGGAAGATAATAAATGACTTTGGTTCAAGACATCTGAAGATAGTGTAGAAGTAGAGACAGAAGAGGGAACAGCCTGGCTGCCTATTGGTTGTTATTGGGGAGAAACTCATGAGGATTCCTTGAGCCTCACATGAAAGATTAATTAATTTACTCATTCAGTATTTCATTCATTCATCAACTGTTAATTGCATGCCTTCCATGTTCTGGGCACTAGATATATTTAAGGGAACAAAACAAACACATTCTTCCACTGGGAAATTTACATTCCAGTGAGGATGTGCAGATGAAAAATACATAGTTTCCTTTTCCCTAGTATAAGAAGCACTATTAAAAAAATGGAGGATAGATGGAATAGGGTGCGATGGGGCATGGGGAGAGCTTTTGTTGCCTTTTATAAAGCTGGTAGGGGTTGGGAGATTAAGAAGCTTCCTTTTTGAATGAGAGATATTGCAGCATGTGAGTATAGATAGGAATGATGTAAAGGAGAAAGAAGAATGAAAGCTTCAGGGAAACACCCTGGGAAGAGTTTCTGATTAAGTGTGGAATGTGGATTTAGTACAAAAGTGAAGGCTTGGATTTAGATAGAAGCATGGATAAATGGAATGATTAAAGTTGAGACTAGTGGAGAGGCCCAGGTAGTGGTGATGCCTTGATTTGGCTATGGGGGTGGGTGCTGAGATTTAGGGTGAGGACAACATCATTGGGTCAGAGAAGTTCATGGAATAAGGGAACAGGGCATTATTGGATAGTTATGTAGTGTTTACTAAAATCACCAAAAATCATGGCAGCAGGGTTGTTGGAGACCATTACAGTGAACCAAATGTTGAATTGTACATGGAATAGGGGACATGATCTAGAGGTTCTATAGATGACTGCAACAATATTTACATAAACCTAAACCCTTCACCATTTGGGAGATGGGTGCTCTTGTCTAAGACCTCTTCTCTGAGTGGAAAGGAAGAGTTTGCATTTGTCCAGTGGGATTATCCTTTATCTGAAGCTTCAGGGACATTGAAAACCAAAGTGTATACAAAATTGATAGGTGAGTGGGATGAGCTGTATCAGTCAACTGGAAAAACGGGTATGATTGGGTCATCAAAATGAGGCAGTGCTGGGGTAGGGTATAAGGCATACAGCCAAGAGATTGGAGGACTAGGAGGAGGGGAGGAGAGGAGAGTGTGGGAATCAGGTAACTGGAAGGCTACTTGGAGATAGAAAAGATCAGAGCAGGGCTACAGGAAGTTGTGAGAACATTTGGGCTTCTGAGGGGTCCCTAAAGTGAGTGTGGCAGTGGTTGTCAAGCTTTATTTACTTAAAGGGCTAGGACCAGAATAGACAACACTCAAGTGCCAAAGAATGTCTCTCCTATATAATGACTTTTTTTTTTTTTTTTTTTTTTACAATTATGAACGTCCCAACCACTCCAGAATCCCATCTCTCCATTCCAACCATCTCTTATAAAAGCTTGTGCGTTTATCATTCCATCAGCTTGATTTGGGCATGTTGGGACAAGAAAGTTGAACATTTTCTTGGATTAAGACTGTTAAATCAGTTTTAGTAGAAGGAGTGATGGTTCTTATTTGAGATTGCCCCATTTGAGGGCCCTGGGAAAAGCAAGGCAACATCTGCTTACCACTTCAGGATGGATCAATGTTAATTAATGTAAGTAGGGAAGGGTGGGATGTAGAGGTCCTGTTTACCCTGCTGATGCTCTTGGACCCTAGAGGCTGCTCTCATTTGCACTGACATTTAAAATCCTCTCCGCTGTTTCCATCATGTGGTCTGCTTTCCTCATTGAGTCTCTTTATGTTTCTAGGCTGTGTAAGATTTTCTCCTGTCAAAAACAGCTGCTCAAAATGCAGAACCTTGCTTCTCTCCTCTTTTTACTTCCTGCTGCTCTCCTTAAAAATAATTGCTATATATAGTCAATCCACAAAACATGAGAATAAGTAGAACCTTTACAGATTCTACTTTATAAATTTAAGATTGCAATCTCTTCATTTTCACAAATGCCAAAGATGAGGGTCTCTGCTTTCATTTCGTTCCTGTCAAAAGGACTAAATTTAGTTGGTTGACTTACTTTTTATCATCCAAATATTAATTTTGCAAAGCAAAGAAACTTTTCCAGATGGACTTTAAAAAGATAATATATCTGATCCCTAAAGCCCAAATCAGAGATAATAGGTTGGGGATTTTTTCATGGAGTTTTTTTTTTTTTCCCCAATGTTCCCATTATCATGTAGTAGATTTCCTTTCTATATGCAGAAATAAGGTGTGTGAGTCTGCATTCATCTGTTTTTTATTAAAGTAAAACAAGGGTATATCTAAAATGTTCTACCCTACTGTGAAGATTATAAATGAATCCTTAGAACTTTGACTCTCAATCCTGACATGAAAGTATTAATTTATTTTCCTTAATTTTTGCTGCTTGTTTGTGAGATAAAGGAGATGATTGGCCATAAGGACTCCTGAAGGTTGTATGTGTGGGGGTAGTCAAATAATTCTGAGTCAGTGCATTATGAAGCTCTTGTCACAGCCTTAAATTCACTGTCATTCATCTCCTTAATTCCCTAGGGAGTTCCCCAGTTACTGTTTCGAGCCTTCCTCACAAATATCCAGCTTTCATCCACCCATCATCCTTGCTTAGGTAACCTTGCTTCCTTCTCACTTGGGGAGATTTTAAAACCATCTTTGAAACCATTTGACTGCCTCAATTTCCTCCCACATTAATCCCATTTCATCTTTCAAGGTAAACCACAGTGTTAAAACATGGTCAGGGTCTTGGGACATTTCTAATTGACTGTTGTCCAAGCTGTTTGTAGGGCTCCTGAACCTGCACTTCAATTGAGATTCTTATAGAAGAATCTCTGTAATAAAACTTGTTTTGTCTTAGCTCTGTGTTTACGTTCAACCTTTTTTACATTTTTGAATTTTTAACTTTGATTCACTTTTTTAGGTGGGTTTTAAAGGAGCCATGGGTGTTGTATTTGCTGATGACTAGTATGCTTGGGAATGTGTATTATGTTGAAAATTAGAAGGATCCTGATGCCAAGATTTAAAATTAGAATTTTAAAAGTTCTTTTACAATCTGTGAAGTGGGTAGAACATTGAAGATGTATAACAGGAAAGAAGACAGGGTGAAATCCTAGCAGTATTAACTGGAAATTTAGTTCACAGTTGTCTTAGGAGCAAAATACAGACTCATGTGTTAATTAATTTAACGAATATTTATTAAATACCTACCATGTGCCAAGCATTATTTTAGGCACTGGGGATAGAGCAGTGAAAAAAAAAGGTCAAAAATCTTTGTCCTCAATGAACTCATTATCCTTCACAATAAATCAGATTAATAAGTTAAAATGCAGAGGGCTAAGTGCCAAAGAGAAAGAAATTGAGGTGGAAAGGGGATAAAAGAATTGATTTACAGACTGAAAATTTGATGGGCTAGGGTAGTGTTCATTGAAGAGGTGATTCTTAAGACCTGGAGTATGAAGAAGGTAAATAATTTGATTTCTACAGTGAGGGCTAATGAAAAAGTAACACTCCCTCTGAATAGAGATGGGTACTTTATTTACTCTGTATTTTGTTGAGTTAGGGGTAGATACTAAAGCCAGGGAGGATATTCCTAGGAGGTTTTGAGCCAATGGGGTGTGTTCCTTGCATATGAATTTGTGTGTGTTTGGCTTAGATAACTGGCGACCTAGAAATTAACATTAAAGCTGGAAATGACCCTAGAAACAATGTGGCTCAACCATCTCACTCTATAATGGGGAAATGAAATGGTCCCCAAAATGCTTGTTAAGTTGAATGGATCAAAATAGGATCTGTAAGGACCCAGCACTAAACCCACATATCTTTTTCCAGAAAGAGTGTTTATTCATAACACCTCATTTCCCAGTTCTACCAGTGCAGTGGTCCTTAGAGAATTATTTTAAACTAACTCACGAGATTTAACCAGGGAATTTGGAAGAGAATACCCACACAACAGTTTCCTTTCTCTGTCATTCCTATTCTTTAAAACTGATAAACTTTGGCATGGCACTGATTTCTGAAGACATTGACAGCATCACAAAAATATCTATAATGAAAGCTCTGGGTCTCCCATTTCTTTTGACAAGATTTTCTTCTAAGGTTTTTGTTTTGTTTCGGGTCATTTTTTCCCCTCCTTTCTCGAAGTGAACAGAACAGTGGAATAACTCTGAGCTATTGATTGGGACTTGGCTGCAGTTAGTGTTTCATTCTTTGTGCATCATTCAACCCTAGTCTGCTCTGCTCCTCAAAAGACATTTGGGGGTGAATGAAGGTGTACATGTGCGTGTCAGCAATGACCTGTTTCAAGCACAAGGCATCCTGGAATCTCTTCTACTTAATGCAAAACACCCCCTAAACTTTGTAATTATGAATTTGGATTTTTAGTCTTTTGTACACCTAATTTCGTGGTTCCATAGACACTGGGGTTGGGATTTGTAACATTTTGATTTGGTGAGCAGGTTAATTGTGCATGAAGTAAGCCTTTATTAACACAATGAGCTGCTGCTTCTCTCTCCCATGCACAGTACAGTATGGAGATGGTTTCTGCCATGTGTAGTCATAGAGGACATTTTCAGAGACCGCTTTCGGCCAGGCCTACTGAAAAATTGTCAGGATTTTGTAAGATCACAATCACAGGTGCCTAGAAGAGCATTTATGCTGTGATTCATGGCAGGCTATTTACCTTGTCTAAGTGAAGAGCTGTGTGTGGGTGTGTGTGTGTGCGTGCACAGGCGTGCATCCATGTGCATGTGTCTGAATAGTGTCGAATTACTTGGTTTTCCCTTCCTTTCTTTCATTGTTTCTAGAACTATCTAATCTTCCGTTACTATCCTAGGACTTGATTTTTTAGACACAAAAAGGAGTACTTAAAAATATAAATACTCTTAAAATCATCATGATTTTAGAGACTGACATTGATTTATTTTAACTTTTTGAGATATTTTTCACATGACCAACCTTAGGAAAATAATTTTTTTTTATTATGTTAATCACCATACATTACATCATTAGTTTTTGATGTAGTGTTCCATGATTCATTGTTTGCGTATAACACCCGGTGCTCCATGCAGAACGTGCCCTCCTCAATACCCATCACCAGGCTAACCCATCCTCCCACCCCCCTCCCCTCTAGAACCCTCAGTTTGTTTTTCAGAGTCCATAGTCTCTCATGGTTCGTCTCCCCCTCCGATTTTCCCCCCTTCATTTTTTCCCCTCCTGCTATCATCTTTTTTTTTTTTTTTTTTAACATATAATGTATTATTTGCCTCAGAGGTACAGGTCTGTGATTCAACAGTCTTACACAATTCACAGCACTCACCATAGCACATACCCTCCCCAGTGTCTATCACCCAGCCACCCCATCCCTCCCACCCCACCCCCCACTCCAGCAACCCTCAGTTTGTTTCCTGAGATTAAGAATTCCTCATATCAGTGAGGTCATATGATACATGTCTTTCTCTGATCGACTTATTTCGCTCAGCATAACACCCTCCAGTTCCATCCACATCGTTGCAAATGGAAAGATTTCATTCTTTTTGATGGCTGCATAGTATTCCTGTATATATATACCACATCTTCTTTATCCATTCATCTGTGGATGGACATCTTGGCTACAGAAAGAATGTTTTTAATATGGCATCATCTTACATATACAGATTGTACCTTCTCTAGTTACTTGGTATGAAATTAGTAGCAGATATTTCTAGCAGTAGTGTTCTTCAAAAGTCTTAGCTAGCATAGTGCTACCTATCTAGGAAGTGTTCAATATATAGGTGGGGATTTGTTGACTATGCATATTGTCACTTTCTTGTCATTCATTTTTTTAAAAGATTTTATTTATTTATTTGCCAGAGAGAGAGAGAGAGAACACAAGTGCATAAGCAGGGGGAGTGGCAGGTAGAGGGGGAAGCAAGCAGAGGGAGACATGGGCTCCCTTTGATGAGCAAGGAACCCCATGCAGGGCTCAATTCCAGGACCCTGGGATCATGATCTGAGCCGAAGGCCAACGCTTAACCGACTGAGCCACCCAGCCTCGTCACTTTTGCATTCATTTTTAAGACTTAACTGTGCAAGCATGCATGCCAGTAGAACATAAAAAATACTTATTATGGGTCAATTATGCATTAGTTTCTGAGGAATACAGTGGTGAACAAGAGATAGTTTTTGCCCTCAAGGGATTCAGTTATTGTAAGATGGTAAAGAAACTTCTAATGCTGTTGGTTAAGTTATATACACTACATTAAGCATCTGGGATACATGGCCCTGTGGATGGTGCTGGAGATACAAAGACAATTGATACCGCACTTTTGCCCTCAGGGAACTTACAGACCAGTTAGAGGCAAGATGTACATACACAACTAGGTAACTAGCAAGGTAAGGCCTGGGAGCTGACAGGTGAGTGCTGCCCATCTTGTCCCTTCCTCTGTGTTCCAGACAGTTGGATGTCACCCTCCTACATTCCGTGGATGCAGCTCCTTAATTCTTCCAGGAACTCAGATTTCCACACTTAAGAGTTCTCCCCTGCTTTCCCGTCATCATTTACCTTTCATTTTTAAACTTGTTTCTGATGTTCTCTGAAAGTTTCAGAGGGAGAATATGTGGTCCCTCTATTCTCAGACTCCTCTCTGCTTGGAAGAATAATCATTCAGCACAGAGGATGGATTTTTTCAGGTATATTATCTCCACTGAACCATTTAAGTTGCTTTTGCTCTCAATTTTTTGACATTTCAGATTGCATCTGCAGAAGACCCCATTATTGCCACAAACTCTTTAATCAACTCAGTGACCTTCATCACATTATAGGCAAAGACCCATAGAGGTAATTTTAGCAGAAGTGAATCCCTCATATTTGATTTGATAAAAGGATAAAATCCCTCTATTCAACCTAAGTGACCTTATTTGGACTTTTTATTTAACAAAATCCTGGATTAGCTTAGATTGTCAGTGACCATCCTTGCATAAGATAAACTATAACTGCAGGGCAATGTTAACGTCTTGAATTTGGTTTTAGAGGGGAAAGAGATACAACTAGCTGGAATAAGTAAGAAAGGAAAGGAGGGAAAGCGAGTTTTAGAGTAGACTTTATTTTTAGTTTCTTTATTGCAGATGCTAAATTCAGATTTCTAAATGTGAAAATAGGATGTCAGCCTGCTTTGTCATGGCGCAGAGTGCATCATTTATTCCATAGATGACTGAGCAGGGGAATGGTCTTAGATCTTATGACTAAATCAGAAATACATTTCCTTTCTTGTAGATGACTGAGATAACATATACTCCATAAAGCCCTCTGATCAAACATTTTTTTTTCTATAAAAAAGAGGTATAATGTAAAAAGATCAGTGGTTCTGGTTTTTGTTTATGTCCAGAGATACATTTTATCCTTTCTTGTCTGCACAATTGGAATTGCCTTTTAACTAGTTTTACTGCCTCCACTTTCTCCCTGTTCAGTCAATTTTGCTTTCTGCTATAGGAGTAATCTTTGGGAAACTCATCACTTTTATATTCAAAATATTGGATGGCCTCATGTTGTTTGTACAGATATTTTATCTTGTTCTAAAATATTCAGTTCACCTTTTAAAATATTATTTATGCGTAGTTAATGTGTTAGTTCTGTTTCACTGAAATGAAACCATTACTATTTGCCACGCCCTACACAAACTTTTCTCTTTCTAAGCACTTTCTTTAAAGGCACTTTCAATTTCTTAAAATGCACCTCCTCCGATCTCCTTCACCTAAATCCTTTCTATAACTTTCAGACTGAAAGGCCGTTATTTTACAAAGGCTTCCCAGGATTGCTACTACTATAAATCATCTCTCTTTTGCTTAAGCCCTCAATGTACTTGGCACATTTTGATGGCAGATATGTATGTGTATCTGTATGCATATGTATGTAATGCATATGTATGTATGCATATGTATGTAAATACACATGCATATACAGGTTGTGTGTGTGACTTGATTTACTAGACTGAACTTAGTGAAGGAAATAATGGTGAATCTTCATTGTACCACTTCTTTTAGTACTTTCTTCCATGCAGTAGATACCTAATAATCATTCCTAATTTAGGATTTGGTGTGAGGCTTATCTGTATTAACCTGTGGTCAAAGATGTAAAATTATGAAAATTCTGGAGTAAAGGGACCCTCAACATAAATAATTTTACTCTGGAGAATAACTCTATTGATTTTCATGTGTTTCATGATGAGACTACAGAAGTTGGTATGTGATAGCTATTGGTCCATCCATATCAGCCAGAATTTGGGGCAGGGAAAGAGAAAGACAGTCAAAATAGCTTTTGCCAGTCTATGGCAATCTGGAAAAACTAAAATATGATTAAAATGTGATACAATTAAAATACTGTGGTTTAAATCTAAAAAAGGAAAAGAGTAATGGCATGTGATAGACTACAAAATGTGATCCTGATATTGAGGAGGGACAGTGGGGTCAGAAGCCACAGGCTACCAACAGCTCAGCCAGCTAAATGATTGGACCCCCAGAGAGGTGGCTCTCATTTTTCATGGCATTCAACTGTGTTCACTGTTCAAGACGCAGGGTTACACATATGTGGTTCCCCTGAAGAAGAAAAGAAAAAGTGGGACAGAATGAGTGTTGAAAGCATATTCAAGTAAATTTACTCAAATAAATGACAAAACCATTAATAAAATCAGTAGATTGACATAAAATTTCTTAACAAATATTCAAAACAACAGATAAAGGAATAACATCTTTAAGGTACTCAAGAAAGGAGGTGAAGATGTTACTCCATTCAAGTTGTCCTTCCAGTCGAAGGCTATAGGAAACGTGTGAAACATGCAAGAACTCAGGGGATAGTGTCCCCAGAAGCTCTTCCTAAGGAAACTACTAGAAGATGAGCTTTATAAAAAAGTGATAGGGCAGAATTTGACAAAGAGATTGGTGGTGAGTATTTTATATATCTAACTATAGATTAAAGATCTCAAAGTTGTGGACAAGGGCTAAAGAAGAGCTCATTTAGTGTTAAATGTCATACCAAAGTTAAGAGTACCACAACTAAAACACACGGAAAGATGGGAGGGAAGGAGATTAGATGATACTTTTAATATTATTTAAAGTCGAGACAGAGACATGAAAAGATGCTCAACATCACTCATCATCAGGGAAGTAGAAATCAAAACTACAGTGAGATCAACCTCACACCTATCAGAATGGCTAAAATTAACAACACAGGAAAGAACAGATGTTGGCGAGAATGCAGAGGAGGAACCCTCTTGTACTGCTGGTGGGATGCAAACTGGGGCAGCCACTCTGGAAAACAGTATGCAGGTCCCTCAAAAGGTTAAAAAGTAGAGCTACCCTATAACCCAGCAATTGCACTAGTAGATATTTACCAAAAGGATACAAAAATACTGATTCGAACGTATAAATGCACCCCGATGTTTGTAGTGGCATTATCCACAAAAGCCAAATTATGGGAAGAGCCCATATGTCCATCAACTGAAGAACGGATAAAGAAGATGTGGTATAGATATACAATGGAATATTATTCAACCACCAAACAGAATGAAATCTTGCCATTTGCAATGATGAGGTTGGAGTTAGAGTGTATGATGCTAAGCAAAACAAGCCAGCCAGAGAAAGACAAATACCATATGATTTCATGCGTATGTGGAATTTAGGAAACAAAACAGATGAACATAGGGAAAGGGGGAGAAAAGAGAGGGAGGCAAACCATAAGAGACTCTTAACTATAGAGAATAAACTGAGGGTTGCTGGAGGGACATGGGTGGGGAGATAGGCTAAATGGGTGATGGGGATTAAGGAGGGCACTGTTGTGATGAGCACTGGGTGTTATATGTAAGTGATGAATGACTAGATTCTACTCCTGAAACCAATATTAACTAACTAGAATTTAAATAAAAACTTGAAACAAACAAAAAAATAAAGCTGACAAGTAACAGAAGCTTTAGTATATTTAAGAGGACAAAGATTAAACACTAAGAAAAACTAATGTTGACTAAAGTACATGGCTGAGAAGGAAAAAGGGTGAAAAAGGTGCTAGAATGGTAAAACATTATCATAGTAGTAAAACAATATGGTTTGTCTGAAGAAAAAGAGGTGTTACGGGCATTACCAAAAATACTAATAAAAAGACAATCAACAGAACAAAATTTAAACTTCCTTGATGCTAAAAGAACACAAACAAAACAAAAAGTGGCATATAGTCTAGAGATTAAAGGAATTGAGAGGAAATCTTAAACATCATGTTATTATTAGTAGTAATATTGATAGTGTTATTTTGTATTTTTTTACTATGTTGCAAAATAATTCAATAATTACACTGAGATTTTCAATGTATGAAAAAACAGAATTATTGGGTCAAAAAATTACATGAAAATTCTGTTAAATTTGCCTTTGGAATATCAGTTTGATTCATAATGATAGGCTATATTTCCTATTTCTGTCTAGTGTAAGGGCGTGGGAACAATGGCACTTTATCAGGAATCACCATTTTGCTGTCCAAATTTTGTTTTCTAAAAACCATTCACCACAGAAAGGAATTAGGGTTCCTTGGAGAAGTGGCTGATTATAGGCTGGAGGAAAGAAAAATACAAGGTGAACTTTAGGACACTGTGTTGTGCTAGAAAGCAGGGAAACAAAGACTAATAGGTTGGGCCAAGGGTCATGAGGGCAAGATTTAAGAAGTTCTCATTGGCCAAATTTGGAACATTTTGTTAATCTAAAAGGATACTGACTATATTGATTGAAACAGATAGTGTACATAAGTATCCAAGAGGCCATGAAGAAGAAAAAAGCTTTAAAAAATGAGTTAATTTGAATCAGTAGAGTAAGTAAAGCTGATTGCTCTCCCCAGTGTGGGTGGACCACATCTAATCAGTTCAAGTTGTAAACAGGAGGAAAAGGTGGATGGTCCTCCTGAGTAAGAGGGGAACTCCTTTAACCTGACTGCCTTGAGCTGAGACATTGGTCTTTTCCTGCATTCAGACTTGAATTGAAACATGGTATCTTCTTGGGTGTCCAGCCTGCTGGCTTTTGGACAGAACTTACACCATAGGCTCTCTCTATTCTTAGGCCCTCAGATTCGAACTGCAACTGTATCATTGGCTTTCTTGGGCCTCCAGATCCTGGGGCTTCTTAGCCTCCATAATGCATAAGCCAATTCCTCATAATAAATCTTGTTCTTTCTTTCAGAAAAAAAAAGAGTCGATACCACTGGAATTGACTCTTAGGTGTACTCCTTCTGAAAGTTGGTATTAAAGAAAAATTATTATATATTTATCCTGTCTTTTCAGTGGGAACTATAGTCATGGCATACTAAATAGCCCAATTCATGAGTAAAAGTTTTCTCTACAGAAGCATGTTAGCTAATGTATATAGAATGAATGATTTAAAAATACACAAATGATAAATACATATTGATATATATTTCCTATATGTACATATATTTCTAGGGAAACCTATTATTATATAGGAAGGTTTCCCACTGTAAGAAAAAAAAGTTTTGCAAAGAAGCATTAATTTATTCAACGATCTTTTGAAGACCTAATATGTACCTTTGAAAAAAATGCTGAATGGTTAATGTTACCATATTTTGTGAAGCCAGGTCATTTAAAACAGTGATTATGAATGCCATTTAACTATATAATTTCAGAACTAGAAGGACCCGGACAGGTCATTTGGTCACTCCCCTCTCCATGCCCCTTCTTCATTTATAAACAGGAATACTTTTCGGCCTTTCAGTAAGTGAGGAAATAAAAAGAAATTTACAAATCTAAGAAACTAAAAAATCATTGCAGCATATAAAAATTTGGCTTACGCTGTGAATTGTGCAAGACTGTTGAATCTCAGATCTGTACCTCTGAAACAAATAATGCAATATATGTTAAGAAAAAAAAAAAAAAGAAGAAGAAGAAGAGGGTAGCGGGAGCGGAAGAGTGAAGCGGGGGAAATCGGAGGGGTAGACGAACCATGAGAGACGGTGGACTCTGAAAAACAAACGGGGTTCTAGAGGGGAGGGGGGTGGGAGGATGGGTTAGCCTGGTGGTGGGTATTGAGGAGGGCACATTCTGCATGGAGCACTGGGTGTTGTGCACAAACAATGAATCATGGATCACCACATCAAAAACTAATGATGGAATGTATGGGGATTAACATAACAATAAAAAAAATTTGGCTTATACTTAAGCCTATTTGTTTTTAACCTTCAGAAAATTAAAGCACACACATGGTCAATGTGGATCATTATAAATTTACTTGTCTTTCTTTGACCAAATTGATCTTTCCTCTAGATTGCTCTCAGACTTGAGCTGTGTGGCTGCAGCAGCAGTTCAGGGACCAGGGCTACCTGTGCCCTCTCCACTCAATAACCAGCAAACTAATTTGATGTTCCTATTGACTTGAATCTGTCTGCTTTCTATCTTAAACCTATGAGTGTGTGACCTCTTCTGCAGAGATCTGCTGCTTCTGGGCATTTTGTAAAGAGCTGAAATTGTCTGGAAAACTGCTCTGAGTGCTTTGCAAAATAATGGAAAGACAGAGTATTTCCTCTCGGCTGCTTGTAGCAATTCCCCAATAATAAAGTTGAAAATGTATGTTTTAATTTTAAATCCATTTAGTTTTAGAGCACCATCTTGAGGTACTTGGGTTTCTCACTATTCCTCCTTATCTGCTATCTGTTTCTCTCAGCTGTAATTTCTCTTAGACTCTGCTTCATAACAAATAGCTCCATATTTTCCCAAGTCCTTCTATTTTTTTTTGAAATAAAGTGGAAAAAAAAAGATAATTTTAGGCCCGAATCTCAATCTTGAAATTCCAACCATTTCCTAATGTGTTTAGCAATTAGGCAATTAAGAAACTGGCCTTCTCTCTCATCTCAGAAAATTAGAGAGATTTTCTTTATGGCTAAATTGCATTTCTGAAAACAATTGAAAAGGCTTTTTGCAATTTATGCAGAAACTTATTTTTTCCTCGAGCTTTTGTATATAATTAGTCATTAAGGAAATAAAGAACTTAATTTTCTCTTCATCCTCCCCTCCTTCCCCTCCCCTTTCCGATTGTCCTTTTGAAACCTGCCAGGGCCAAGGTGAGCTACTTTAGTGTTTGGGCAAATAGACCATTTAAAGAAAAGCACATCTGTGTAAGGTTATGGAGTAGTTAGTAGGTTGTTCCCTCACTCCTAGCAGCAGGCTTTACCTGGAGGCCTTGAACCCCTTTCTGAATACATTTATTTCTCCAGGTCCTTGGTTTTTACAAACAGCAAGAAGTCTAAGATGGCTTAGAGAAGAGATACTCTTTGTCCTGGCGTTTGCATTCATATCACTCTCTCCTCGCTAGGACTGTTATTTCTGATTCCCTGACTAGAATTGGAGACCTCGGGGCTTACCCATGTGGGTCGACTTGCTCCATCTGATGTCTTCTCTAACTGAACTCCTCCTCACCCTGCCCTTGTGCTTTCTGTAATGTTTTGCTAGGACCGTGATGTTACAGTCTGATGCTGTGTCTTCTTTGTTCCAACATCCTTAACATAGAATCTTGCCCAGAGTGGTGGGTCTCGGTAAATATTTGCTGACAGATCGTGTTAACTGTGGCACACAGTGAGTTGGTCAGAGCGAGTTGGAAGTGCTTGGTTGTTGAGAATTTGTAAGGAATCCTTGTGTGAGAAAACCAAGAAGGATGGAGTGGGTACCTGGTTTATTTTCCTGTACCTTTCCTCTCCTCTTCAGTGTGTATTCATAATGAACTTAAGTGAGTGTTGGTCAGTGTAGGACTGGAAATAGACCATTTCTCTGAATCATACTTGCCTTGGCTACTGCACTTTTCCAGTTTCTACCTTTCAATCCTCTTACCAGAAAAACAGTGGAGATTCTCAATCTCCTTATTTTAAAAATATAGTGAAATGTCTACATGAGCTTTGGGTAGAGGGAGAAATTTGGATCATGAGAATTTAAGAGTGCAGTGAAGATGTATGAAATATTCAAATCTAAACTTCTTTCATGGGACAAAATGGTTTAGGGGGATCATGAGACAATAAATGCAAGTCCTGCCATCAGTGCACAGGACTGAAGGGTCAGGGAAACAAGGAGAGAGGTAAATGTGCTGAAGGTTGAGATGCCTCAGTACTGGGGTTCCTGGTTTCCTGACTATAGGCAGCTGTTCAGTTCTGTGTGCCTATGGGAAGGCCATAGGGGAGCTTGCTTTGAGACTTGAGTAACTGGTGGGCTTAGAAATGAGCTTTTGGGTGGCTGGGTGTCTCAGTTAAGCACCCATCCAGTTCTTGATTTCAGCTCAGGTTATGATCTTAGGGTTGTGAGACTGAGCCCCGCATCGGGCTCTGTGCTGGGCATGGAGCTTGCTTAAGATTGTCTCTCGCCTTCTCCCTCTGTCCTTCCCCCACTCCATGTTTTCTCTCTCTCTCTTTCTCTCAGAAAAAGAGCTTTTGTGCCTGTTCTGCAATTGGCACAGGGGTCCCTATAAAAGCATGTGTGCATTTCGCTGACTGCTCGGATGATGGACATAACTCTGCCCTTCTGTAACCACCAAGGATCCTTTCTGTGAGGCTCCTTTAGGAGCCAAGAAATGTCTTTCTCTTTCTACTTCCAACTTAAATGCATCTTGTGGATTCATGTGGCCGCTTTAAGATAGGGACTTGTTTTATTTTTACTCCTTTTCTTTCCTGAACCTTATCTTGTGTTAGGCTGAGATTGGGAAAATGAATACCCTGTGGGTGGGGGTGGAGTGGGGTGGGAGGGAGTTGGGAGCTTCTGCAGCCCAGATCGCAAGGGCCTGAAGAGCGCTCTCCTCTTTGTGTTTTTATGTCCTTTCAAAATGTCAGTTAGCACCTTTAAAATAAAGTCTGCCATCAAAGACACGCTCTTCTCCTCCCTGTCTGGTGTGCCAAAGATAGACATTACTCTGTCTGCTTCAGTTCTCGGCTTCCTGTCATGTTTGGCAAAAATTTAATTGCCTCTCCTTTCAGAACAACTTTTATTTGTTTTTCTTAGTCTCAACATCTCCTCTACAGGAGAGTTTTTGCAGCAGGGCAATGTGGATGGCTTTTGTTTCTGCCTCTTCATGATTGGCTTTCCTATGTCTTTTAAAATGAAATTTGTGCCCAGAAAAGGTGCCACGGGAGCCAGGCAGTGTTGGTTTATTCAAGGGTGACCGTTCCCACAGCGAGGGCGCCGGGTTGACTCAGCTTCCACTCCAGGCTGGGCCTCTACTGCAGGCAGTAGCATCTCTCTCCTGCCTAGGAAGCCTCGTCACAGGCTGCCTTTGCAAAGTGAATTAAATAATAATTAGAATCACAATAAGACTCCTCCATGGGCTTTCCTTATCTTAAATTTAACGTTTCTTCTCTTTCGAAGGTCCTTGCCCTTCAACCTGCTGATTTTATGCTAATCCTTTGAAATCTGGCTCAGATGTCCTAGGGAATGAATCCGGCTTTCTTCTCTGTTGCCAGAGCCCTTGTGACACACACACACACTGATCCCAGAGCACTGCACTTGTGCACGGAAGGAGGACTGCTTGCACACGGCCCTGACAGCTCAGCACTCCCACTCCCCCTGCCCCAGACTGTGAGATGCTTAAGGTTCATGAACATGTCTTTCACTTGATTCATTCTTAGATCCTCACCATCTAGCCAAGGGTTTGATACACAGTAACCATTTAAAAGATATTTGTTAGTTGGCTGAATAAAGGTGAGTGGTACTTTTGCACGTGGATATCACAGTTCATACTGTCCTCAAGTATTACACCGTGGGATGCAAGTTGATATCCCAACAGGAGCACAGATTGAAACTCTTCATGGATGAACTGAGTATGCAGATGTTTTCATAGGACCAAAGGACGAAGCAAAAAAGAAAGTTTAATTATTAAGTAAAAGGGAATGACTAGCTGTCTCCTTTGGGGTTTTGTGAAAGAACTGAGAATTTCTTGAGATTGGCAAACAACAGCAATGGTAACAC
Organism: Mirounga leonina; assembly: GCF_011800145.1. NCBI lineage: Eukaryota > Metazoa > Chordata > Mammalia > Carnivora > Phocidae > Mirounga > Mirounga leonina. The sequence continues at coordinate 59,482,924 of NW_023270305.1, forward strand.
TTTACAACTGAAGAAATGAGAGCCCATATTCAGAAGGGTAACCTGATACACCAACATGAACAAAGGACCTTCCGGGAGGGTATGGAGTGTGCAGGCTTTCTGGGTGAGCGGTTCTGAAGCAGAGATGCCACTGGTTTTCAGTAGAAGGGAGCGATCCTGAGTGTAGAAGGCCACCTGGGGAGAAAACATCTGGAGAGGTTGCAGCTAGAACTGGGGATTCTGAAGTTTTGGAAGAAACCGCGGGAAATCCAAGTGAGGATGAACTACACATGGGCCATGTTGTTAACAGTCTGCCAGACCAAGCCAGCAAAAAAAACATCTCCGAGTTCATGACCCCAGCACATCTCTTTCACCATTACCCAGCGAGACAGTGTGTTGTGGCAAGAGACGCTCTTTCACGGCAAAGCAGACATCTCACCCATTAGCCAGATGACCTGCAGAAGTCACTAACCCTTGCTGGGTCTCAGGTGATTTATTTGTAATATGGTAATAATGGTATTTTATCTGCCTGAAGGGAAAGGATTGCACTGAATGATATATCAAGCTCTTCAGCTACTATAAAATCCATCACATCTCCCTGGAAATTCAACATTGTGTCACTGGGTTTTCTTAAGAGTCTACTGTTAAAATTATTTCATTATTGAGGTTCATGATAGACAGCTAGCTGTCAAGTAGCTCAGACAGATCATGTGACCCACCTTGGGTGACCTAGCATGACCACCTTGGAAAGGACTTTCTTGTTGGTAGTATTGAAAACCTGCATTTAAGCCAGATGAGCTTTATATTTTAATAAGAGGGTTGAATGTTAAAAGTTGGCTTCTTCCGAAGATCTGAAATGTATAGAGCTGGAATGATATCTGAATATTACATTGTAGTATGACTCTCACATAAACATAATTTTCCTTTAACTTGAGATCTTGGCACTTCGGAGTTCATCAAAGATATTTCTAGCTTTCTGAAGAATTAGATGTTCTAGAAGGTTAAATAAGAGTTGCTTAAAAGCATTTTAAAAATGTCTTAACAGAAGAAATTCCTTTTAATTAGATAAATACTGTCTTTCCATTTCTGTCCTTCTCAAATACTGTATAAACATAGCCACACTGTTTAAAAAATAGGTATTTCTTTTTTTTTTTTTTTTTTAAAGATTTTATTTATTTGTTAGAGAGAGAGCACAAGCAGGGAGTGTGGCAGGCAGAGGGAGAAGCAGGCTCCCCACTGAGCAAGGAGCCTGATGAGGGACTCCATCCCGCACTTAATAGACTGAGACACCCAGGCACCCCCCAAAATAGGTATTTTTAATGACAAGATAATGTACATATTTTAAGAAAAATATAAATGAAGAAAAGCCAAAGAAGAAAATTAAAATGGCCTCCTATAAATTACTGTAACCTCTCTATTTCAGTGTATCTATATGTCTACATCTATCTTTTCTGTCTTGTGTGTGTGTATGGAATCACCTATATAGACATACACATATACACATATGAATCCATGTATATGTATGAATACCATTTTATAACTTGCTCTATCACTTAATAATTTAGCATTTGAGTAATTCAAATTATTTTGAAAATAATAAAATAATAAGAGCATATAAAAAAATAAAATGTTTCTTTACCTTCCCTTTCTCTTTCTAAGCTCCAATCTGCATAGGTAACTGCTTTCAACTCTTTAAGTTTTAGATTTTCTGATTAATATACTTAGGTTTATCTATATCTTAATTTTATTCTAATATGTATTACTCCTTTGCTATTGAAGATGAGAAATCAGCACAAAATTTCCACCTTTCTTTCTCTTCCCTCTATGTCCTCATTTTAAAAGTTGTATCATTACTTCCCTTAGTCTTACAATGAGTTCACTTATAACTAAAATTCATGTATTAAATCAGCTTTGGGCTATGTGCAGTCACTCTCTTCTATGTAGAATGAAGGAAGAGCATACCTCATTTTCCTTCAGTCTTCTCCTGCACTCCCTTAATTTTACAGCATCAATGCATATAGCATTGTTCTTTTGACTTATAATCGTAATTGTGTTTTCTGTGCTTGGTTTTTAAGTTTACTATAAAAATTAAAAACCAATGAAAATAATGTAGTTAGTACAAGCACAGGCCGTGGAACTGTATCACTTGGCTTCAAAGTCTTCTACTTTCTGTCTGGGCTTCTATATATAGAGAGAATATTTAGAGAGATTGCACCTGCGTATGCACACAAGTTGGGGGGCGGGCAGAGGCAGCGGGGGAGAGAGAGAATCTCAAGCAGACCCCACCTCCAGTGTAGAGCCCAATGTGGGGCTTGATCTCACCACCCTGAGATCATGACCTGAGGCAAGATCAAGGGTCAGGTGCTTAACCGACTGAGCCACCCTGGTGCCCCTGAGTTTTTATAATTTTGGATAAGTTATTTAACTTCTCTGTGCCTTATTTTCCTAATATGTAAAATGGTCATAAAATAGTATCTACCTGATAGTGATACTGTGAGCATTAAATGAGTACTTGTTGAGTCCCTAGAAAGAACAGTGCATGGTACATAGTAAGTGTCCAGTAATATTATTTCTCAGAGAGTCTCAAACTATGAATGGGTCATTTTCTCTAAACCTGTGCTGTTCAAACAAAAATGTTCTAGAAATTGAAGCCAAATGGTTTTTCATCTTGCTAGTTATTAGAAGAGAGAAATGCCCTCATGACATTGTTAATCTCTTTCAGGAACTTATTTATTAAATTAATTTAAATAGAGATTAAAAATAGAGGAACAGTGTAGAGAGACTCTTTCTTTCTATAGATTATTAAATTTGATTTAATGTCTGCTTAAGGTCTTTTCAGAACCAGATTTGATTCTCTGTCTGGCCTCAAAGACCAGCTCAACATGGCAATCACAAGTAGAATTGGTTGACGTTTTTTCTATGGTACATTCTCCATCTCTCATTATTCTGGTTTAATGCATCAGATTGGCTCACTGTGACCCTGACTTCTTAAGAGTTTTCTTCCTCTAGAAAAATTACTTGCACAAGTGAACTAGGTGGATTTTTGCACCTTGAGGTTGGTGCTTCAACTTTTATTATTTATGCACTACCTCTCCATTACTTTACTCAAGGCCAAGGCTTCTAGACCAAATTTGGAGTTGTTCAAATAGCCTTAGTGACCTGCTTACCTGAAAACAGCTGTGCAGAAAACCCTATTTAGAGGCATCCATGTGTGGATAAGCACTTATGTTTGGGGAACAGTAAACCATTCAGCATGTTTACAATTAAGGGAGTTTTTCAGGGAGTAATGATAGATGAGGCTGGATAGGCACATGGGTGGGGGGAGATGATGAAGAATGTAGAAAAATTTGCCAATGAATTTTAAATTTATTCTGTGCTATAGAGAGGAAATGATGGAAACAATTGTAGTAGAAGAGTGCCATGATCAGATGTATGTTTCCGAAAAGAACTCTTTGGTGGAAGTTTTCAAGATGGTTACAACAATGAGACATTAGAGAGAAAGAGAACTGACTGGAGGCCATTTAAATTCTTTAAATTCTTGGCAGTGGAAACTTAACATCCAAATAATTTTTAATAGAATTAGTGGGACATACTATTCAGTTAGATATGACAGATTTAAAAAAAAGATTTGAAGACAAGGTTATAATGTGAGCATAATAGCAGGTTTTGGGGAAGAAGATAAAGAATATTTGCATTTGTATGCCTGTGAGATATTCAGATAGAGATTCTTAGTTGGTAGTTAGAAACAAGAATTGGAGATTAACAGAGGGGAGGCTTGGAGACCATGATGTAAGAGTCACTGATGTAGCGGTTGTAGCCAGTGATTCTGGATAAGCTCTTTTCAGAGAGACTCTATTGCATAAGAGGGGGTCTGAGGACAGGAAAAATCCATGGACCTCAAGTGTTAGACAGATGATTTGAGGAAGAGGAATTAGTGGTAGGGAGCTTATCTTGTTCAACTTTGTGTGCCCAGTGTCTAACATGACCTCTCGTACAAATGCTTATTGAGGGACTCCATGAGACTAAAAAGATAATTTAGGAATGAAGAAATGAAATCAAGAGTACTAGGGACCTGGAAAGCAAAAGCAAACAGAAATGCAAGCAAGAAGGAAACATTAAGTAAGATGAGAAGCGTCCTTTGGATGTGTGCTTTGGTCATTTCCTACCTTAGCAAGAGTTTGTTTTAGTGTGATGGTGGAACCAGAACCATGTTGGAATGAGCTGAAGGATTCATGCTAGACAAGGAGGAGAATGAAGAAGTTAGACTGTGAAAGGAAGAAGGTGATATTTATAAGATAAAGGGTAAAAATCTTATCTATTAATAAACATTCTTATTTGATAATTTTGTGGGGGTTGGAGGGACCTGAGAAAGAAAAGACTACAGAATGGAGAGCAAAGGGAATAACCTCTCACTTGTTACTAAACATTCATTGCCTGGTCTTGGTTTGTGTGTGGATGTGATTTAGTACAAGAAGACCATCAGTTGTTAAGAGGCAAGGTCTCACCCCAGACTTCTATTTTTCCTCAGCCTATTTAATACATGAAATGTATATGGTTATTATTGCTTGAGTTATAGCCATTTAATATCATTGTATAAGGATATATTTGGAGGCAGATCTCTGGATAATTCCTTAATTATTTGTTTTTAAAGTAGACTCAACGTTGAAACGGTGCCACAGATCTCTTAGCAGTAGCTCCAGGCCTCTTGCTATGTAAGCTGGTATGTAGTTGTGCACTTGAATTGGTCCATTTAGTTTTCCTATTTGAACATTGTCTCCTCTCTTTAAATGGGAAAATTGGCTCCATTTTTGGTAAGATTAGGGAGTTTCTAACTCTACACTTTGGATTGGGAAAGCATGTTCTCTCTTCAAAAAGATAAAAGATAACATTATTCCCATTTCTCTCCATTTCACCTGTTCTAAGCCTTTTTTTTTTCTACCAGAGGCCAGGGACTTTCCTGAAGCTCTGGGCCCACATAGGCTTGTATGATTGACTGGCTTTTCAGTCTCCTGCATATCTTTGCAAACTAGTTCTCTGCTTATATTTAAGGCAAAGGGGAGAAATGTTTTATAGTTATGCCTTGAACTTGATGATACCAGTAGATGTCACTCTGGACAGCAGAATAGAGTATCCCTATTCTTAGCTCTGGTTCAGAATGGGCTGTGATATTCCTGCTCCCAACCACTTTTGAACATCTCAGCACTGACACATCTGAATTATGACATTCTCTGCATTGCCAGTTTTACTTCTATGTTGTGAAATAAGAGGGCTGGGAGAGCTGCCATTTCATCTCGTTCTCATTCAGCTGGAATGCCAAATGCTTACACAGTTACACCAATCAACTAGGCAAGAAAAAAATGGTTCAGGGAAGAATGGAGGAAATACATATTTTAAAGCAGCATATATGAATTCAGTGTTCAGGCACATTAAATTCTGCTGAGACTTAAGGCAGAGGAGAAGCAATAAATACTTTACTTACTATATGTGGCCAGATCCAGACTAAGCTGACCTCTCCCTACCTATATAATATAACTTTCCACTACTGACCCAAATCAGTGATTCTCAAGCAAGGTCCTAAATTAGGGAAAAGAGGAATCTTCCTAAAATTTGCAGAAGTCAGTAAAGTTAATAAATAAACTTTCCTCAAATTGATTTTTTTTCTTCCATGCTCAATTCCCTCTCCATAAACCTTTGGAGTCTACTTTAACACACAACAAGATCAATGAGCAAATAGCAAACAGGAAATGTTGAGAAAAGGATGAGTCTAGCTGGATAGATTCATATTTTGTAGACATACGTTTGTGGTTGTCATACTGCATATAATTTCATCATATTTTTTTCCTGATTTTTAAAAATGTTTTATTGTTATGTTAATCACCATACATTACATCATTAGTTTTTGATGTAGTGTTCCATGATTCATTGTTTGTGCATAACACTCAGTGCTCCATGCAGAATGTGCCCTCTTTAATACCCATCACCAGGCTAACCCATCCTCCCACACCCCTCTCCTCTAGAACACTCGGTTTGTTTTTCAGAGTCCATCGTCTCTCACGGTTCGTCTCCCGCTCTGATATTCCCCCCTTCATTCTTCCCCTCTTGCTATCTTCTTTTTTTTTTTCCTTAACATATATTGCATTATTTGTTTCAGAGGTACAGATCTGTGATTCAACAGTCCCAGCCACCCCATCCCTCCCACCCACCCCCCACTCCAGCAACCCTCAGTTTGTTTCCCGAGATTAAGAATTCCTCATATCAGTGAGGTCATATGATACTTGTCTTTCTCTGATTGACTTATTTCGCTCAGCATAACACCCTCCAGTTCCATCCACATCATTGCAAATGGCAAGATCTCATTCCTTTTGACGGCTGCATAATATTCCATTGTATTTATATACCACATCTTCTTTATCCATTCATCTGTCGATGGACATCTTGGCTCTTTCCACAGTTTGGCTATTGTGGACATTGCTGCTATAAACATCGGGGTGCATGTACCCCTTCGGATCCCTACATTTGTATCTTTGGGGTAAATACCCAGTAGTGCAATTGCTGGGTCGTATGGTAGCTCTATTTTCAACTTCCTGAGGAACCTCCATACTGTTTTCCAGAGTGGTTGCACCAGCTTGCATTCCCACCAACAGTGTAGGAGGGTTCCCCTTTCTCCACATCCCTGCCAACATCTGTCATTTCCTGACTTGTTAATTTTAGCCATTCTGACTGGTGTGAGGTGGTATCTCATTGAGGTTTTGATTTGGATTTCGCTGATGCGGAGCAATGTTGAGCACTTTTTCATGTGTCTGTTGGCCATTTGGATGTCTTCTTTGGAGAAATGTCTGTTCATGTCTTCTGCCCATTTCTTGATTGGATTATTTGTTCTTTGGGTGTTGAGTTTGATAAGTTCTTTGTAGATTTTGGATAGTAGCCCTTTATCTGATATGTCATTTGCAAATATCTTCTCCCATTCTGTCGGTTGTCTTTTGGTTTTGTTGACTGTTTCTTTTGCTATGCAAAAGCTTTTTATCTTGATGAAGTGCCAATAGTTCATTTTTGTCCTTGCTTCCCTTGCCTTTGGCGATGTTTCTAGGAAGAAGTTGCTGTGGCTGAGGTCGAAGAGGTTGCTGCCTGTGTTCTCCTTTAGATTTTGATGAACTCCTGTCTCCATCATATTTTCTTTTAAAAGTGTTTCCATTATGGGCAATGTATGCATTGTATATAAGATCGTATGTATCAGTTAATGACATTCTGTCATCTGAACGTGAGTGAGGACAGTGCCCTGTGTGAACCACCCTCCACAATTAGTCTTGGATACTCATTTTACTCTGTGCAAGCCCTGCCCACATTAGGTCACAGTTCTTGGTGGAGCTTTAATCCTTGACTTGGAATTCCCTTCTGTCTTCCTTACCAAATGTATGCAATCCCACCAACACTCAGGACCCCTCTCCATTGCCCCCCTTCTCCATAAGGAAATGTTGCTCAAGCAATAGGGATTATTAAGAAAGGGAGTAACAAGATGGTACATGCAGGAATAAAAGACTTTTTATTGGGAGGCAAACATATGACAGATTTGGAGGCAGAGTTAATGGCTCTGAGAGCTCCTGGGAGGAAAGCTCACTTCCAGCAGGTATGAGAGGACACATTTGTTGAGGAGGTAGAATTGATACTCAACTCCTTGAAAGCTTAGAAGTATGTGGTTAGCCAGCAAATAGGAGATAGGTCCTCTAGGAAGAGAAGATAAAAAGAAAAACACAGAGATGGGCAAGGTTCAAAGGAGGATGGGTGACAGTGAGGTCCAATTGTCTAGAACCCAGGATTTAGGACTCAGTATTATTAGGGACAAGGCTAATATGGCTTCCTACTGATTCCTCCTCTCTACAGAGACTGAAGACCAAAGGGATTATAGTATTTTTTCCAAGCACATGTGATTCTCTTCCTCCTCTATGTCAGCTGTGAGTCCCTCCATCAATCCCATCCTCCATATGTTCTTTAGATTACCTTTTTGTGAATCAACAAGAAGACGCATGTTTAATAATAACAAAAAATAAAAGATAGTGCTTGGCTTTTCTATATATCTTGTCAAGTTTTGAGAGACTTGGACTGCCACTGATCTTGCTGGTATTGTGTCAGCTCAAAATATGTCATAAAAACAGGTATATAGAACTCAAAAGGAAAGAACTCTTAAGAGTTCTCCTTCTCCTTTGGAGAAGGAGAGACACAGATAATACCATTTTAATTAAGGTTTTCTTAGAATCCCCATTATAATTTCCTTCTTCAAAGGGTACACAGGTGTTAAATCTCTGACATTGTACTGAAAAAATGAATACCTTTCAATACTGGAAACAATTTTCTCACTAATAACTATATTCTCAATATGTTATTTTAATACTTTTTTTTTTTTCAGAACTTGAGGACACATTTCTGTTTTCCCATGTTAAGATGACCTCAGTGTTTTACAAAATGAGAATAGATGTGGTTCCAGGGGCTTTCTTTTAAAATTAATATTATTTAATCCTCAGAAATTAATATATTTACTTGGGAAATATCCTACAGAGTAATCTACAATGTAGATCTGCAGAGAAAGAAAAGGATGACTTTCCCTTAGATGAAAAATTTAAAGCTAAATCTAAATCCTCTTTGTTGACTATCCAGTTAGATGATTCAGTGAAGTATTGGATTTTCTTATAAGTTATAAGATCCTTATTAATCAAAACAAGTTAGTGCAAAGCAGAGGATTGTTTGCTTTGAAAATTAAGGAAAGAACATACAGAAGAGAAAAGATATTAAATAGCATGATATTTCATTATGTTCAGAATTAAAGAGCATCCTGATCACCTTATTTGAATTTCTGACCTTTACCATATTATCAAAATTCATTATGTGCACAAAAATCTGTGGGGATTTCAGATCCATGTGTTACAGATCTAGAGGACTTGAGAAAATTGTGAACCTTTAGAAACTTTGTTATAAGGATTCTGTGATTTCATTTAAATTAAGGCACATGGGCAATATCTTTTAGTATTGAGTCCTGCAGTATTTACTTGGTTGTAATACAAAGTTGCAAAATGATTTAACTTCCGATATGGTCACCCTTTTTACAGAGGTTTTTATAGAAGTAGTCTCTTCTTTTAAACTCAAAGCACTTTGTACTTCTAATAAGTGACAAGTACCACCTAATCTATGAGAACAAAAACCATGATTTTTCCACCTTCCTGTCACCAACACAGTCAAGTAATTTAACTTAGAATTGGTAAATAAATGTTTGTGAAGTAAATGTCATGACCCACTTGACCGTCAAGTATTAAAAACCCAAGAGGCTAAGTATCAAATTATATTTTGGTCAAAAGAAAACAGAATCACATTGCTGTGACATCCTCTGTATTGTAATCCTTTTGGCTCAAACTTTTATCTTTCAAAATTGAAACCAGCACTTGTAAGAATGCAGACAATTTTCATTTCCATTCCTCTACATGTCAGTGTATCTCTTTCCTCCCTCTCTACATCCCTCCTACAAAAGTAGCACACGAGTACAAACTTTACTACTGTGCTTTTGATTCTAATCTGAAATAGTTTTCTAAGATCCAAGTATAAATGCATACAGAAATTCCAACTTTATAGTATAGATGTAGGAAGGGGAAAATCACTTATAAATTATCTCAACTAGATCTAAATTAGATTCAATATTGTCAAATGATTTTCTTCATGCAAGGCTTTAGATTGGGAACTTCTTGTCATGACTACCCAAGAGCAAAAATTCAGTCTTTGCAGACAAAGATCAATTTCTTAGGTAATTTTCTCTATAGAGCTCAGCAGTGTAAGTTAGAGAGGCCCTGCAAGTAACAATTTGAACCCTGATAATGCTCTTTAATGGAGCTACATCTGTCAAGAATATTAATATTTGCTCTGCTATTTTAGATGTATTTCTGAGGTACTCTCAGGACTATAATTCTAATAATCACTAATATTTGAATGTTACTTATGTGCAAGGCACTGTTTTAATCTCTTAATAGGTATTACATCATTATAGAAAACCAATGAGTTGAGTAATTGTATTATTTCATTCTTTGGATGAGAAAACCAAGGCGTCTATCATCCAGTCTTATTGCTTCATGTTCTTTTAAAAAAGCATGTGTAGCAGGCACCTGGGTGGCTCAGTCGTTAAGCGTCTGCCTTCGGCTCAGGTCATGATCCCAGCGTCCTGGGATCGAGTCCCGCATCGGGCTCCCTGCTCCTTGGGAGCCTGCTTCTCCCTCTGCCTCTCTCTCTCTCTCTGTCTCTCATGAATAAATAAATAAAATCTTTAAAAAAAAAAAAAGCATGTGTAGCAACTAATTATCCTGGCTAAGGCTAACAGGGCTTATGCATCAGGGCTTAGACTGATACTTTAATAGAATAGACATATTTTAGCTTGAGAAAAATGGGGAAATTTTAGTAGATTTTCTGAGGATAATGTTTTAATAGTATGGGTTCTTAATACCTATTTTGCTCTTTGCCCCAAATGGTAAAATCAGTTTAGTGCTGTTAAATACTCCAGTCTTTAACTATGGGTTATAAACTAAAATGTTCTGTTTAGTACTTAGGTCTGCTCTTTTATATTTAATTTTTTAAAGAAATTTATTGCACAGTTGAGGTTATTGTGCATATTTTTTTAAACAATGCTGAATCTGTCTAGATAATGTAAACTTCCATTTTTTTTTTGAGGAAAATGTTAGATCCTAGTTTGAGCTTCGACCAATATATAGTAAATGCCAATTTATAAACTTGATGGAGATATTTTTGTGAGTGAGTTTTATAAGACTTTTCACATTTAACATGATGCTTTGGTTTTGCTTAACTCTTTGGCCACTGGAGTCGGTATAGAAACTTAAAAGCTGTCGTGGTATGTACAACTGAGATGTTTCTCATTAAAATTTTTGAAAATTAGAATCTATCTGAATATAAGGAAAACTGAAGTAGGAAAAAAATGTGACCCTGAGATTTCTTTGAAGATAGAGTTCGCATATGGCTAATTTCTGGGTGGACAATTGAATAAGGCCTCCTGACAGTTCTTTTTGAAAGGGAATTTCTGTTCTTAAAATTTTGGGAATCCAGAGTCCTGAGTTCCTATTTCAGTGTCTACCGTGACTTGGGGAAGTTACACTATCTGTGTTTCAGGTTCCTCAAACCACAAAATGGAAGGGAGGAATAATTGAATTGTATCATCGTCAAGGCCCTTTTCAACAACAAGTGGCCAATTTTATTCTATTCTAAGCCCCAAATGGCTCCGATAAGCTTTACCCCAGTTGGAAGGGGAGTTAAACCAATCTAAAATGATAGTAATGAAAAAATGGCTAAGATCTATTGAGCATTCAGTATGAGCCAAGTATTGTCGGTTTTAAGGGTTTAGTATATATTTACTGATTCATTCATTCCTTACACAACACTGAGTTTTTGAGAGCGTCCCTGTTTAAAATTTAGGAAGCTGAGGCACAGAGACATAGGGAAAAAATCTACTAAAATTTCCCCATTTTTCTCAAGCTAAAAGATGTCTATGCTATTAAAAGGTCTTTCAGCGTGTAAGGAAAGGGTGGAGCTGAGATCCCGATCCAGTGAGCAGGGTTCAAGAGGCCAGAGCCCAAGCCACAGCACTGCCATCCTGGAGGAATCAGAGCACTTTGGTGGAGAATGGTCCCTTCTCTGGGTTCTTATCTTTGGTAGGGATAATGGAAAATAAGAGAGAAATACTTAATAGCTGAACAATCTACTCTAGATCTCTTTGGGGACTACTTTATCATTTTAAATGATTTCTGAAACATTCTCCTTTCATGCTTAAGCAAGATTCTGATATAGTATCATATTGGCAGAGGTTGTAAAGTGTCTGTCAGGTTGGCATTATAGTGCTACCCTGGGCTTTTCCACTGTCCAACTCAAAGCAATATTTATATAAAAGATCACAGAGGCTGAACTGCAAAGCCTTTCTCATTCGGGCCTTGCTGGTGGCACTTAAATATATCAATTTCAAGCAGCCATGGGCCATGGCTAATAGGTGGGGAAACAAAAGAAAGGCTGCACAGATACGCTCCTCTCTGATGGAATTAAATGTACAAAAGCTGAATTCTTCAAAACATTTTGGAGGAGGTGTGCCTGGGCCTTGTGAATTACGTCTTGGTTTTAAATTATTTGCTATATATTTTTTCACTGTAGAGATTTCCTGTTCACAGCTTATGAACTATATTTAGGATCACTTGGGTTAAAATTTGGAAGAGACCTATATGGCCAACTGGCTAGTCAAAATCTCTCAAAAGTGAAAGCTTGGCCCCACCTAATTTTAATGTAATGTATCATTTTATTTGGAGAACCTCCTTTCATGTGTGAAGGGAGGTCTACCTCCAACTGATTCATGCTACGTTTTCTAACACTCTGGCTGGAGAATCTGATTTTCTGGGACATTTTCAAAAAATATTCTAATCAGCCAGTGGTAAAAATTTGTTCTATTAAATCAGACCTTTTGAATATCTGTGGTGGGCAGATCCAGCCCTGTCACTGAGTTTTAATCTCCTCATCTTTATCCCCCCTAGTGAAAGAAGGATTCTCACCCTATGGCTGTGGGGATGGCTTAACACATGACGCCTGACACTGGACAGATGAGATCAAAGGGTTTTTTGATTGTATGTTTACTGTCCAGGGGAGCAAGATACCATATGTCATGCAGGTGGAGGTTGTACTTGGGAATAAACAACCAGGGGCTGTTGAAAGCAGGTTGTCTAGTGTTTAGAGGTTGGAATGACCTTTGGTTTTTATAGGAGGAAGTGAATGGCTTGAGAAAAATTCCTTGAGCTGGAAAGAAGCAAACTCACTATTCAAGATAGGCCTGATTTGTTCTTGGTCTCTGGTAAAGAGGGTTGTGAGGCGAGGCTTCCTTATCTGTGGGAATGGAGGGCCATCCCTAAAATGGGCCATGGACTTAATGTTAGAAATTGTACTGAAACTTAAGCCTTCTGATCTTTATTCACACCTCACTGAATGAGGTGGGCTTGGGTACAAAGTATATACCACCCATATGTGAAAAGGATGCTATTGTTACATGGCATGAAAATGAATTTAAATGTGTTGGATCTTGTCAGCATCAAGGGTCAATGAATTTCTCCACCTTCCCTAGTTGAATTTCTGGTATTCAGAAATTAGTGGTGGTGGGGGTGGGTGGTGAGAAAAGATTAGGCCACCCTGCCTGGTGGGTGTGCTTCTCAGAATTGCAGCCCATGCTTTCTTCTTTGGTCAATTTCTGGAAACATGACTGATGAGAACTTTACAGGTTTCTGAGAACAGAAATAATTAAAAGGCTCCAAATTCTATTAGAGATTAATTTTATATAAGGGCCAAGAAGTATTTAGACACATTAATGGAATTTACTTTATGGAATCAACCAGATACATATAATGTTTTCTTGATGTGTATTCATGAAAAAATAATATAGAACACTGAAGCACAGACAATTATTGTTTTGAGAGCTCTGGATAATAGTTAAAGAGGAATCTCAGTTTATTAGCATAGAAGTCTTTCAATTAATTTTGTCTTGGTTACTGGCTATGCTAGATAATAAAACTTCTTTTAAAAAAGAGTAAGGGTTATCTTAAGTCATAGGATACTTCAAGAGACCTTTCAGGGGGAGAGGAGGTTAAGAGTATTGGAGAAAGGAGTTAAGTCAGTAACAAAATCTTTGCATTTTGATATTAGCAATCACTCTGTCTAGGTATTCCTGGGTCCATAGTATTTGTTATGGCAGCCCAAGCAAACTAATACAATTACATATACACCAATATGGCCTCTTCTTCCTACCTTGTAAGGATTTCAGAATCACTTGAAATGGTATGCAAAATATTTATAAGAGCGGGGCTGGCTAGAAAATTTTGGGGTTTCAGTGTAAAATGAATATGTTGGGCCCTTTGTTCAAAAGTGTTTTCAGAAAAAAGTGCCATTTTTAGAAACTATAGTATCTTTTTTTAAAATTTTATTTTATTGTTAATCACCGTACATTACATCATTAGTTTTTGATGTAGTGTTCCATGATTCATTGTTTGCGTATAACACCCAGTGCTCCATTCAATACATGACCTCTTTAATACCCATCACCAGGATAACCCATCCTCCCACCCCCCTCCCCTCTAGAACCCTCAGTTTCTTTCTCAGAGTCCATAGTCTCTCATGGTTCGTCTCCCCCTCCGATTTCCCCCCCCTTCATTAGAAACTATAGTATCTTTAAGGTACTAAAATATACAGTTTTTCCTTTCTCCCATGTTTGTCTTTTGACTTGGCATTTTTTATTTTAAGAAAAGAAAAATGAAATAATTTTAAATTATTGACATGTGAATCACTAAACTGTACACCTGAAACTAATATTACACTGTATGTTAACTAACTGGGATTTAAATAAAAACTGGAATATTATTGGCATGTATTTTTATCATTCATATTTGCAGTTGACACCTGAACATAGGTTTGAACTGTATAGGTTCACTTATAAACAGATTTTTTTTTGGTAACTGCAGCACAATACTATAAATATATTTGATTTTCTTTTTTGTTTATAATTTTTAATTTTTAATTGAAGTACAGTTGACTTATTAGTTTCAAGTGTATAACATAGTGATTTAACAGTTATTTATGTCATGAAATGTTTACCATGGTAAGTGCAGTTACCATCTGTCACCACATGAAGTTATTAAAATATTATTGACTATAGTTCCTATGCTGTCCTTTCAACCCTATGACTTATTTTTTTTTAAAGATTTTATTTATTTATGTGAGAGAGAGAGCGAGCATGAGCAGGAGAGAGGGGCAGAGGGGGAGGGAGAAGCAGACTCCCCGCTGAGCAGGGAGCTGGATACGGGACTCAATCCCAGGACCCTGGGATCATGACCTAAGCCGAAGGCAGATGCTTAACCAACTGAGCCACCCAGGCACCCCAGACTTATTTATTTTATAACTGGAAGTTTGAAGCCTTAATCCTTCTCACCTATTTTGCCTATCGCCCTACTCACCTCACCACTGGCAACCACTAGTTTGTTCTCTGTGAGTCTGTTTCTCCTGTTGTTCATTTGCTTCTGAGATTCTACATAGGAGTGAAATCATATGGTATTTGTCTTTGTCTGACTTATTTCACTTAGCATAATGTCCTCTATGTCCATCCATGTTATTGCAAATGGCAGGATCTCATTCTTTTATTA
This sequence comes from Mirounga leonina, assembly GCF_011800145.1. Lineage (NCBI taxonomy): Eukaryota > Metazoa > Chordata > Mammalia > Carnivora > Phocidae > Mirounga > Mirounga leonina. The sequence goes on from NW_023270305.1 coordinate 59,498,103, forward strand.
TATCTGGGTAATACTTTGTATACATATACCACATGTTCTTTATCCATTCGTCTATCAATGGACACTTAAGTTGCTTCTATATCTTGGCTATTGTAAAAAAATGCTGCATAAACATATGATACATGTATCTTTTCAAATTAGTGTTTTTGTTTTTCTCAGGTAAATACCCAGAAGTGGAATTACTGAGTCATATGGTATTTCTGTTTTTAGTTTTTTTGAGGAATCTCCATACTTTTGTCAATAGTGGTTGTACCAATTTATATTCCTACCGACAGTGCACTAGGGTTCCCTTTTCTCCCCATCATCACCAACACTTGTTATCTCTCATCTTTATGATACTGGTCATTCTGACTAGTAAGAGGTGATATCTCATTGTTGATTTGCATTTCCCTAATGATTAGCGATGATGAGCATCTTTTTATGTGTCTGTTGGCCATCTGTATGTCTTCTTTGGAAAAATGCCTATTTCAGGTCCTCTGCTCATTTTTTTTTTTTTGAGAGAGAGAGAGAGAGAAAGAGCATGAGTGAGGAGAGGGGCAGAGACAGAGAGGGAGAGCCCGATGTGGGGCTCAATTCCACCACCCTGAGATCATGTCCTGAGCTGAAATCAAGAGTCAAATGCTTAAGTAACAGTCACCCACATGCTCCCCTCTGCTCATTTTTAATCAGATTATTATTATTTTTTGGGGTGTTGAGTTGTATAGGTTCTTTACCTATTTTGGATGTTAACTCTTTATTAGATATAGGATTTGCAAATATCTTCTCCCACTCAGTAGGTTGCCTTGTCATTTTGTTGGTCATTTCCTTTGCTATTCAAAGCTTTTCAGTTTGATGTAATCTCAATTGTTTTTGCTTTTGTTTCCTTTGCCTGAGAAGACAGATCCAAAGAAAAATTGCTAACGTTGATGTCCGAAAGATGACTGCCTATTTTTCTTCTAGGAGTTTTATGGTTTCAGATCTTACATTTAGTTCTTTAATCCATTTTGAGTTTATTTTTGTATATTGTGTAAAAAAGTGGTTCAGTTTTCCCATTACCATTTATTGAAGAGACTATATTTTCCTCATCGTATATTTTTGCCTCTATGACAAAAGAGGCAAAAATAGAGTTGACCATATAAACACTGGTTTACTTCTGGGCTCTCAATTCTGTTCTATTGGTTTATTTGTCTGGTTTTGTGCTGGTACCATACTGTTTTGATTACTCTAGCTTTGTAATATAGTTTGAAATCTGGATTGTGGTAACTCCAGCTTTGTTCTTTTTTTTATCAAGATTGCTTTGGCTATTTGGGGTCATAGTGGTTCCATACAAATTTGTGGCATTTTTGTTCTAGTTCTGTAAAAAAAATGCTGTTGGTGTGTTGATAGGCATTGATTGATCTGTAGATTGCTTTGTGTAGTATGGACATTTTAATTCTTCCTCTCCATGAGCAGGGTGTATCTTCCCACTTTTGTTATCTTCAATTTCTTTTATCAGTATCTGTTTTGAGAGTACGGGTCTTCAGCCTCTTTGGTTAAATTTATTACTAGCATTTTAGTCTTTTTCATGCAATTATGAGATTGCTTTAATTTCTCTTTCAGCTATTTCATTATTAGTGTATAGGAATGCAACAGTTTTGTTGTTTTGACTTTGCATCTTGCAACATTACTGAATTCATTTATTAGTTCTAGATTTTTGATGGACTCTTTACGATTTTCTCTATTTTCTTGTCACCTGAAAATAGGGACAGTTTTACTTACTCCTTACCAATTTGGATGCCTTTAATTTCTTTTTCTTAGCTGATTTCCATGGGTAGGATTTTCAGTACTATGCTGAATAAAAGTGGTGAGAGTAAATATACTTATTCTTGTTCCTGATCATAGGGGAAAAGCTTCCAGATTTTCATTATTGATATTTGCTGTGGGTTTGTCATATATGGGCTTTATTAGGTTTAGGTGTGTTCTTTCTAAACCCATTTTCCTCAGAGTTTTAATCATGAACGTATGTTGAATTTATAAAATGCCTTTTCTGCATCTGAGATGATAATATTTTTATCCTTTATTTTGTTAATGTGGTGTATCATGTTGATTGATTTATGTACATTGAACTATTCTTGCATCTCTGGAATAAATCCCACTTGATTGTGGTGAATGATCTTTTTATGTATTGTTGAATTTGGTTTGCTAATATTTTACTGAGGACATTTGCATCTATGTTCATCAGGGATATTGGTCTGTAATTTTTTTTTTTTTTTTTGTAATGTCTTTGGTTTGGGTATCAGAGTAATGCTGGCTTCATAGAATTAATTTGGAAGCATTCCTCCCTTTTCTATTTTTTGGAACAGTTTAAGAAAGATAGGTATTAAATCTTTAACAGTTTGTTAGAATTCACCTGTGATGCATCTGGTCCTGGATTTCTATTTGTTGAGAATTTTAAAATTACCAATTCAATTCCATTACTAGTAATTGATCTGTTCAGATTTTTGTATTTCTATCTATTTCAGTTTTGGAAGACTGTATGTATGTTTCTGGGAATTTATCCATTTCTTCTTGGTTGTCCAATTTGTTGGCATGTAATTTTCTGTATTTCTATGGTGTCTGTTGTAACTTCTCTTTCATTTTTTATTATTATTTTATGTTTCTCTTTCATTTCTGATTTTATTTCTTTGAGTCCTCTCTGTTTTTTTCTTGATGAGTCTGGCTAAAGGTATATCAGTTTTGTTTATCTTTTCAAGGAATCAGGTCTTAGTCTCATTGATCTTTTCTATTGTTTTTTAAGTTTATTATTTCCTTCGTTCTACTAACTTTGGGCTTGCTTTGTTCTTCTTTTTCTAGTTTTTTTAGGTGTAAGGATAGATTGTTTGATACTGTTTTTTCTTGAGGTAGGCCTGTAGTACTGTAAACTTCATTCTTAGAACTACTTTTGCTCTGTCCCGAAGATTTTGAACTGTAGTATTTCTATTTTCATTTACTTTTGTGTAGTTTTTTATTTCCTCTTTGATTTTTTCATTGATGCACTGGTTATTTAGTAACATGTTAGTTATTTAGCTTCCACATGTCTGTGTTTTTTCCAGTTTTTTTCTTCAATTGATTTCTAGTTTTATACCATTGAGGTTGGAAAAGATACCTGATGTATTTACAGTCGTCTTAAATTTATTGGTCTATCCTAGAGAATGTTCTGTGTGGCCCCTGAATGTGTGGCTCAAAGGTACTATTTTCTTACTGGTTTTCTGTCTCAATGATCCATCCATTGATGTAAGTGGAGTATTAAAGTACCCTACTATTATAGTATTACTATCAATTTCTCCTTTCAAGTCTGTTACTATTTATTCTATGTATTTAGGTGCTCCAGTGTTGGGTGCATAGATAATTACAATTGTTATATCTTCTTGTTGGATTGACCCATTTATCATCATGTAATGACCTTTTTTGTCTCTTGTTACAGTCATTGCTTTAGTCTATTTTACCTGATTTATGAGTATTTCTATTCCAGCTTTTTTTTTTTTTTGCTTCCATTTGCATCAAATAAGTATTTCCATCCCATTCACTTTCCATCTGTAAGTGTCTTTAGGTCTGAAAGATCTCCTGTAGGCAACATATAGATGGGTCTTGTTTTTTTTTTAATCCAATTAATCATCCTATGTTTTTTGATTGGAGCATTTAGACCCTTTACATGTAAAGTAAGTAATTATAGGTATGTATTTATTGCCATTGTGTTAATTGTTTGCTGGTTGTTTTTATAGTTCTTCTGTGTTCCTTTCTTCTTGTCTTGCTGTCTTGTGTTACGGTTTGATGGCTTTATTGTATGCTTGGATCATTTTTTTACCTTTTGTGTATCTATTACAGGTTTCTGGTTTATGCTTACCATGAGGCTCATATATAACACCCTATGTGTATAGCAGTCTAATTGAGTTGATGGTTATTAAGTTTGAACATTCTAAAAGCACTAAACTTTTATTCTCTCCTCCATTTTTTATATGTCATATTTTACATCTTTTTATGTATCCCTTGACTAAGTCCTGCATATATAATTGATGTTACTATTTTAAACTTCTTTCTAGTTTTGTAAGTTATTGATTACTACCATTACCGTATTTTTTTTTAGTAATTTCTTCCTTTCCTAAGTTTCATCTACTTATGGCCTTTTCTTTCCACTAAAGAATTCTCTTTAACATTTCTTGTAATGCTGGTTTAGTGGTGATGAACTCCTTTAAATTTTCTTTGGGAAATGCTTTCTCCTTTAATTCTGAATGAGAAACCTGATGAGTAGAGTATTCTTGGTTATAGGTTTTTTTCAAGATTTTGAATCTATCATGTCACTCTCTTCTGGCATGTAAAATTTTGCTGAAAAATTAGCTGACAGCTTTGTGGGGGTTTCCTTGTATGTAACTAACTGTTTGCTTTTGTCTTGCTGCATTTAAAACTCTTTATCTCATTGCTGGGCTCGTTGGGTTCATTTTGTTGGGGCTCTCTGTGCATGGATAGGTTTCTTCAAGTAAGTTTTCTGCCCCCTTGTCTTTCTGTTCTCCTGGGATTCCTATAATGTGACTATTATGCTTGTAATGTTTGGGGGATCCCTTAATCCTCATTTGTTACTCTTTGTCTTTTTGCTATTCAGCCAGGTTGCTTTCTATTACCTTTTTTCCTCAATCATTGATTCATTCTTCTGTATCCTCTAAAGTCTTGACTATTTTTATGACCATTACTTTGAACTCCTTATCAGTCATATTGCTTATTTCTGTTTCATGTAGCCTTTTTTTCTGTGATTTTATCTTTTTTTTTTTTTTAATTTGGGACATACTCCTCTGTCTTCTATTTTGTCTAACTTCTTTGTTTGTTTTCTTATTAAGGACGTCGGATTTATCTTCTGATCTTTAAAGCACTGGTCTGTGTAAAAGGGTTCTTTTGGTGCCCTATAACATAATCACCTCTGGTCTCCAGAACTAGGTACTCCATCCATGTCCTCTCTGTGGCTGTGTGTGTTCTTTTTTGTGGCTGAGCTGTGACTGCTTGAGGCATACTGGTGTGCAGGCCTTGCTCTCTGTGAGGCCCAATTGCACAAACCCAGGGTGCATTGATGGGCAGGGTTTGCTCCCATCTTCCCCAAGTATTGTGTAGGAGCTTCTTTGGAGGGGCATCTGCTGGGGTAGGTGGGTTGGATCAGGTGGGAATGCCAGGACAGTGCTCATGGTGGTAGCAAGGTATATGGAGAATGTCAGCACTGGCTCCTGAAAGTGCCTGGCTATCTAGGCTGGATGAAGGCAAGACAAAGGACACCCATCAGCACTTTTGTTCCCAGAGAAAGCTCCTACTGATCCTGCCCCTACTGCACTTGTCCTGAAATTAGTTTATAAATCTCCTTGCATATCTCAGGGACTTTACAGATGACTGCTTTTATGCTGTGTCTCAGGCCAAGTTAAATAAGAGCATGCCGGCTCTTTAAGTGTGGAGAGTCAGTTTCCTTTAGCCCTTTGGCTCTCCCAGAGTTAAGCCCTGATGATTTTCAAAGCTAGACATTGTGGGAACTGGCTTTTCCAATGTGAGTCCCCAGAGCTAGGGATTTTAGGGGATGCCAGATGTGGGGCCTGATCCCCTCACTCCTTCTTATTTATGATGACAACCCACACATAAGAGGGACATGTCAGGGAGTTGATTCCCAGTTACAACTGTGCCCTTCCTACCTTTTCTGATGTGGTGGCCTTCTCTCTATGACCAGCCATGGAAGATCTGTTCAGCCAGTCTTCCAGTCTTTTTCCAAGTGAGTTGCAATACTTGAAGTTGTTTCCTTGGTGTGTTCATGGGAGGTGAGCTCACGATCCTCCTACTCTACCATCGCTCTCTGAACTCTCTCCCTTATGATTTTCTTTTCTCTAGCTTACTTTATTGTAAGAATACAGTATGTAATACTTATTTTGTATGTTATATGTGTTAATCAATTGTTTATGTTATGGTAAGGCTTCTGGTAAACAGTAGGCTGTTAGTAGTTAAGTTTTTAGGGAGTTAAAAGTTTAATGTGGTTTTTTTTTTTTTAGTGTGTTGGGGGATTGGCATACTTAACTCCCATACTGTTCAAGGGCCATCTCTATATTGTGCAATGCAAATTTTAAATGCAAATATTAAAGCATTTAACCTGTATGCAGAATTACCAAACTTGCTCAATTCTTCCTTTGTAGTTTGTATATATGTATTTTGTTCTCACCAGAATAGCAAAAACACTGCACAAAACTAACACAACTGTTTTTACTTCACTTTTTGGTACAAATATACTCTATCTACACTCACTACTTATAGCTTTCTGATGTGTCAGGAAGGACTTAATGGGAAAAAAGGACTATGGGTTGCCCTGTCTTTCTATGTCATCGTTTTCAGTGTAGGTTATTGGCTAATACAGGGAAGTAGCAGAAACAAGTAAGGATACAATAGGATTCTTTGGTTATGTGTGGTTCTTAGAACACCACTGTCACCTTTCTGTATTTGGAACAAGTTCTGGTTTGATCTGAAAGCCTGGCCTCTTGGTACCCTTGCGCATCTATAGTAGATATACACATTTACCTTGTTCTTGCTTTGAATCTTGCTGCACCCCCACACATTGTGGGTCCACCGGCATTCTGTGGTCCTCAGGCATTGTGAATTCTATATGCAAATAAAATGGCAAGCACAGGGGACACACACCTATTTCCCATTCTCCTCTGCTCCTTTGCATTATCCCATTGGACTTCTCTTACAAAAGAAAAATTCAGAATTGTTAGTGACATCAGATAATAAAGTAACTGTGAGAATCTTCTAAGCAACAGACCCTTTATGATGGCACAAATCATATGCATCATGGGTATGTGTATACACATGAACATGTAATAAATTTTTTTGGCAAGAAGATGCAGACCCTTTTTAGATTTTCAAAAGAGTGACCACAAAAAATGAAAAAATATTATTTTTAGAAGAAGTATAGTTCAGAAAAAAACCACCACTCTTAGGGAAGGTGCTAATTCTTATTTTTTCTCCTCTCTGAACAACCTAAAGAGCTTGTACAAAGGTGGATTGCTGATGCCACTAACAATGCATTTCACAGAGCCATCAAGTTTGGACTTTCCCCTCTGAAGGTTTTGCTGAAAGGAAATATGGATATTACAATATCATAAAATATCTGAATTAGAATATCAACTCCATCTTTATATATGAGGAAAAGGGACTCTAGAAAGGCTCATTGTTTGAGAGCTTATGACTGTTTAAAAGCATGTCCTGACCATTGTCCTTTAGGATTATAAAGCTAGAGGAGAAGGGAGCTCTAGGATGGCCAAAGGAAAGCTGAGACTCTTAAATATTTGAAAATAATGCTTTTGGCAAAAGCAGTCACTGTTCAGTGATGAGTAACATCTCCGGTTACATGTGGCTGGCAAAATAAATTGCCTGCATCCTGCCTCATCACCTCTGTTAGGCATTGATATCACACAGTGTAAAAATGGGTGTTTTATGCAGGGAAAGGACACTAACATTTGTGTGCACCATTCCGGAGTCTTTGCTGCTGGTGGATGCTGTGATAATTACACACAAATATTCATTCAGTCTGCCAACCATTTCTTTGTAATTGACAGTTTCTGACTCCTGGGCTCACTGGAGAATTGTACACTTGGTGCAGCCCAATAAAAGACAGGAACGGGTTTGTATACATTGCTCTGTCAGGCAGACACAGTTCTGGGATGTTGGAGTCGTTCATTTCAGCTTTTGCCACGTCATCCCACACAACTCCAGCTAGGATTCAGTTGCATGAAGAATTGCTTGTAAGTTTTTAAAGTAAGGTGGTTTGTACTATGAAATTGAAAACTAGGGGGTTTATGATTGTAGCAATATTTTTCCTACCCACTTAGCAATGTGGAAATTTTTAAAAAATTTAAAGTCAATATTTACAGATTAAAAAAAAAAATTATGTCTTTGCCCAGTGGTGATTGAAACAAATTTGAGAAAGACACTATAGTAACAGTAGGTGGTAAAATGCAAACAGCTTTTATTTCTAAAACAGGGAAGGCAAGGTTGAGAATATTCAGAGGTTACTTTTTCCCTTTTAAGTTTCAAACTCAGTGTCAGAAACAGTCAACATAATGTATCATTGCTATTCAACAAATGAAGCAGTCCTTGTTTATAATAAAAGCATATGGTAATTTGGAAACATCAAAACACATGCTATAAACATTCTGGAACTAAAATATTTGTCTAAAGCCAACTGATTGCATTTTACATGCTTTACCAAATACTCCTTTTCCTTATGTGTCAGAAAATAGAGGCAAAGGCTACAAATGAGTGCATGTCTATAGTGGCAGGGGAAGAGAAAGATAACTGACATACTGAGATATATAATTCTGTGTATGCATTGTTTCCTGCCTTATTAAATATTCTGGTGAATGGAAACTCTAAGGTCCTTTCAAGGGTCTAATGTTATGATAAGAGGTTTATTAATTTTTTTCTTTATTTACCTTTTCAATGCCATTTCTTAATCTGCATCTAGCTCAATTAAAAGGCCCAGGAACTACTAACAATAACTTATTCCTTGTAGGGCTTGTCATTTCTATTCTTTGTCATATACTTTCAAGTACCCCTTTGAACAAGGAGATATTATAGTGGAGTGGCTAAGAGCATTCACCATAGAGATTAGGAGGTCTGCATTGACTCCAGTATTCTCTTCCTTTTTCTGAGGACCAGGGTCTCATCTGTAAACGGGTATTAATATTTCATACTTCACAAGATTACTATGAACATTACATGAATTAATACATCCTCTGGACCGTGCTTGCTTCACATTATCGGCAGCTAAAATTGTAGTATTAATAGAAGGCAATTTTTAAAAAAAAATATTTGTTTATTTGAGAGCGAGGGACAAGCAGACTCCGCATGGAGTGCAGAGCCCAACATGGGGCTCAGTCTTAGAACCCTAAGATCATGACCTGAGCTGAAATCAAGAATTGGTCACTCGGCCCACTGTGAGCCATTAAGGTGCCCCTAGAAGGGAAGGCAAGTTTTATTTTTTTTAAAAGATTTTTATTTATTTATTTGACAGAGTGAGCACAAACAGGCAGAATGGCAGGGAGAGGGATAAACAGGCTCCCCGCTGAGAACCCAATATGGGACTCGATCCCAGAACCCTGAGATCATGACCTGAGCCAAGGCAGACGCTTACCAACTGAGCCACCCAGGTGCCCGGGAAGGCAAGTTTTAATAAAAAAATAATTCTAAAGTGTTTAAAAAGTTTTCCAACGCTTTCAATTTGGTCCACTTTGTATTTGGTTGCTTTACTTTACAATTTCAGTCTGTCTCTTGCTACTTCTGAAATTGCCCCTTGGCTTCTCTTCTCCCATTTAATATATTTCTGCTGCTTTTCCTCGATAGATGAATCCTTTTCCCTTCTCCTCAGATATTAAATGATTTTGTTTAATGCAGTTCAAGATGGTGCCCTTCAATAAAAGTTTGTGGTGCTTGGCCCCAGTTGGCAGTGACCACATATGGCTTTTTGTTACCTTAACCCTTTCTTAGGTGCTTGGTTTAGCTTTCTGAGCTTTGCTTATGTAGGGGTGCCAACCCCCCACATAGTCAGAGCTTCCTGTTGACCAGAAGCCTTATCCATAACATTAAATATCAATTAACACATTTTATATATGTATTATATACCATATTCTTACAATAAAGTAACCTAGAGAAAGGAAAAATGTTATTAAGAAAATCATAAGGGGTAACAAACTGGGAGTTACAGAAGGGAGGGGGGTGGGCGGATAGGGTGACCGGGTGATGGGTATTAAGGAGGGCACGTGTTGTGATGAACAGTACCTCAAAAACTGATGGTGTACCCTATGTTAGCTAACTTAACATAATAATAAAAAAAAAAGAAAAGGGGTGCCTGGGTGGCTTGGTCAGCTAAGCATCCAACTCTTGATTTCGGCTCAGGTCATGATCTTAGGGTTGTGAGATTGAGCCCCCCTTCTGACTCCGTGCTGAGTGTGGAGCCTGCTTAAGATTCTCTCTCTCCTTTTCCTTCTGTCCCTCCTTGCTCACACACACTCTCTCTCTTAAGAAAAGAAAATATATTTACAGTACTATATTGTTTATCAGAAAAAATATTCATGTACAACTGGACCTGCACAGCTCAAACCCATGTTGTTCAAGGGTCAATTGTACTATGCAGAATTAGTGAAACCACTCCTGATTCTAAAGGTATTTTTACAAGCATCTTAGCTTTCAGTTTGCTAAGAGACACTTACAGTTATGTGCTAACATCTGCTTTCCTGGGCTGTCTACATTTCTTTCCTAAACTTCACTATAACCCTTTACCTTCTATTGAGGCTTCTTGACTAGTACCAACTTTCAGTTTCATTTTTCTAATTATTTGTATGGGATAATTCATTTCTGTACTGTTTATAGTTTTTATTTCCCATTCTTACGTTGTGACTTTTCTGTCTGGGGAGAGGTGCTAGCTGGTTCTTACAGAGAGCAAAAGGCTCAGCCTAGAGCATGCCTTTGATAAGTAAACTAATGGATACAGAGCCTTATCTCCTTTACCTGGCTGGTACAGTCAGGAAGCATTATTCCTCCCTCTGCCTTAATCATCCCAGGGCTGGGTGCCAGGCACCTAGAGACTACGCATATGGATTAGAGCCTAGCCAATCCTGAACTATTTACTTTGTCTCAACTTTCCTATGGAAACCCCAATAAAAACAATGGCCTAGATTCTCCCCTTGATCCTGCTCCTTCTGCCTCTTGACTACCCTGCTGTTTTATGTGGCCATGCAGGGCATGCTCCTGTCTCTAGGACCTGTGGGTATAAGAAACTGTTTTTCCTCAGCCTCTCCTGTATCTTCTCTTGTGGCCATGGCTGATGAGCATTGCAAAAACAAACACGAAACAATTTCTACTAGACCAAAGATTTCTTAATTGACATAAATGCTACTTAAAAACAGATATAGACTGTGCTTTAGGTAAATTTGACAGTGGGGAATAATGTTGTAGTTACAATATATGAGGATGAGTACCATAATACAAGTATATTCAAATGACGGAGATTCATTCAGGTCTGGGTTGTGTGTAAAGAAGGCTTCCTGGAAGAGGTGATATGCTGTGTTTACAAGTTGGAGAAAGGATAATTCAGATACAGACAGCATGGTATTCAAAGCAGGGAAATAGGAAAGAATGCTAGGGTTGTATAAAGTGATGGAGGAAGAGGATGTTAAGCATATATAGAGCAGAGGACTCATTCAAAACTTTACATTTTTTTTTGTCACACTAAGAAAATGTATTTTTATATCATGATCCTCAATTTCCTTTCCCTGCCCTAACACACATGGAAGATAATGTTCATGTGGAAAGAAAAAAATATTCCCAAGGGATTTATCTAAAATGATTACTAACTCACTAGCTACATTTGGCCCTTTACCCTAGCTCTCAAAAAAAAAAAAGTTTTGCTTAAGGAATTTTTATTTTAAAGAATTACTCTAGTATCTTCATTATATGAAGGATACAAATCACTCAAAAACATTGCAGCTTTGTTAGTAGTAACAAAAAAAAAAATGACAAGATGTAACTATATGATGATTGATCTGATAGTTTGAGAATCCCTGGAAAAGAACATGCTTTGGGTGTGAGAGAACACTGAAGGTAGAATACCAGCGAGAAAATAGTTGAAATTGTCCAATGGTTTCTTATAATGGAAGCAGGGAAAGATCAAATATATCTGGGAACCAAACTGTTGTTCAGGTTGAAGAATTAAATCATAGTGGTTAAAAAGCTTTCACTATTGTTTGGATGGTGAAATCATTGTTATTAGAGAAATAAGTATAAGGAACAGATTTAGAGGTAGAAGGAGATGTTGGAGAGAAGGAAGATTAATGTATCATATACGAATGCATTCTGCTGTATATCACACATTTTCCACTAATATTAGCTTAAAGAGGGGCTTTTGTTACTTTCATAAATGAAGTCCAGATATTGGTAGATATTGGGATGAGTCCTGCTACTCAAAAACACCTTCAGGGGTGCAGACTCTTGTCATATTTTGAATCTACCATCCTTCCCATGTTTGTTTGCTTTCGGTTTCAAGATTATAACACAACTACTACAGCTTCATATAAATATGTCCCTCTTCAAAGCAAGAAGGCAAAAATAAAAAGTTAGGACTGTGTATGTGGCAGCTTAAAGTAATACGTCTGAAAAAAATTATACATTGGGCACATAGTGTATAGGAGTCATTCATTCAACATCCATGTGACTAAAAGGTTTCTCAAGATAGTTTTGGGATAGAGAATATTCGTGATGAGAGGTAAGGGGGTAAATGCCATGAATCAGGGAAAGATTCTGGAGACAAAAAAGAGAAATGAGGGATCAATAGGGTATACCAGTGTTCAAGGTGCTTGGTTAGCAAGAGAACCTAGGTTTGGAGATGAAGGAATAACAGTGAAAGAATTGGAAGAAGAACAGGAAGACAGTGCTATCAAGGACCTAAAGGAAAATTTCCTTAGGAGTATCACTGGCCACACAAAGGAGGAAAGCAGAAGAGTGAACAAGAGCTATGCGGTAGTAAGATAGACTTCAGTAGCTTCTGTAAGAACTGTTTTCATTAAGTCTGAAAATAGTTGCTAGTGTACTGAACCAGAACTGTTAAATAAACATGAACGTACACAACAATCTCTAAAAGTTTGGTAGTGAAGGGAAGAGGAGAAAATCAGAAGTACTGTGAAAGAGATGAAAATTGGGAGATTGGAGAACAACTGTAGAATGAAGGGAAAGAAGAGTGAAGAAAATAATTGAAACTAGAAATGAGAAAAATGAATCATTTTCTGTAAGAATTAGGAGCATTTGGGTCAAGAGCATAGGCAGGTTCTGGGTTTCAGAGAAAACTCTTGTTTTCTTTAAGTGATCACCAATGATCACATATTGCAACTATAAAAGAAAAAAATTATCATTAAATTCAGCTCATGTTGACCTTGGAATCAAATACGGATCATACGTGGACAGAGCCCGCTGCACTGCCTGGCATGCATTCACAGAGTTCCTCTTCCACGGAGATAAAAGGGAAGAATATGATCTAGGTACTTTTAGAAATGGACAGGAGGGGGGGCACCTGGGTGGCTCAGATGGTTAAGCGTCTGCTTTCGGCTCAGGTCATGATCCCCGGGTCCTGGGATCAAGCCCCGCATCGGGCTCCCTGCTCGGCGGGGAGCCTGCTTCTCCCTCTCCCTCTACTGTTCTCCCTGCTTGTACTCGCTCGTTCTCTCTGTCAAATAAATAAATAAAATCTTAAAAAAAAAAAAAAGAAATTGGACAGGAGGGAAGACCATAGCCAGTAAATTCCTTTAATTCTCCACCTCTTAGAATACTGCTAGGCTTAAAAGCAATAACTAATGAATATACTCTCTGATGCTGTTGAGGAAGGGAATCATCTGTACCTGGCAGAGTAGCTGTTCAAGTAATGTTTATGATTAAGGTCTTGTGAGAGTACAGCTCAGTTCATTAACTGAGGGGTTAGAAGTTTTGGATACATGGATGAAAACCTGACCGTTTCATCGGAGCTGACCGGCCCCCAGGTTTAGAAGCTCAGATCTTACCACGTGAGAAAATACCAAAGGCAGAGACTACTTTATTTATTCTTTTTTATCCTGTAACTAAAAATAAACAAAATAATACTAACATGGTTTTTGTGAGAGATCTCCATGGAGTGATTTCTCTGGGAGTCACAAAGAGGCCATCTTTGAATGTCCGAGAGAGATGTCCAAATTTTCTAACTCTAAGCTTATTAAATTCTAAAAGCAAACTTACACAAAAGATTCCAGGCCATAAAGAATGTTATCACACATATAGTGCAAAGCACAGCCCAACCACTTCAAAATGCCTCGAGAACCATCCATTATACTTTACACTTTGGACTCCAATTACCTTTTCGTAGCTGCATGGGATAAGGTAAGTGTCCATTTACTTGAGAGGTATGGGACTGGGAGCTGAAAAATAGCTTTCTTTTTTAGGGAAAGTCTTTCATTTTTCCATCTTGCAGGCACTTATTAAACAGACCAGGGAGGAAGATCCAAGCTTTGTCTTAGCCCTTTACTATATAAAATCTGTAGAGCACAAGCCCTCTATTGCTGGAGTGAGAGCCGTCATCATGATGAAAATCCAAATAGGATCCTGTTGCTCCCCCCCCCCCAGAGAAAATATTATGTATTTTCTGGACTAAACTATCCCATGCTACTCACTTGCCTTACATCTTTCTATATTTCATAACAGAAGAGCCTCCGTCCTCTTACATAAGACTAAATTAAGCAAATTTTCAAGACACTGTAAACTTTAAATACAGCTTATGTACATGATGAAATGAACAGAAAGACCTCATCTGTGGCACTCGTTCCAGCACTGTTCAAAACCAGTTAGGAAATATGATAGCAGCAGGGGGATCTAGCTGACAGGATTCCTTGAGACATAAAACTTAAGAACCATCTCTAATAAAAACTATGCAACTTTTCTAATTGTAAATATAACCAATATATATTAGCCTGGACGCACATAAAAATAAGTAGGCAGGCCAACATACTTCCATTTTCATGTCAGCCACCCTGAGAAGAGTAGAAATAGCTACCTCTTCATCAATTAAGCTCTTCCACAGGTGCAAGTTGGGCCTTTTGGGAAGTAAGCGCTAATGGAATCAAAATAATTGCAAAGGTATCAGGAAAAGATTCTTGGATAAAAAAATGTGAACATGGTTCTTAAGACACATTTGTCATTTATGGAAGCTCCAGGTCTTTTGAATATCTCTGCCCTGTTCTGGTGGTTCTCCGGTATCATGAATCTAGGCTTACCCTAGGTAGAATTATTAAATGATCATTCCCAGGTTTCCTTGGCATTAGGTATAGACATTTGACCAGCTTCCATCAAGCAGACTCTTTTGCAGGAGACATAAGAGGTAAAAGCTAACATTCTCTGACAAAGGAGTCCTGGCAAGCATGGTCTCATGGAGTTGTAGGGTTTGTTGTATCAGTTAAGAAAAGTGCTGCCCTATCCTTCCTGTTTCTGTAGACTCAAGTTAACTAGCAGAAAAAGCAGTGGGATTTCCACTGAAACAGCTTTGTGGTATGATAGGCATTTTCCCAATTTCAAGCTGTCTAGTATCCAAGGTTGGTACATGGTCCTTGTAGACATTTTGTACGATATCAAATACCTCTGGATAAATCAATTTTTTACTTATCTAGAATGAATGCTCTTGTCTGAAACAAAACAAACACTGACTGATAAATTGTTTGGTTTAGAAAAGGCTAACGTATGTCTAGGATTCTTAGATGAAAAAGCCCAGACTAACCTTTAGAAGTGCTTGGTTGAAGAAGTAGTTCCATCTACAGCAGACCTTTTACTATTTCAGAACCTACAGGTTTGACAGGCAGTTATGTTGTCAATCTCGTTTTGATGTCCATTTAGTTAACCAACGGTGAGGAGACATTACCTTATCATTATTATTATTTTTAAAGATTTTATTTATTTATTTGACAGAGAGAGACACACAGCGAGAGCAGGAACACGAGCAGGGAGCCAGATGCGGGGCTCGATCCCAGGACCCCGGGACCATGACCTGAGCTGAAGGCAGATGCCCAACGACTGAGCCATCCAGGCGCCCCTCCTTACCATTAAATAGTGTATCAACATTACATAGGTCAACCCATTTTTCCCAGAGGTATATTATTACCTCTGGATAAATTGACGATTATTATGTTCAAAGATTTTCAATGATTGCCATGTCCATTTCTATAGTCATTTTTACCAGACCATAAAATTCCCATATTCTGAGCCTGTATTAGTAGTTCCCTAGGACTGAATTTCTAACATCACACTACTACCGAGTGAAATTAACAGTGTCACAGGCGATACAGCTCTCAGTAGCCCTAGAGCTCAACAGAAGAATTCATGGGAAAAGACCAAACATGTCCAAATTATGTGCTATACTACTAATACCATATGATTTACTATTGATTAGGTTTAATATCTGCCACACTAGAATGTAAGTACTATGCAGGAGTTTGTCTTGTTTACTCATGTAACTTATGCCTCTAAAGTAGTTTGAATTCAAGCCACATATGAATGAATATTTATCCAATGAAAACAGGTGCTTGCTTTGAGCCTTCAAATAAGTAGAGAGCTGCTATGACTGTGACTTCCAGTTCGCAATTCTCCATGCGTAAAGTCTTACTCAAAAGTGATCCCTGGGGCGCCTGGGTGGCTCAGTTGGTTAAGCGACTGCCTTCCACTCAGGTCATGATCCTGGAGTCCCTGGATCGAGTCCCACATCAGGCTCCCTGCTCGGCAGGGAGTCTGCTTCTCCCTGACCCTCCCCCCTCTCATGTGCTCTCTCTCATTCTCTCTCTCTCAAATAAATAAATAAAATCTTTAAAAAAAAAAAAAGTGATCCCTGATATATATTCCATGGGCAATAATGAGTTGTTTTTATTTAAATTCCAGTTAGTTAAAATAGAGTATAATATTTCAGGTGTACGATATAGTGATTAAACAATCCTCTGCATCACAATGCTGAGTTTTCTCCTATACTGGGCCAGTAGATAGTTCTGTTTTGTACTTCACAATCTATCTACCTCTGCCCTTTTCTTCTCATGTCCCATACACCTATACTTGTGAAGGTAAGTCATAAGAAAGGTACACACGCGGGCGCCTGGGTGGCTCAGTTGGTTGGGTGACTGCCTTCGGCTCAGGTCATGATCCTGGAGTCCTGGGATCGAGTCCCGCATCAGGCTCCCTGCTCGGCGGGGAGCCTGCTTCTCCCTCTGACCCTAACCCCTCTCATGTGCTCTCTCTCATTCTCTCTCTCTCAAATAAATAAATAAAAATCTTTAAAAAAAAAAAAAAAGAAAGGTACACACTCTACCACTTACTGAGTGCTATTATATGCCATGTGCTAGGAAATACTATCTAACTTAATGTTTACAACCACTGATGAAATAGGCATCATTTTCATTTTACAGATAAGAAAACTAAGAGCCATAAAGCCTAGATGTCCATCAATATCATACAGCTAGTGAGTGAAAAACTCGGATTTAACACAAATCTCTCTGAATTCAAAACTCAGGCCCTTAACCTCTTCTTTCTTTCTAAATCTCACCATTGATGTAATTTCCATAGGTTGTTATTGCATCTTACACACTGTAAGTATGATTCACGTCTCAATTCCATTTTGAGAAAAACTGCTTGTAATTATTGATTTCATTGGTAATAACTACACTGAGTTTAGAGTAATCCTCTGTTTCTGACCCTTTGCATTATATTTGGTGCTATAAAACATCATTACTTAAAAAGGAGAGGAAAAAAGAGCAATAAATCATTTGCTCATTTCACACAGTTATTATGGAGTAAACTGTCAGTATGCCTCACCTCAATTCATTTGCTCTTTGGACTAAATCTTGATCCTATTTTCTTCGTTCCTGTGAAATGTCAGTGTGATTAAATGACATATAATAACTCTGGCAACTTTGACTTGTCACCTTCCAATCCATCCTTCATTCATTACCTCTTTAATTTGCTAAGCAATCACATATTTGCACTTACAATGTGGCAACATAATTCATGCCAACTTCTCTCCTTAGGGCTGGTGTGACCTCAGTGCCTGATACAGCCTCCATCTGTTCCATTTCAGCCACTGTTCTCTAGTCTAAAACCTCCTTCCTCAGCTGTTCCTGGCCGACCTCAGGGCCCCCTGCATAGACCATTTACCATATGCAATGCCTTTTCGTTATCTGCAAAGTCAGGGTTTGAAATACATTTCCATTACCATCCCTCCCCTATACTCTATGACAGCATCACCACCTGCTTGCTAGTCAGAACCTCTTTTCTTATCTCTGAAATGTGAATGTCCTGGGGAGAGGGCAAACCGTACCTCTCCATTCTCGCCAGCCCTCTGGACCCAGTTTCCAGCCATCAGAAACTTCAGCTTTATTGAAGGCACAAGGCACTGTGGGAATCTTCAGAGACTATCTCACATTGACTCATTTGCTCCCCAGGTAGCCAAGTACCAGTGAAAAGTTTTGTCATGGCATTTATTGAGCCCAATTCTGTCCTCAGTTTGGAGGAGAGTATCATTTATCTTACCCTTTCTCTAAGACCTCTCATTGCTTCTTTGAGTTTTGTGGAATTGTTAGACTCTAAAAAATATTCTCCCTCCCCCCAACACTTTTTATCCCTGTGTTCACTATCTATCTATTATTCACTGATTGTAACTGCACCCAGCACAATCAGGGCATCTAAGGAACATAGTCAATACCAAATGCTTCACCCTTCAGCTATCTGTGCAAGCCTCAAAGTCTGATTTATTGTCCTCTTATTTCTCTAGTCTCCAAACATATGGCTTCTTATTTTAGGATCACTGACTGTACCTGTGCAGGTTAAAGCTTGTGTGGGTGCAGTTTTGGTTTTTTTTTTAAAGAACAGCTGTAAAAAGGCTGCATCGTTGCATTGCTATTCTCTAGGACAATAAGCAGAAGATAAACACTTTCCTTAAGTTAAAAGGTTCTGTTCACCTATGTAAAGGAGAACACAATCCAGGGATTATACTTTCCAGCAGGCAAATCAAACTGCAATGTCTTTCTTAGGAACACCATCAAATAAGTTGGGGAATAGTAGACGTTTGACTCTCTTATGAGGAGTAACTTGTTCATGTTACTAACCACTATTAATCACTATCAAGTTTACCAATTGGATTTGCTTCATTTTCTCTTGATTTGTTATCTTCTTATTGAGGATGTAATATTAATGAGTACAGACCAATGTAGTCCCTAGGAAGAAGAGCACATGGGCTAACACTGATGGGCTTCTATTTCTGGAATAGAATCTCTTGTTCACTGCTGGGGACCATGGGCAAGTTGAACACATTCTCCGAGCCTCCGTTTGCTTGCATTAGAAACAAAAAGGAATAATCGTACATTCTTCACATTGTTGTTGTTAAGATTAAGTAAGCTCAATTAAAGAAAGTGCCAAGTACAGTCCCTATCACAAGCAAGTGTCCCAAATATATGACAGCTCTTATTGTTAATAAAGAAGAAGAGCGGAACAGTGGAAAGCTTTTCCTTCCCTAAAAATCTCTATCTGGGGTAAGTTACAGCCTCTGAGGAAATACCGGGAACATCTGTACTGGCCTGTACCTCCCTGATTGCATGAGGCCAAGCGGTACCTGTGTCCCTTGCCTGCAGTGGTATCTGCCAGGGGGCACCCACTCCTAGTCTGCATAAAATTATTCTAACTGGAACTTTATATTATTGCTTTTCTTCCTAGAGCAGAATATCAGAAAAATGCATCACTTTAAACAACCTACAAGTAAGTATGGCAAACCTCTTGACCAACTCCAGACGTGTACGATTCTTTATCTTGAGAGGCTCACTAGATAGACTTCATGAACTTATTTTTACTAGAGGGCTTGACAATCATTCCCCCTCCCCCGCCAAGAAGTCCTTCTGAAAACAGCTCAGGAAACAGGAGCTATGGATCACTTGAACTGAAATGAGACAGCAGGGTAGAATGGAAAGCACTGGACCAGGGCCCAGCTTAATCACTAATCATCTGTATGACCTTGACTAGACAA
This sequence comes from Mirounga leonina, assembly GCF_011800145.1. NCBI lineage: Eukaryota > Metazoa > Chordata > Mammalia > Carnivora > Phocidae > Mirounga > Mirounga leonina. The sequence goes on from NW_023270305.1 coordinate 59,517,673, forward strand.
GGCCTCTGATCTCCAACTGCATGAGAGGACTATGCTAGATCAGTATTTTTCAAAGCATGTTCCATGGAATATCAGCCCAGAGAGATGGGCCATAGGAAGAGGGTTAAGTTAGTTTTGTAATTGCTGCGTATCAAGTAATTTAGAAAAAAAACCTGTTTTTGGAAATCTATAGTGTTTATTAGGACACAGTCCTTAAAGCTGCTTAAGATGGTTTAACTTAGTTAGACTAACCTGTTGGACCACTTCTCCTTTTTGTTTTTCCTCCTATGTACTGCTGTCATTATTCCTCATACCAGGTTCCCACAGACCATTCTTTGAGGAACACCGGTCATCCCTCGAGTGATCATCCAATTGTTGACTCCAAATTAGTGTCTGTTTTATGAGATTTCTAATTCTCATTTAAACTAATCTTTGGACAGAAGGATATGCAATCGGGGCAGACCATTCAGTGCCTTGGCACTCATTTCAACCTACTTAAAAGTTACTTGCCAGGAACAACTCAGCCTCACTCTACCTGAAGGCTTTTTTTCAGCTATGAGATCAGACCTACAAGCACAGAGCAAGCCTGAAGTGGCAGAGTTAATGCCCCTGGAATCAGCTAAAGACAAAGGACAGAAGGGGATTTGGTGGATAAACGTTCCAGTTTTGTCATCTTTAGGGGAGATAACTCTGAGGCATGTTCTGCACTGACCCTCAAAATTCCTCTGTGGGATGTCTTAAATTTCATTTGTCCTGAGTAATAACTTTGTGGGTGAGTAATGATGTCACCTTATGTTCTGTTTCACTTATTTACTCCCCATTGGTGTTTTCTGGAATCACCTCTCAAGTCAGCTATTATATTATAATCCCTGTCACAATGTCTGCTATTGGAAAAACCCCAATGAAGACAACCACCCTTCATGCTGTAAGGCTCCATTGACAAAAGTATGCAAAACAAGTCTTCAATAGCTTGACATTTTAAAACTCAGTTCAAAAGTCAGGTTCTACAAGCAACAAATATCATCAGCATTACACCAAATAGAAGTTGGTAGAGGGAAAAGGCCCTTGGCATATTTTTAAACATCGTATTAAACTGATGGGCACCAAGAGAACATGCACCAGAGTCAATGGGACTGCAATATTTCCTTTCTGATACTTCCGCTTTTCAAAAATGTATACAGATAATGGAGGGGGGTTTGCTATAATGAATTACAAGAAAAGATTTAGTTATATAGGACATCTGATCAGAGTGGAAGTTAAAAAGAGTAGGAGGCAATGAAATAAAGATGAGAATGACAACTGTCCCATTTTTCCAAACTTACATCATCTCATTGAAGTCTCTAAAATCACTCATCCATTGATGTTAAAAATAATATATCAAGAAGCATTTATACATAAGTATTACAAGCAAATATACATCAGTAATTATTGATCAGAAGGGAAGGTAGAAGGGGCATAACAGTTTCCTGGGTCATTAAGATTACTTAGCATGAAGGCAACAATACTGGTAACACAGCGTCATAGAGCTAAAAGGTCTAACCAAAGCTTTCACACTAGGACCTAACCTTTCTAAAGCTTTTTCAGAGAATATCTGGAGTGATGAGAAGTTCTCCATTTCACTAAGGCGACCATTTTCATTGTTGAGTGGCTTTTTCTTATACAGAGCCAAAATCTATTTGATAGCAAATTTTTTTTCTGTATAAAGTGAGAACTATTTTAATAATCTGAAAATTATATAGATCTAGTAAGTCTAATTCTTTTTTGATATTGAAAATACTATTCTCTCCTTTCTCCTGAGAGGTAATATTTTAATCCATGACTCCTGATAGTATCATTCTAAACTTATCAGAGTGACTTGCACCTAATTTTAGAGAATTCTGAGCGAAGATAAAGATATCCTACAACTTCATTGAGTTACAGAGTCCTGAGCTTAACTATATTATGGTGGTCTAACTTGTCTGTAATTGCCTAATTTGATGCTTTGAAACTTGGGATTCCAAATAGGATTTGAGAACCATTACTAAGAGCTTTGTAGAAATTGAATCTACAGAGTATTAACCAGGCATTTTAAACAGATGAGCTGACCCTCCACAACTTCTATATTTAATTATGAACTTGATCCTCTAAGCTTCAACATATTTGGAAATTTAGGAATTAAATGCCTGCTTGATAGTGTGGTACCTCCATGATAGATTATAGTCTGGATCATTGCCAGCAGGGTAGTTGGGAAGACCACCAGACATGGTGAGGAATTGATAAAAGGAGTCAATGTTTCTGACTGATGAATTTAAGTCAGTGTTACTTGATGGAAAAAGTATAGCATTTAAAGATAGAATGAATACTTGACTTTGAGTTATGATATTGCCCTTCAAAAATGTATGTAATCTTGGAAAAAAATGTGAGCCTTGGTTTCCAGATCTGTGGTATAAAAAGTACTTTAAAAATTTGTCCTTTTTATATCAAAGTGATTTTTTAAAAAGATTATTTTAGGTGGGGAGGGGCAGAGGGAGAGGTAAACTCTAAGCAGACTCCATGCTGAGCACAGAGCTTAATTTCACAACCCCGAGATCACAACCTGAACCAAAACCAAGAGTTGGAACTGACTGCACCATGCAAGTGCCCCTCAGAGTGATTTTAATGCTTAAATCAGGTGCTTCTATAAAAACCTTTCATTATGAAGTGCTATGCAAATACATAGTATTTTTCAACCTAAAAGCCTTTAATATCACATACCTCCCTATAACTGGTCCTTCCTTAAAAATTGACCTGATCCTAGACAAGAGCTCTTTTTATATTTGAAAATAGTTTTATATTTTGTACTCTCAGTTTCTGTATTCCTTTTATCACCTTTCCTGACAGATGTCCTTTACCCATCTCTGTATTCACACTGGCTCCCTAGCATGTTGTGGCTGGACATAGAGGTCAGGACACATTTTGGTTTCAGAGATGGAATTTCCCTCTTGCACTTGAAGGGCAAAAATCCAAGTGAGTTAAAGAGAGATGGGTTCCTTTTGGGTTCATACCCTCTGAGAGGCCTTTGAGGAGAAATTAAAAAACAAAGACCTCTACACTCCTTGTTGAACAATTAAGTTTGGTAACATGTAAAATAATACTGACTTCTCTACCTGCTCATGTTTTATTTGGTCAGACACTGAAGATGTCACCTCCCTCTTGCATCTTCAAATACCTCTATTTACACTGAGCAAAGTACAATAAGCATGTGCCTAAGGAGCTAGCAGATTAGTCACCAAAAATTATTTGGAAAGTATACTGTATTTGACATTTTAAGGTGAGCATAAAAAAGACCAGGACCTTGGGCATTCTTTCTTAATAGGTATGGAATTATTTTTTAAAAACTTCTCTAGATGATCTTAAAGAATCACTGTTTTTGGTTAGCTACCACCATTTGTTTTGTTTTCTTTTATAATCAAGTTTAATTCTCCCTATAATTCAGATACTTTGTAACAAACTCTATTGCTTTTCATTACTAGCTAGAAGGGCAAGTTTTTGCACAGTTGAGATAGGCCACATTTCTCCCCTGCCTTTTAAACTTTATTAAATGAGAATTGATGATAGCAAAGGGACACACGTTATAACAATGGTATAGACAATGAAAAGGGAGCTATTAATGAAAGAGATTTCAACACATTTTTAGATAAATAAAAGATTAAAAGGGAGAAAGGTAAAGACTAAAGGAAGTAGAGGAAAATAAAGCCCAGACAATGGCCAAAGGAAGATTCACCTAGTGAGAGAGACAATTAGATTGCTAAAACCATGGAGATCATTGGCACTCCTAAGTGTAAGGTACTATGGAAGGCTGGAGTGAGAATTGATACTGAAGATAGGGCAGATATTAATTCAACCACAGTTAAATTGTTCAAGCCTCCAGGTATAATTTATCACAGCTATTTTCTACCAAGGCAAAGCAAACAAGAAACCCTCTAAGAAATTTCAGTCCTAGAGAGAAAAGAAAGACCTCTATAATAGAGCATTGTAGGTTTCCACAACATCATGAATAGCTTCTTGTCTATGTAATCTAAGACATGCCCATAAATGTACAAGCCCTGCAAATGTACACAGATCCCCCAGTCAGCTTCTTTTTCATTGTCTCCTTCCTTCATATGAACAGATAAGCAAGTATCTTATTTGATGAAAGCCCACACATTAAAAAATATTTAAGATGTATGGGAAAGGAAAAAATGACCCCATAAAGCAGAAATACATCAAGGAATATAGAGAACTTAGGCATTAAAATATGAAATGCAGAATAGAGTGATCTAAGAAGACATTTTATCCATATAGCATTAAGATCCTACTGCCATCTGAAATAAACAAGAAGTGTATCTAAAAAAGTAAAACTAATCACCAAAATAACAAATTCATTAGAACTGAAAGTTAAGATTATTACCTAAAAAATATGGAGATAGGGTTTTGAATAAAGGCATGAAGAAGCATAAACAGTTACAGCTAATACTAGGGATTCCAGTAAAGGAAAACAGAGAAGTGAAAGGAGAATTATATCACAGAAATAATGAAAGAGAGAACATTCCTCTCCAGATTAAAAGATTATACTAAGTGCCAAAATTATTAATATACTTACATGTATGACTACTATGTAATTTCAGGACACCCAAGAGGAGAATCCATGTTGAAGAAAATTCTTTGAGAGGAAAGAAATGCCTATAACTAGAAGAAAATTATGAAAGGAAAAAACTTTTACAGGTAAAAGCAAACATATAGTACAGGTAGCAGATTAATCACTTATAAAGCCAAAAGCACAAAAGTGCTTCTAACACACAAAAGTGGTAAAAAATATATATCTATAAAAAACAGTCTCTAAAAATCAGATACACAAAATAAAAGAATGTGAAATATGACATCACATACATAAAACATGAAGGGGGGAGTAAAAATTTAGTGCCTTTACAATGTGTTTAAACTTAGGTGACAATCAGCTTAATATAGACTGCTATACACATAGGATGTTCTATATGAAGCTCATGGTAACCACAAACAAAAACCCTATGATAGATATACAAAAAATAAAGAGGAAGGGATCCAAGCATAACACTGAAGAAAGCCATCAAACCACAAGAAAAGAAGAGAAGAAAAAAGGAAAAAAGAATTACACAACCAAAAAACAACAAAAACAAGGTAAGTACATACCTACCAATAAAAAGACATAAGGTAACTGAATGGATTAAAACAACAAAAACACACAAGGCATCTATATGCTGCCCATGAGGGACTCACTTCAGACCTAAAGACATGCAGACTGAAAGTGAAAGACTGGCAAAACATACACCATGCCAATTGAAATAAAAGCCAAGGTAGCAATACTTATATCAGACAAAATAGACTTGAAAAGAAAGACTATAACAAGAGACAGAGAAGAATACTGCATAATTATACAGGGAATAATCCAATAGGCATATATAACAATTGTAAATATGCACCCAATACAGGAGCACTTAAAAATATGGAGCAAATATTAAAGGCATAAAGGGAGAAATTGACAGTAATACAATAACGGTAGAAGAATTTATAGCATTTGACTTACATCAAGGGTAGATAATCCACATAGAAAACAACAAGGAAAGAGTGCTTTGAACAACACAGGAGACCACATAGATCTAACACATATCTATCCCCATGCAGCAAAATAAACATTCTTTTCAAGTGCACATGGAACATTCTCTAGAATATATCACATGAGGTCACAAACAAGTCTCAATAAATTAAAGAAGACTGAAATCATACCAACTATCTTTCCTGACCACAGCAGTATGAAATTACAAATGAATTACAAAAAGAAAATCTGAAAAAAAAAAATACATGGAGGCTAAACAACATGCTACTAAACAATGAATGGGTTAACCAAGAAATTAAAGAAATAAATAAATACATGGAGACAAATGAAAACAGAATGGCCCAAAAACCTTTGAGACACAGCTAAAGCAGTTCTAAGAGGGATGTTTATAGCAATGCAGGCCTACCTCAAGAAACAAGAAGAATCTAAAGCAGAATCTAAAACAACCAGTTTTACACCTAAAAGAGCTAGAAAAAGAATAGACAAAGCTCAAAGTGAGCTTTGAAGAAAGAAGAAAATAATAAAGATTAGAGCAGAAATAAATGTAATAGAGACCAAAAAACATAGAAAATATCAATGAAACCACATTCTGGTTTTTTGAAAAGATAAACAAAATTGATAAACATTTAGCCAGACCCATCAAGAAAAAAGGACTCAAATGAATACAATCAGAAATGAAGAGAAACAGCTGACACCACAGAAGTCCAAAGGATTAAGAGAATATAATGAAAATTACATTAAAAAAATGGACACCCTATAAGAAATGGATAAATTCCTAGGAAGATACAGTCTTTGAAAAATTAACCAGGAATTGGCAGAAAATTTGAACAGACTACTAGTAATGAAATTGAATCAGTAATAAAAAACTCTCAACAAATAAAAGTCCAGGACCAGATGGCTTCACAGGTGAATTCTACCAAATATTTCAAGAAGAGTTAATATCGATTCTTCTCAAACTATTAAAAAAAAAAAAAAAAGAAGAAGAGGAAGGAAAATTTCCAAATTTATTCTAGGAGGCCAACATTACCCTGATGGCAAAACCAGACAAAGACATTACAAAAAAACTACAGACCAATATCCCTGATGAACACAGACGCAAAGATCCTCAGTAAAATATCAGCAAAACAAGTTCAACAGTATGTTAAAAAAAATCATTCACCATGATCAAGTAGGATTTATTCAAGGATTCGAGGATAGTTCATTATTTGCAAATCAGTGTGATACTTCACATTAACAAGAGAAAGGATAAAAATCCTAAGATCATCTAATAGATGCCAAAAAAGCATTTCATAAAATACAACATCCATTCATGATAAAAACGCTCAACAAAGTGGGTTTAGTGATAACATACCTCAATGTAATAAAGGTCGTATATGACAAACCTATAGCTAACATATTCAATGGTGAAAATCCGAAAGCTTTTCCTATAAGATTAGGAACAAGATAAGAATGTCCACTCTCACCACTCTTATTCAACATAGTACTAGAAGTCCTAGCCACAATAATGAGACAAGAGAAATAAAAGGCATCTAAAATGCTAAGGAAGAAGTAACACTGCCATTATATGTAGATGACATGATAGTACATATAAAAAATCCTAAAGAGGATACAAAATCAAAACAGAAGTCTGTTGCATTTCTATACACTAATAATGAGAAATTAAGTAAACAATTCCATTTGCAACTGTACCAAGTAGAATAATATACCTAGGAATGAAATTAACCAAGGAGTTCAAAAACCTATACTCTGAAAATTATTAAACACTGATGAAAGAAATTGAGGATAACACAAATAGAAATAAATTCTGTGTTCATGGATTAGAAGAATATTGTTAAAATGTCCATACTACTCAAAGCAATCTATAGCTTTAATACACTCTCCATCAAAATACCAAATGCATTTTTCACAGAACTAGAACAAATAATCCTAAAATTTGTATAGAATGACAAAACACCCCAAATAGTTAAATCCATTTTAAGAAAGAAGAACAAAGCTGGATGTATCACAATCCCAGATTTTAGGATATACTACAAAACTGTAGTAATCACAAGGTATGGTGCTGGTAAAAAATAGACACCATAGATCAAAAGAACAGAATAGAGAGCCCTGAAATAAATGCACATATATATTGTCAATTAATCTATGACAAAGGAGGCAAGAATATATAATGGGGAAAAGATATCTCTTCAACAAATGGTGCTGGGAAAACTGGACAGCTACATGCAAAAGATTGAAACTAGAGTACTTCTTCACACCATCAAAATAAACTCCAAATGGATCAAAGACCTAAGTGTGAGATCTGAAACCATTAAACTCCTAGAAGAAACATAGACGGTAATTTCTTGGACAAATGTCTTGGCAACATTTTCTTCAGATATGTCTCCTCATGCAAAGGCAACAAAAGCAAAAATAAACCTTGGAACTACATCAAAATAAAAAGCACTTGCACGGTAAAGGAAAGCATCAACAAAACAAAAAACGCAACCCACTGAATGGGAGAAGATACTTGCAAATAATGTATCTAATAAGGGGTTAATATCCAAAATATAACAACAATAACAAAAAAACTTATACAACTCAATACCAAAAACCAAGGATCTGAATATAGAGTTTTCCCAAAGAAGACATACAGATCGCCACAGACACAAGCAGAGATGATCAACATCACTAAACATCCGGGAAATGCCAATCAAAACCACAATGAGATATCAACTTAGACCTATCAGAATGGCTAGTAGCAAAAGACAAGAAATTACAAGTGTTGGTGAGGGGAACCTGGTGCACTCTTGGTAGGACTGTAAATTGGTGTAGGCACTGTGGAAAACAGTATTGAGTTTACTCAAAAAGAAAAAAAAAAAGAAATAACATATGATCCAGTAATTCCACTATTGGTCATTTACCCAAGAAAAACCTAAACACTAATATGAAAAGATACATGCATCCCTCTGTTTATTGCAGCATTATTTACAATAATGAAGATATGGAAGCAACCCAGTGTTCACTGACAGATGAATGGATAAATATATATAGATAAAATAGAATATTATTCAGCTGTAAAAAAGAATAAGATTTGCCATTAGAGACAATATGGCTGGATCTAGAGACTATTATGCTAAGTAGTCAGAGAATGAAGTCAAATAACATGATTTTACTTACATGTGGAACCTAAAAAACAAAACAAATGAACAAAGAAATAAAGAAACAAACAGAAAATGGATTCTTAAATACAGATAACAACTGGTGATTACAAAGGGGAGATGGGTAGGTAGATGGGTAAAATAGATAAAGGAGATTAATAGGTATAAACTTCCAGTTATAAAATAAATCACAGATGAAAATTACAACAAGGGAATAGCTGATCATATTGTAATAATACTATGGTGACAGAGGGTGACTATATTTACTGTGGTGAGCACAGAAAAATGTATAGAATTGTTGAATCAATATGTTGTACATCTGAAACTAATAAAACATTGTATGTTAATTATACTTCAGTTTTTTTAAACTAAAATTAATCTATTATGGTAAGAAGGCAAGAAAATCTTCTCTAAAACCATTAAGATAAAAAATATTGTGAAGTACATAGTTCGTAGGGATAAGGGACTACTGTAGTAAATGGTACAGGAGTTAAAATAATTGCATTTGGTGATGAAGTCTGGATGATGATGGAAGCTTACAGAAGGAAAACCACTTTTTATGAAAACTCTTTAGTAGTTTGGGAGGAAGAGTTAAGATGTCAGAGCAGTAGGGGACCCCATGCTTGTTCATCCCTTGAACACAGCTAGATAAATATAAAATCATTCTGAACACCCAAGAAATCGATCTGAATGCTGAGAGAACAAACTGCAGACCTAGAGGGAGAAAAGCCACATCATGGAAGGTAGGAAGTGCAGAGATGTGATTCCAAGGAGAAAAGAATTGGGGTGCTGCAGATGGGAGCCTTGATCTTGAAGAGAGGAGAGCAAGAGATAGAGAGGGAAAGCAGCATGCAGGGGATTGCGCAAGACAAACACTTCCCCCAAACCACTAACTAGGAACACTAGAGGGGCTGATTATCACAAGTTTTTATAAGCAGTGGAGCTCAGAGTCTGAAGTTTTAGAAGTCTGCACCACCACTGGGTAGAGTGTGGTGGGTATAGAGATGCTCATGTGGGAAAGAAGGGGAGAGGCCTGGGAGCAGATGGCATGCTTTGAGCATCCCTTGGGTAACAATGGGAGAGAGTTCTCCTTCTTGGAGTGCACTTGAGAGATGTGGCATGGCCTCTGAGGGGACAAAAGAGCTGGTGGGCACCATCACGCTGCCTTGTTCATTAGTATAAGAATAGAAACACCTGCTGAGGGCAGCAAACCTCAGTGCAGACTTTTTGCTGTGCTTTACCATAAAATCTGAGCCCCTGTATGGTCATGTGACTGCTTTTCCAAGACTAACTAGCACCAGCCACATTGTGGTGAGAACTTCCCCCAGAGAATCAGCTCATGTGCCTGAGATAAACCACAGAAGCACTGTGCCACCTGGTAGCCAGACAGCTCAGACACAGGGTGAAGGCAAGGATCTGATGGATGCTGGGACACAAGAGGGGAGATTGTACACTCTTCTGTGAGGGCTTCCTGAACAGTGGCAGGCAAGAACACCCCACTCTGGAAATGAGAGAGCTGGGAGGCACCATTTTCCCCTTGCCCATCATCACTGACAGACTTCAATGAGCAACACAGTGCCCTCAGTGGAGGCTGGAGCCACTTATACCAAGTCCCACCCCCCTGCACTCTGCAGGTGTATCTTACTAGGGCAAGCCAGCCTGAAAACCAGCACAGCAGGCCCCTCCCCTAGAACACCAGCACAGACCCCTCAAATGCACCAAGTCTACTGATCATAGAGTGCTGCAAAGCTTCAGATCTAGGGGAGAGAAGATCTAGCTTCTTTTAACAAGGAGACCAGAACATACCTAGTCAAAACTTGCCACACAGTAGACAAGGTCCAAACACTCCCCACTGCAGGCAAGGAGAAAATCTGCAGTGGGCTGACATGAGAGAAAGAGCAGTCAAAACACAACAGCAGAGTGTACACTCTGAAGCACTTACTGAAGCACCAGGCCCTCTTCTTAATATAGCTGTTACTCTTAGGAGCAGGAGCTATAAGAAGCTTTCCTAATACACACACAAAAAAACAGTGACCTAAACAAAATGACAAGACAGAGGACTTCATCCCAAAACAAAAAACAGGAAGAGGTCATGGCCAGGGATCTAATCAAAACAGATACAAGTAATATACCTGAACCAGAATTTAAAACAATAATCATAATGATACTTGCTGGGCTTGAGAAAAGCATAGAAGATACTACAGGGATGCACTAAAAAACTAGTCAAGCAGAAATTAAAAAATGCTATAACCAAGATACAAAACTGACTGGATGTAATGACAACAAGGATGGATGAAGGAGAGGAATGAATCAGTGATATAGAAGATAAAATTATGGAAAATAATGAAGCTAAAAAAGAAGCAGGAAAGAAAAGTATTGGATCATAAAGGTAGACTTAGGGAACTCAGTGACTCCATAAAGCATAAAAACATTCATATCATAGGAGTCTCAGAAGAAGATGAGAGGGGAAAAAGGGACAGAAGGTTTATTTGAGCAAATTATAGCTGAAAACCTCCCTAATCTGGGGAAAGAAAGAGTCATCCAAATCCAGGAAGCACAGAGAACTCCCATCAAATTCAACAAAAGCTGGCCAACACCAAGACATATTGTAGTAAAATTTGCAAAATACAGAGATAAGGAAAGAATCCTGAAAGCAGCAAGGGAAAAGAAATCCCTAACCTACAAGGGAAGACAAATCAGGTTAGCAGCAGATCTCTCCACAGAAACCTGGCAGGCCTAAAGAGTGGCATCATATATTCAACGTTCTGAATGGAAAAATATGCAGTCAAGAATACTTTATTCAACAAGGCTGTCATTCAGAATAGAAGGAGAGAAAACGAGTTTCCCAGACAAACAAAAACTAAAGGAGTTCGTGACCTATAAACCAGACCTGCAAGAAATATTAAAGGGGACCCTTGACTGGGAAAGAAAGACCAAAAACAACGAAGACTAAAAAGGAGCAGAGAAAATCTCTGGAAACAGCGACTTTGCAGGTAATACAATGGCTCTGAATTCTTATCTGTCAATAATTACTTCAAATGTACATGGACTAAATGCTCCAATCAAAAGATACAGGCTATCAGAATGGATTAAAAAAAAAGGATTAAATGTGCTGCCTGCAAGAGACTCATTGTAGACCTAAAGACATCTCCAGATTGAAAGGGAGGGGATGGAGAACCATCTATCATGCTCATGGATGTCAAAAGAAAGCCAGAGTAGCCATACTTAGAAAAACTAGATTTTTAAATCAAAGACTGTAACAAGAGATGAAGAGGACACTATATCATAATTTAGAGGTCTCTCCAACAAGATCTGACAATTGTAAATATTTATGCCCCCAACTTGGGAGCATCCAAATACATAAATCATAAATACATAAATACCTAACAAACATAAAGAAACTCACTGATAATAATACAATAATAGTAGGGGATTTAACACCCCACTTACAGCAATGGACAGATCATCTAAGCAGAAGACCAGCAAGGAAACAATGGCTTTGAATGACACACTGGACCAGATGGATTTCAGAACATTTCATCCTAAAGCAGCAGAATACACATTCTCTTCAAGTACACATGGAACATTCTCCAGAATAGATCACATACTCGGTCACAAATCAGGCCCCAACAAGTACAAAAAGATTGAGATCATACCATGCATATTTTTAGATCACAACACTATGAAACTTATGGTTAACCACAAGAAAAAATTTGGAAAGACCACAAATACATGGAAGTTAAAGAACATCTTACTAAAGAATGAATGGGTTAGAAAGAGGAGCAAGATGGCGGAGTAGGAGACCTGGATTTCATCTGGCCTCAGGAATTCAGCTGGATAGGGATCAAACCATTCTGAACACCTACGAACTCAACAGGAGATTGAAGAAAAGAATAGCAACAACTCTCTGAACAGAAAAGTGATGACTTTCTGGAAGGTAGAACGTGCGGAGAAGTGAATCTGAGGTGATGTTTGGGAGGATAGACAGCGGGAGAGGGGGCCTCCCTCGGCCGCTTCTGGCAAGTGATAGAGCCGCGGAGCATGAAATCAGAACTTTTAGAAGTCGGCTCCACTGAGGGACGTTGCTCCAGTGGCTAATGGAACCCTCGCGGGACAGAGTGGTCTCAGGACCCTCAGGGTCACAGAAAGATTGGGGGTGCCTGAGTGCAGCAGAGCTCCCAGGTATCGGAGCAGGGAAGCCGGCTGCAGAGACGGAGCCAAGTCGCGGGCTCTCAGCTCGGGGTTGCCATAAACCGTGATCCATGGCACAGTCAGGCCACTGCTCCTCTAGCAGGGACCTAACAAGCGGCAGATCCGGGGAGACTCACCTTCCTCCCCCAGGAGGAGCAGCGTGGGAGCGCACCGCAGGGATCTGCTAGGTTTGGAGACTCCACATTGAGTCCAGTGCCAGACATAGAAATGCTCCCTCACAGGCTGGGTGAGCACGGAGTGCAGCTGGAGACCAGGGAGACGGGAGTGACTGACTGCTTTTCTCTGGGGGTTCACTGAGGAGCGGGGCCCGAGTTCTCGGCTCCTCTGAGGCAGAGATTGGGAGGCCGCCATTTTCACTCTCCGCCTCCAAAGCTGTACAGAAAGCTTGCAGGGAACAAAAGCTCCGGAGAGCAAACCCAAGCAGATTACTTAGCCCGGACCAGGAAAGGGCAGGGCAATTCCACCTCCAGCAAAGATATTTGGGAAACACGGCAACAGGCCCCTCCCCCAGAAGATCAGCAAGAACAGCCAGCCAAGACCAAGTTTACCGATCAATGAGAACGGCAGAACTCCAGAGTTAGAGGAATACTGCACATAGAATCCATGGCTTTTTCACCATGATTCTTTAGTCTTTCAAAGTTAATTTTTTTTAACTTTTTTTTGTGAATTTTTCTTTTTCCCCTTTTCAACCAACATCTTATCATCCCTTTTTTAAAAAACATTTTTATTTTTCATTTTTAGAGTCATATTCTATCCCTTCATAGTAGTTACCCTTACTTTTGGCATATATATATGTTGTTCTCTCTTTAAAATTTTGAGATACATTTTCTTCTAACAGATAAAAATATACCCTAAATCTCTAGTGTATGGCTTTGTTCTAGTCTCCTGCCAATCACATTCTCTCCCTTTCATTTTTTCTTTTTAAATCCTCTTCTTTATTCAAACTTATTTTATCAATTCCTTTCATAAAATGTTTTATAAATTTCATCTTTACAGTCATATTCCATCCCTTCATCATATCAACCCTTATTTTTGTACATATATGTTTTTCTTTCTTTAAAATTTTGGGAGGCACTTTCTTCTAACAGACCAAAATGCACCCAAAACTTAGTGTGTGGCACTGATCTAGGCACCAGCCTGATCATATTTGATTATATTCTGTTTTTTTGTTTGTTTGTTTTGTTCTGTTTTTGTTTGTTTTTATCTTTTTCTTTTTTCTTTCTTTCCCTTTCTTTTCCCCCAGTTTCAGGTCTTTTCTAATTTGTTTAGAGTATATTTTCTGGGGACATTGTTACCCTGTTAGCATTTTGTTCTCTCATTGATTCTCCTCTGGACATAATGACAAGATGGAAAAAACTCACCTCAACAAAAAGAACAAGAGGTAGTACTGACTGCCAGGGACCTACTCAATTCGGACATTAGTAAGATGTTGGACCTAGAGTTCAGAATCATGACTTTAAAGATAGTAGCTGGGCTTGAAAAAAGCATGGACGTTATTAGAGAAACCCTTTCTGGAGAAATAAAAGAATCAAAATTTAACCAAGTTGAAATCAAAAAGGGTATTAATGAGGTACAATCAAAAATGGGGGTGCTAACTGCTAGGATAAATGAGGCAGAAGAGAGAATCAGTGATATAGAAGACCAAATGATGGAAAAAAAGAAGCTGAGAAAAAGAGAGATAAACAACTACTGGATCACGAGGGCAGAATTTGAGAGATAAGCGATACCATAAGACGAAACAACATTAAAATAATTGGGATCCCAGAAGAAGAAGAAAGAGAGAGAGGGGCAGAAGGTATACTGGAGCAAATTATAGCAGAGAACTTCCCTAATTTGGGGAAGGAAACAGGCATCAAAATCCAGGAGGCACAGAGAGCCCCTCTCAAAATCAAAAATAGGTCAACACCCCGACATCTAATAGTAAAACTTACAAGTCTCAGAGACAAAGAGAAAATCCTGAAAGCAGCTCGGGACAAGAGATCTGTAACCTACAATGGTAGAAACATTAGATTGACAACAGACCTATCCACAGAGACCTGGCAGGCCAGAAAGGACTGGCAGGATATATTCAGAGCACTAAATGAGAAAAATATGCAGCCAAGAATACTCTATCCAGCTAGGCTGTCATTGAAAATAGAAGGAGAGATAAAAAGCTTCCAGGACAAACAAAAACTAAAGGAATTTGCAAACACGAAACCAGCCCTACAAGAAATCTTGAAAAGGGTCCTCTAAGCAAAGAGAGAGCCTAAATGCAACATAGACCAGAAAGGAACACAGGCAGTATACAGTAACAGTCACCATACAGGCAATACAATGGCACTAAATTCCTATCTTTCAATAGTTACCCTGAATGTAAATGGGCTAAGTGCCCCAATCAAAAGACACAGGCTATCAGATTGGATAAAAAAACAAGACCCATCGATATGCTGTCTGCAAGAGACTCATTTTAGACCCAAAGACACCCCCAGATTGAAAGTGAGGGGATGGAAAACCATTTACCATGCTAATGGACACCAAAAGAAAGCTGGGGTGGCAATCCTTATATCAGACAAATTAGATTTTAAATCAAAGACTGTACTAAGAGATGAAGAAGGACACTATATCCTACTTAAACGGTCTATCCAACAAGAAGATCTAACAATGATAAATATCTATGCCCCTAACACGGGAGCATCCAATTATATAAGGCAATTAATAACAAAAGCAAAGAAATACATTGAAAACAATACAATAATAGTGGGGGACTTTAACACCCCCCTCACTGAAATGGACAGATCGTCTAAGCAAAAGATCAACAAGGAAATAAAGACTTTAAATGACACACTGGACCAAATGGACTTCACAGACATATTCAGAACATTCCATCCTAAAGCAAAAGAATACACATTCTTCTCTAGTGCCCATGGAACATTCTCCAGAATTGATCACATCCTAGGTCACAAATCAGGTCTCCACTGGTACCAAAAGACTGGGATCATTCCCTGCCTATTTTCAGACCACAATGCTTTGAAACTAGAATTCAATCACAAGAGGAAAGTCAGAAAGAACCCAAATCCATGGAGGCTAAAGAGCATCCTACTAAAGAATGAGTGGGTCAACCAGGAAATTAAAGAAGAATTTAAAAAATTCATGGAAACCAATGAAAATGAAAACACAACTATTCAAAATCTTTGGGATGCAGCAAAGGCAGTCCTAAGAGGAAAGTATCTACCAATACAAGCCTTTCTCAAGAAACAAGAAAGGTCTCAAATACACAACCTAACCCTACATCTAAAGGAGCTAGAGAAAAAACAGCAAATAAAGCCTAAACCCAGCAGGAGAAGAGAAATAATAAAGATCAAAGCAGAAATCAATGAAATAGAAACTAAAAGAACAGTAGAACAGATCAACGAAACTAGGAGCTGGTTCTTTGAAAGAATTAACAAGATTGATAAACCCCTGGCCAGACTTATCAAAAAGAAAAGAAAAATGACCCAAATCAACAAAATCATGAATGAAAGAGGAAAGATTACAACCAACAACAAAGAAATACAAACAATTGTAAGAACATATTATGAGCAACTCTATGCCAGCAAATTAGATAACCTGGAAGAGATGGATGCATTCCTAGAGATGTATCAACTACCAAAACTGAACCAGGAAGAAATAGAAAACCTGAACAGACCTATAACCACTAAGGAAATTGAAGCAGTCATCAAAAATCTCCCAACAAACAAAAGCCCAGGGCCAGAGGGCTTCCCATGGGAATTCTACCAAACATTTAAAAAAGAATTAATACCTATTCTTCTGAAACTGTTCCAAAAAATAGAAATGGAAGGAAAACTTACAAACTCATTTTATGAGGCCACCATTACCTTGATCCCGAAACCAAAGGCCCCATCAAAAAGAAGAATTACAGACCAATATCCTTGATGAACATGGATGCAAAAATTCTCACCAAAATACTAGCCAATAGGATCCAATGGTCCATTAAAAGGATTATTCACCATGACCAAGTGGGATTTATCCCTGGGCTGCAAGGCTGGTTCAACATCCACAAATCAATCAACATGATACGTTAACAAAAGAAAGAACAAGAATCATATGATCCTCTCAATAGATGCAGAAAAAGCCTTTGACAAAGTACAGCATCCTTTCTTGATCAAAACTCTTCAGAGTATAGGGATAGAGTGGACATACCTCAATATCATAAAATCCATCTATGAAAAACCTACAGTGAATATCATTCTCAATGGGGAAAAACTGAAAGCTTTCCCCCTAAGGTCAGGAACGTGGCAGGGATGGCCACTATAACCACTGCTATGCAACATAGCACTAGAAGTCCTAGCCACAGCAATCAGACAACCAAAAGAAATAAAAGGCATCTAAATTGGCAAAGAAGAAGGCAAACTCTCACTCTTTGCAGATGATATGATACTTTATGTGGAAAACCCAAAAGACCCCACCCCAAAACTGCTAGAACTCATACAGGAATTCAGTAAAGTGGCAGGATATAAAATCAACGCACAGAAATCAGTGGCATTCCTCTACACCAACAACAGGACAGAAGAAAGAGAAATTAAGGAGTCGATCCCATTTACAATTGCACCCAAAACCATAAGATACCTAGGAAGAAATCTAACGAAAGAGCCAAAGGATCTGTACTCAGAAAACTATA
Organism: Mirounga leonina; assembly: GCF_011800145.1. Taxonomy (NCBI): domain Eukaryota; kingdom Metazoa; phylum Chordata; class Mammalia; order Carnivora; family Phocidae; genus Mirounga; species Mirounga leonina. The sequence goes on from NW_023270305.1 coordinate 59,535,248, forward strand.
AACTACTCATGAAAGAAATGGAGGAAGACACAAAGAAATGGAAAAAGGTTGCATGCTCATGGATTGGAAGAACAAATATTGTGAAGATGTCAGTGCTACCTAGAGCAATCTACACATTTAATGCAATCCCCATCAAAATACCATCAACTTTTTTTCAAGGAAATGGAACAAATAATCCTAAAATTTGTATGGAACCAGAAAAGACCCTGAATAGCCAGAGGACTGTTGAAAAAGAAAAGTAAAGCTGGCGGCATCACAATTCCGGACTTCCAGCTCTGTTACAAAGCTGTCATCATCAAGACAGTATGGTATTGGCACAAAAACAGACACATAGATCAATGGAACAGAATAGAGAGCCCAGAAATGGACCCTCAACTCTATGGTCAACTAATCTTTGACAAAGCAGGAAAGAATGTCCAATGGAAAAAAGACAGTCTCTTCAACAAACGGTGTTGGGAAAATTGGACGGCCACATGCAGAAGAATGAAACTGGACCATTTCCTTACACCACACACAAAAATAGACTCCAAATGGTTGAAAAACCTCAATGTGAGACAGGAGTCCATCAAAATCCTAAAGGAGAACACAGGCAGCAACCTCTTCGACCTCAGCCGCAGCAACTTCTTCCTAGAAACATCGCCAAAGGCAAGGGAAGCAAGGGCAAAAATGAACTATTGGGACTTCATCAAGATAAAAAGCTTTTGCATAGCCAAAGAAACAGTCAACAAAACCAAAAGACAACCAACAGAATGGGAGAAGATATTTGCAAATGACACTCCAGATAAGGGGCTGGTATCCAAAATCCATAAAGAACTTATCAAACTCAACACCCAAAGAACAAAGAATCCAATCAAGAAATGGGCAGAAGACATGAACAGACATTTTTCCAAAGAAGACATCCAAATGGCCAACAGACACATGAAAAAGTGCTCAACATCGCTCGGCATCAGGGAAATCCAAATCAAAACCTCAGTAAGATACCACCTCACACCAGTCAGAATGGCTAAAATTAACAAGTCAGGAAAGGACAGATGTTGGCGGGGATGCGGAGAAAGGGGAACCCTCCTACACTGTTGGTGGGAATGCAAGCTGGTGCAACCACTCTGGAAAACAGTATGGAGGTTCCTCAGGAAGTTGAAAATAGAGCTACCATATGACCCAGCAATTGCACTACTGGGTATTTACCCCAAAGATACAAATGTAGGGATCCGAAGGGGTACATGCACCCCATAGCAGAAATGTCCACAATAGCCAAACTGTGGAAAGAGCCAAGATGTCCATCGACAGATGAATGGATGAAGAAATGTGGTATATAAATACAATGGAATATTATGCAGCCATCAAAAGGAATGAGATCTTGCCATTTGCAATGATGTGGATGGAACTGGAGGGTGTTATGCTGAGCGAAATAAGTCAAACAGAGAAAGACATGTATCATATGACCTCACTGATATGAGGAATTCTTAATCTCAGGAAACAAACTGAGATTTGCTGGAGTGGGGGGTGGGTGGGAGGGATGGGGTGGCTGAGTGATAGACATTGGGGAGGGTATGTACTCTGGTAAGCGCTGTGAATTGTGCAAGACTGTTGAATCACAGACCTGTACCTCTGAAACAAATAATGCAATATATTTTAAGGAAAAAACAAAAAAAGAAGATAGCAGGAGGGGAACAATGAAGGGGGGGAAATCGGAGGGGGTGATGATCCATGAGAGACGATGGACTCTGAAAAACAAACTGAGGGTTCTAGAGGGGAAGGGGGTGGGAGGATGGGTTAGCCTGGTGGTGGGTATTGAGGAGGGCACATTCTGCATGGAGCACTGGGTGTTATGCACAAACAATGAATCATGGAACACTACATCAAAAACTAATGATGTAATGTATGGTGATTAACATAACAATAAAAATTGAAAAAAAAAAAGAATGAATGGGTTAACGAGGAAATTAAAGAAGAAATAAAAAATACATGGAAGCAAATGAAAATGAAAACATGACAGTCCAAAACCTTTGGGACACAGCAAAGGTAGTCATAAGAGGGAAGTATATAGCAGTACAGGCCTCCCTCAAGAAGCGAGAAAAGTCTCAAGTACACAACCTCAACTTACAACAAAAGGAGCTAGAAAAGGAAGAGCAAATAAGGCTAAAGCCAGCAGAAGGAAGGGAATAAGAAAGATTAGAGCAGAAATAAATGATATAGAAAAAAAAAACCTAGTAAGACAGATCAACAAAACTAAGGGCTGGTTGTTTGAAAGAATTAATAAAATAAACAAACCCCTAGTCAGACTTATCAGAAAGAAAGGAGGTAGGATCCAAATAAATAAAATCACCAATGAAATGGGAGAGATCACAACCAACACCACAGAAATACAAACAATAATAAGAGAATATTATGAGAAATTATATGCCAACAAACTGGGCAATCTGGAAGAAATGGATAAATTCCTAGAAACATACAAACTACCAAAACTGAAACAGGAAGAAATAGAAAATTTGAACAGACCAATAACAGCAAATTAATAATCAAAAATCTCCCAACAAATAAAAGTCCAGGGCCAGATGTCTTCCTAGGGTAATTCTACCAGACATTTAAAGAAGAGTTAACAGCTGTTCTTCTCAAACTGTTCCAAAAAAATAGAAATGGAAGGAAAACTTCCAAAGTCATTCTCCAAGGCCAGCATGACCTTGATTCCAAAACCAAAGACCCCACTAAAAAAGGAGAATTGCAGACCAATATCCCTGATGAAGATGAATGCAAAAATTCTCAACAAGATACTAGTAATTTGAATCCAACGGTACTTTAAAAGAATTATTTACCACGATCTGGTGGGATTTATTCCTGAGTTGCAGGGTGGTTCATTATTCACAAATCAGTCAACATGATACACCACATTAATAAAAGAAAGGATAAGAACCATATGATCTTGTCAATAGATGCAGAAAAAGCATTTGACAAAATACAGCATCTATTCTTTTTAAAACCCTCAATGAAGTAGGGATAGATGGAACATACCTCAACATCATAAAGGCCATATATGAAAGACCCACAGGTAATATCATCCTCGATGGGGAAAAACTGAGAACTTTTCCTCTATGGTTAGGAACAAGACAGGGATGTCCATTCTTACCACTGTTATTTAACACAGTACTCGAAGTCCTAACCTCAGCAATCAGACAACAAAAAAGGATACAAACATCCAAATTGACATGGAAGAAGTCAAACTTTCACTATTTGCAGATGACATCATACCTATGTAGAAAACCCAAGACTTCACCAAAAAATTACTAGAACTGATACACAAATAGAACAAAGTTGCAGGATATAAAATCAACATGTAGAAATCTGTTGCATTTCTATACACCAATCATGAAGCACCAGAAAGAGAAAACAAGGAATTGATCCCCTTTACAATTGCACCAAAACCCATAAGATACCTAGGAATAAACCCAACCAAAGCGGTAAAAGATCTGTATTCTGAAAACTATAGAATACTTATAAAAGAAATTGAAGAGGACACAATGAAATAGAAAAATATTCCATGCTCATGGATTGGAAGAACAAATGTTAAAATGTCTATACCACCCAAAGCAATCTACACGTTCAATGCAATCCCTATCAAAATACCACCAACATTTTTCAGAGAGCTAGAACAAACAATCCTAAAATTTGTATGGAACCACAAAAGACCCCAAATAGTCAAAGCAATCTTGAAAAAGAAAAACAAAGCTGGAGGCATCACAATTCTGGACTTCAAGCTTTATTACAAAGCTGTAGTCATCAAGACAGTATGGTACTGGCACAGAAATAGACACATAGATCAATGGGACAGAAGAGAGAACCCAGAAAAGTACCCACAGCTATATGGGCAACTAATCTTCAACAAAGCAGAAAAGAATATCCAATGGAAAATAATCTCTTCACCAAATGGTGTTGGGAAAACTGGACAGCCACATGCAGAAGAATGAAACTGGAACACTTTCTTACACCATACACAAAAATAAATTCCAAATGGATGAAAGACCTAAATGTGAGACAGGAAACCATCAAAATCCCAGAGGAGAATGCAGGCAGCAACCTCTTTGACGGATGCAGCAACTTCTTGCTAAACACATCTTCAAAGGCAAGGGAAACAAAAGCAAAAATGAACTTTTGGGACTCTATCAAGATAAAAAGCTTCTGCACAGTGAAAGAAACAATCAACAAAATAAAAGGCAACCTATGGAATGGGAGAAGATATTTGCAAAAGAGATACCTGGTAAAGGGTTAGTATCCAAAATCTATAAAGGACTTATCAAACTCAACACCCAAAAAGCAAATAATCCAGTTAAGAAATGGGCAGAAGGGGGCGCCTGGGTGGCTCAGATGGTTAAGCGTCTGCCTTCGGCCCAGGTCATGATCCCAGGGTCCTGGGATCGAGTCCCGCATCGGGCTTTCTGCTCCTTGGGAGCCTGCTTCTCCCTCTGCCTCTCTCTCTGTCTCTCATGAATAAATAAATAAAAATCTTTAAAAAAAAAAAATGGGCAGAAGACATGGAAAGACATTTTTCCAAAGAAGACATCCAGATGGCCTACAAACACATGAAAATATGCTCAATGTCACTAATCAACAGGGAAATACAAATCAAAACCATGATGAGATACTATCCCACACCTGTCAGAATGGCTAAAATTAATAACACAGGAAACAATCCATATTGGCGAGGATGTAGAGAAGGGGGAATCTTCTTGCACTATTGGTGGGGATGCAAACTGCTGCAGCCATTCCGGAAAATAGTATGGAGGTTCCTCAAAAAGTTAAAAATAGAGCTACCTATGACCCAGTAATTGTACTCCTAGGTATTTATCCAAAAGATAAAAAATATTGATTTGAAGGGATACACACACCCTGATGTTTACAGGAGCATTATCAACAATAGCCAAATTATGGAAAGAGCCCAAATGTCCATGAATTGATGAACGGGTCTTCTTTACCCATATAACTATAGTGGACTATTACTCAGCCATCAAAAAGAATAAAATCTTGCCATTTTCAATGACTTGGATGGAGCTAGAGTGTATTGTGCTAAGTGAAACAGGTCAGCCAGAGAAAGACAAATACCATATGATTTCACTCATATGTGGAATTTAAGAAACAAAACAGATGAACATATGGTAAGGGGAATAAAAGAGGGGGAGGCAAACCATAAGAGACTCTTAACTCTGGAGAACTGAGGGTTGATGGAGGGGAGGTGTGCAGGGGATGGGCTAGATGGATGATGGGTATTACGGAGGGCACTTGTTATGTTGAGCACTGGGTGTTATATGTAAGTGATGAATCACTAAGTTCTACTCTTGAAACCAGTATTACACTACATGTTGACTAATTAGAATTTAAATAAAAACTTGAAATAATAAAAAAAAGACACTATTTCCAAAAAAAAAACCCTTAGTAGTTTGATTTAATAATGTGCATTTTAATCACAATTAGAAAAGTATATTTTGAAAAAATAAAGTATATATGACAAATCTGAAAGAATGGAGGTGGAGAAAGGTTTCAGAAGCTACTGCTTGTGTTGGGTAGAAAATAAACTCTGTCATTAGTGCATGATGGATTTTAAATATCATCTAGATATTATTTCCAAAAGAAGTTTTTAGATACATTTACTTCATGTATATGATACATAAATTTGTTTATCTGTGAAATTTGTCTTATTCTCTTTTAACTTATTATTTTAAAATAATTTTATATTTACAGAAAAGTTACAGAAATAACACTGAGTTTCCACATATCACCCAGCTTCCCTAAATGTTACTATTTCATATAACCATAGTACAATCATCAAAACCAGGACATTAACACTGATTCACTAAATCTAATCTACAAATCTTATTTGACTATCACCAAGTCTTCCACTAGTACCTCTCTTTCTAGCTCAGGATTCATCCAGGTTCCCATATTACATTTAGTTGTCATGGCTCCTTGGTCTTTTCTTGTTTTATTTTCTGTCAGTTCCTCAGTTTTCTTTTGTATTTCACGAACTTGATGCTTTTGAAGAGCCAGCTACTCTATAGAATGTCTCTTACACTGGGTGTGTCTGATGTATTCTCATGACTAGATTAAGATTATACATTTTGGGGGGCACTTGGGTGGCTCAGTCAGTTAAGTGGCTGCCTTTGGCTCAGGTCATGATCCCAGGGTCCTGGGATCAAGCCCCAAGTTGGGCTCCCTGCTCAGCAGGGAGCCTGCTTCTCCCTCTCCTTGCCACTTGTGCTCTATCTTTGTCTCTCTATCTCAAATAAATAAATATAATCAAATAAATAAATAAAATCTTTAAAAATAAGATTATGCATTTTTGGCAAGAGTACCACAAAAGTTATATTGTGTCCTTCTCATTGTATCATATTGGGAGGAATATGATATCTATGTGTCTCTTTTTTTTTTCTTTTAAGATTTTATTTATTTGACAGAGAGAGACACAGCGAGAGAGGGAACATAAGCAGGGAGAGTGGGAGAGGGAGAAGCAGGCTTCCTGCGGAGCAGGGAGCTCGATGTGGGGCTTGATCCCAGACCCAGGGATCATGACCAGAGCTGAAGGGAGACGCTTAAGGGCTGAGCAACCCAGGCGCCCCTATGTGTCTCTTTACAGGCGACTTTACTTGGTTAGAGTGGTGTCTGCTAGATTTTCCCACACTAAAGTTATGATTATTCCCTGTGTAATTAATATCTTATGGAGACAGGTCCTCAGCCTTTCTTAAATCTAACATTTTATCTAAATTGTTAAATGTGCAAAGCATAAAAAATGCTAGTTATTTAACTGTTCTTATTATTCGAAGACTTTAAAAATTTTTTTCTTAACATTCATTTATTTTTCATTCAATGAGTGTGTTTTTAATTATTTAGGACACTTCATAAAATCCTGCCTTCAGGATGGTGGTCATTTGTGATGTTGACTATGTTCTTGCATAGACTAATATAAATTTGATCCTACCCTGCATAATATCTGTATAAAGGAATAGTTACCCTAAACAGGTCTTTTGGCCTTGGCTGTGCTATGGGGATATAGTTTATTTTCTCCCTTTTTAGTAGTGATTGTTATGGGGTAAGGGGAATTCACTGCCCTTTGAATGAGCTCTACATTATGAAAAGAATGCACAATAGAGCAGATCAGAGATATGCAAACTCTTCTTAGACCGAATATTCTCAGATCAGCCTTCCTTGGCTCTAAATTGATTGAATACATTAACATACTTAAAGAAAGAATGTGTCAATCAGAAAAAGATGAATCAGGCTATGGAAGCATAGAGAAGAGGCACTTTGCAAACATTAGCAGCATCTACCTAAGCAGTGTCCAGAGCAGAGAGTTTTGGTCTGTTGCATCCAGGCTTGTTGCAATCAAAACTCCAAGTACTAGAATTAGCTCTTCTTGTTTTGAGCCCAGCAGACCAATTGTGTATTTGAGGACACCAACAAACCAAGATCACAAAAAAAATTAGTTTTGGTAAAATATATTTGATGTTTCAATGAGAGTATGAAAGTATTTATCATGGGATAAATCAAAACTTTGTTGGAGATTTCACATTTTTGTAGTTTTGTGTTGTTTATATTTTGAATAACACAAGGGAAATGGGGAGACATGCTAAAATGCTTATGGCCTCAAAAGGTCTTAGTCTTGCCCTCTTCTGATCTCATTCTCACCAAATAATCTTGTTATAATTTAGCTTCCCAAGTAGGAGTTGTTTTATGGTTTTCTGGAATAGAATGTTGACATTAGTATTCTAGCCCATGTAACAGCTATTTTTCTCATTGTAAATCAATAAATAGGCATTCTGGTTTTATGCATTGGTCTGTGAACTTGTTTAATTTAAGTCTGCCCCTGAGATATGAAGTACTCTCAGTGAATGACATTATCATGTCTCTAGGTCTGTCAATCTAAAATCCAGAGTCAGGTCAATGTATCAAAGGGAGACCTTTTTAGAAGTTTCATCTAGTTAGTTCCTCCTAGAGACAACTTTTCATTAAATTTCTGTTTTTAAAATATCCATCCATATTTGAGGATTAACTCTTCAAAATAAAAGCTCATTATCAAGAAAGCATCATATGTTCATGTTCAAGGAAATAGAAGAAATATTAATGCCCAGCAAGACAAAATGATTTGGATTCTAAGTCTATACCTGCAGGGATGGAAGAAGTGTTAACTAACCTCTCAGTAGCAAGCTGAATTATGAAAATAGACTTAGAAATAAACAACATAATGATTGAAGTTAAAACCCAAAGAAAATCATTCCCTGAATACCAGTATATAATAGTTTTAGTGGACTTAATAATTTCTTGTTCCAAGGGGTTCAAAATCTAATGAACAAGACAACTACATATGCAAAACTCGTAAGGCAGAGATGCTTTAATATCTATGATGAAATATAGACTGGGGGAGCTAGTTTTATGTAAAAGATACTTTTGAAAAGAACATAGATATAAAGGTGAGTCAAAGTTTTTAGAGGAGATTTTCAGTCAAGAAGAGTGATGTGGGAAACTCAGAAGATGCTCTGGGCAGTTCAGAAATGTTGAGGTATAAAAATAATCAGATGAAAGTCAATATGTGTGAAAGTAAGAGACCGCAAACCTGACACCTTACAAATGGATAATGAATAGTTAAAACCATGTTTGTGTTCTTGATGTCTCACGGCAGAAGTAAGTTGGGGAGGGGCAACAATAGTTTTCTGGTGAATGGATTCTTGCATAAGTCCCCTGTCTTTTCCCTCCAACAGACAATGGTTTCTGCTTAGTGTAGGAACAAAGACAAGGAGGTTCTAAAGGCAGAGAGGCAAGACTAAAGTTTGGTGAGTTTATTAATTTTAAAGATTTTATTTATTTATTTATCAGAAAGAGAGTGAGAGGGAAAGGCCAAGTAGGGAGAGCAGCAGGCAGAGGGAGAGGGAGAAGCAGGCTCCCCACTGAGCAGGGAACCCGATGCGGAACTCGATCCCAGGACCCTGGGATCATGACCTGAGCCGAAGGCAGATGCTTAACGACTGAGCCACCCAGGTGTCCTGAGTTTCATTTTTTTAATAGTAAGTATTAGTTTATATTTTCTGAGTGCCTAAAGCCCCCCTTCCTCACTTTTAAGAGAAATGTATCCAGAAAGCAAGTGCCCGTGCCCCTCAATCTTCAAACTTATATTGACAACCTATCATCTGGGTAATTAGTCAAGATTGTAGAAGGGACAGTAGAAATTAATAGAATGGAAGTCAGCCCTTTACTATTTATAATTTGGTTGGAGAGACAAGATTTACACATGTAAAATGTTAACTTGAAATGTAAAGCAGAATATCAAAAACTCTCAGCAAGTGATTTCATCTGTCTAGGCTTTATTTTCTTGATCTGTAAGTTTAGAAGCTTGTTTAAAAGTACCAGGATGCTGAAGTATCAAAGGACTGTCTCAGACAATTAATGGTTCAGAGAAGAGAGCAAAGTGTGGGCTGGGATAGTTAGAACACTTTAGGAGTCTGAGTCCTTAAGAATAGGTAGACTGGGATTGGGGAATATCAGGACAGAAGAGTGTTCAAGAGAATGTATGAAAATAAGCTTTTCTTTTCTAAAAGGAAAAATTCAACACTTTTTTCAAACATCCTGTATCTACCTTGATTCAAGTTTTCTCTTGAATACACTTTTTAAAAATAAACACATGTCTGCCACCTATTTTTCAAAACCAGACAAGCTTTTAAGGTCACCCTCTGTGATTTCTCCAACAGCCTGTCTACTATTTTCCCTGACTTCCTCTGCTCCTGCCATACTGCACTGCTCATTCTGCCTTGAACTCCAGATGTTCTCTCTTGTCTCGACTAGCTTTTTCTTTGTACTTCAAATGTTTCCCCGCTTCACCTTGTCTGTCTGGGAAACACCTTCCAAATCATCTTTCAGGGACCAGCAGAGGACGACACCTCCTTCTCTATCAAGTCATCCCTACCCTCCCGATTCCTCATGCCTTGGAAAGTAGATTACTTCTTCCTTTGGCCATCACTGCTGGTGCACATACCACATACTAGATCATGCTATATCCCAGTTGCTTGCTTACACAGCAGCTTCACTATTCATCTGTGAGTTCTCTTATATTAGGTGTCACATATCTCATTTGTCATTGTCACCTCAGTATATAACAAAGTACATAGAATATAACAGATGCTGAGGTAAACATACACAATTGAAGAAGTTAGATGAATACGTAAATCTTTGGAGTATCTGTTAATCATCTCTTTCCTTAAGAATTTAGACCCCATGACAAGAAGGACAAGGTGTCACTCTCCTCTTTTTGCCATACTTAAGGGTTTTGATATTATGAGTCTTTGCCTTCAAAAGAATGTTTCAATAATAATTTGCTAACTAGGCATAAATGAAAGCAAAATGAGAGCTCCACAAAACCATGGCCTTTTTATGAGAAAGAAATTGTACAAATCATTGCCATTTTAAATTTATACCCTAGTGTTTTCTCCTAAGGGTTCTCACTCACTAATGACTTAGGAAAACAAACAAACAAACGCAAAAACAGTTAACAGATCTATCAGTCGTGCTTACCACTAAAGCTATTGTCACCCCCCAATGTTAAATAAAGACCAAGTCAGATTATAGTTTAGCTAACATTTTTCCTTTCAGAATAAGTAAAATAGTTGCCAAGTAGAGCAGAAAGTATTGCTTTTCCTGTCGTCTAATGGCCTGGTGACTGCCTGGGAGGGACTAACTAGCTTTTTAGAAACGACAGCTTTCTCATTGCCCAGGACATGTTAGGCTTGATGCCATCCCTGCCGCTTGAAGATAGTGAATCATCATACTTTGTCAGAAATAAGAACTTACTTAATGAATAGTAAAGCTAGCAATCGTAAGTAAGAAAAGTGCTTCGGTAGCATTTCACACCATTAAAATATATCTCACTTGATTTTTTTGTTGTTGTTTTGTTATATTGCTATTTTTCTGGGGCTCCTTCCTGATGCCTCTTATTTCACTAAGTTTCTTCTTTTGACCACTTCCATCATGTTCTCACCCATTCTAATTCTTTTAAATCCAACTTCCCCAATCCATATAATTCATAATTACATACATATGCATAGTAGTGTTCTAAACAAGGGACTAAGGAACATTTTGAGCTGCCTTAAGTTGTGTATCCAATGATCTAAAATGACTTTGAAAATAGTATTTTAAAACTGTTTTACACAGAAATTCCATCAAACTTAAAAAAACAATATCGTTCAGATATCACTGTGAAATACTACCCTATCTCATAACTATTTACAGACATTTTACCAGGGCCTATTCAAGTTCTGAAATAAAGCATAATTTGGGAGACAAAAAAGGGGAAGAAGTAGGTATAAAACAACTTAAGTGTTTTGAATGGCTAATTTAGTATTATTTTATGTAATAATTTTTTTGCATAAAGCAAATAGGCTCACTGTGACCCCTTATAAACCCTTAGATGAGCAATGTAATGGAGTACTCCTGGAATATTGAAAGCACGGAAATCAAATCCTAATTTGCTACATCCTAGGAAGACTTTCCAGAGCTTAGTTTATTCATTCAAGGTAAGGTGCAAAACCTTTCAAGGCAGGCAGTCAAGGATTAACTCCCAGTTCTAATGTGGATGAACTCCTTTCTGTGCTTCAGTTTCATGCTCTGTAAGATGGAGATGATAACTGTATCTACATCATAAGTTTGTTGAACTAATACATATATAGTGCTTAGAACAGAACTTGGCACACGGTGAGCATATTGTAAGCATTTGTTATGATTATCTGTGTAATGATCATATTAATTCTTACCACATAAATTTTTATGTAGCATAAATTAAATTACAACTAGGATTTTCATGGTGATTTGGTTTTCAGAGCATTTTTCACATGTCCACCAGGGATATATTTAACATGTTAATATTCCTCATAAATAAAATATTTCATTAATGTACAAATGGAAATAAGTTAGATGTCTCATCCTTTTTAAAGAACCACCTATAAAAATCTATGCACTATAAAATGTGAATGAATACTGTTTAAAATACATTACAAAATAATACTCATGGTAATACTTAACATTTATTGAGTAGTCTCTGTATGCCAGACATTGTGATAAGTGTTCTATCTGCATTGCCACATCTAAATAACTACATAAGCCTCTGAGGAAAGTACTGTTAGTAGTTAAAGGCTAAGTAAATGACTCAAGGTTATGCAGTTATTTTGTTGTAAACAAGGCTTTGAACTTGGGCACTCTGACTCCAGTTCTTGTGTTAATATGCCAACTTTTCAGAGGCCATATATTGTCTTTAAAACAAACCATATAAATGATCAAAACCATGTGTGGTAGAATGATAATTATGTACCTGAGTCAACTCCTTGTTACCTCTTATTTCTGTTATCTTTGATTTTCTGGCTTAAGATTATATTATTCTTTGTCTTTGGTTTTCTGCAGTTCTGTATTATGATATACCTAGGTATGAATTTGTTAACGTATCCTGATTAGGATTCTTTGGATTTCTTGAAGCCTTGGAATGGTGTCTTTCATTTCTTTTGTAAAATTTCAGCCATAGTCACCTTAAATAATGCAACTAACCTATACTTGGAGCAGCAAGGGTCTAGATAACGTCTTCTGACCTATCTTTCTAAACACGAGTTCTTTTTTCAGCAGTGTTTAATTTGGAACTAAATCCATCAATTAAGTTCTTCATTTGGGTTATTGTGATTTTTAGTTCCAGAACTTCTATTTCATTATTTCTCAAACCTATTTTAATTTTTGTAACTTTTTGCAAATATTTTGAAGTGTGCCTTTGATTTCTTTAAAGATACTATTATCATTTGTTTTTAATGTTTGTCTAATCATTCTAACCTGTTTCTCTTTTTTCTGCTGCTTTTCTTGCTTTTTGTTTCTGTATGTGCTCAGGTGCTCAGTAACCTTTTATTTGAAAAATTATTCATAGGAATACACTGAGGCTTATAATAAAGCTCCATTGTTACTGAGAAGATTGTTGTTTACTTCTGTTATCTGCCCGGGGCTCCTTACCAATGTATGGACATTTCCTAGTTCATCCAGAGTGTGAGCATGTACACTTCAAGTTTATATAAGTTTATTTCCAGTTTAAGTTTCTCAATAGCCATTCAGAAGCTTAATATATCGTGATGGACTCTCCACCTAAGAAGACCCTGTGTTTCAAGTTATGTCTTTTTAGTCTGATTAGACCAGCAAAACAAAAGCTCAATTTCTTAGCCTTTTTTCCCCCCCCAAGTGGAAAAATGTCCTTGGGGAAAGGTCACTTGACCTTGCTCTCTGGTTTCTCATCTATTCCAGGATTTTAGCCTGTTAATTCCTTGCCTTTTTTTTTTTTTTTTAAGATTTATTCATTTATTTGAGAGAGAGAGAGAGAACACACACAAGCAGAGGGAAGGGCAGAGGGAGTCAAGCAGACTCCCTCCAAACCTGACACAGTGTTCTATCTCATGACCCCGAGATCATGACCTGAGCTAAAATCAAAGAGTTGGACATGTAATGGACTGAGCCACCCAGGCACCCAATTCCTTGCTTTTAAAAAAGACTCTGGTGTTTTAATTTGTCCTAATTTGAATAATTGCTCCAAATTCTTTATTCTGCTATAACCAGAAGTTTCAGCTCCATACAATTGGTATCTACAAACTAATTTTTATCCCTGAAATTCAAAGTTGTCTTCCCCTAAGACTGATATCAGATATTCCTTAAAAAGTGTCTATTACTGGTGCTAATACCCAGCCCCAACAACTTATTAGACATCATGGTTAAAATCTAGCTTTTGGCTTTGCACTCCAAAGTAGCAAACACCTGTTCAACATTTCAGCATCTTTTTCCTTTTCTAGCTGCACAGCTCCCAGGAAACTCCAATAAACCCAAGTTAGAGAATTTAAGACAGTGCCTTTAAGGTGAAAGGGACCAGAGGATATGTGCTCTTTAAAATCCCTAGAGTGAGTACTGACACTTCAGGGGAACAGATAAAAGTCATCAGTGTGACAGCATGTACCCAAAGAGTGTGCCTATTCCGTTTCCTAGGAGCACTGACACTGGATTAAAGCCAATCTGGTTTCTGACTCAGTTGCATTCTTTAGATAGTTTCCTTATTCCTCACTAAATTGTTTCTCCTTATGTCTTTAGGTGAAGGAAAGTTACTATTAATCAGAGAAAATCCTGATACCAAAGGGTCTCTTTTATGATCATCGTAGCAAACACTCAGGCTTTGGCTCTGCCCCAAACCCCAGAACACAAGAACAATAGAAGAATTATTTTCACTTGCTTATTTCATCAAATAGTTTAGCCATTTTACCAAGGGTTCATCTCATATTGAAGAACTTAATTCCTGTTGGCATAGTTTTAAAAATAACATTTTTTATTTTGTCCACTACTGATTAATCAATGCTTTCCTAGGTATACTGCCTCATTAAAAAATAAAAAAGCAGTAAACATAGGATTTTTACCCTCACTCTTGTTAGAATAACATATCTTTTTAGATTTCATTTAGCAACTGTTCATACTTATAGAAAATTGCATATCACATTATATAATTAACACAGATTTCATCAATTGTCTGTTGATGAATCACAATTTGGTGGGTACTCAGATGGGTATAGATTTAATGAGTACCAAGACAAAGGAAGAATTAAATCAGTGTTTGAGAAATTGAGAATAATATAAAAGTACTCATTAGTCAAATCCACATGTTTTGACCTGTCCACACTTTTAATCTGAGAGCATACTTATTATCATTTAACAAGGATTTACTGGACCATAACACTGTTCTCAGAATGGTGGGGATAAAGAAAGGTATACAAGATGGTTCCTATCTTCAAAGGATAAAAAATGATTCATACCTTGCTGGAAGAAGAAGATATACACAGAGCTGAAGTGAGAAGAAGTGAGAGGTGGTAAGGAACACCGATAGGGACAACATATGGGGCAAATACATGAGGTAAGTATGAGTATATTAAAAGTGTATGCTGGAGAATAGTGGGACAAAAGTCTGGATGAAAAAGATCTGACATTACTAAGGAACAAAGAGCTTCAGCTATGGAATTCATAACTGATCATCTACTATGGAGCCATTCTAAAATTTCTGGACATGAAAAAGCATGATGAGTAGGAGTTTATGGTCATCAGAGATTTTCCCAGTATTTCTGATAGAAAGTAAAGAATGAGTTGATTTGGGGCAAATGTTGGAAAAGAAAAAAACAATTTGGAGAACACTTTAATAATTACATGCTTTTACTTAAATACAGTCTGTCAAATGGCACAAAGATGTCAGAGAAAGAGATGACCAGGCTCAACCTGTGGATATTCAGATTTACTAAGTCTGGTGTAGTACCTGGGAATCAGGAAAACAAGTGTGGAAATCACTAGTTGTGATAAAAAAAAAAATACCAGTTTAGTGTAAGGGTAATAGAAATGGACAGGAAATTTATCAAAATTTATCAAAGTGTTTCTTAAAAGGAGCCTTAGTGGTATTTGGATTATGGACATGAAAAGCAAAAGAAAGAGATATTATATCAAAGATGATTCTGAAACTAGTACCTAATAGGTATAAAACAAATCTTGATTGCCTGAATCAATACCCTTAACATTTTATTTTTATTTTTTTAAAGATTTTATTTATTTATTTGACACAGAGAGAGAGAGAGTGCACACAGGCAGGGGGAGCAGCAGAGCGCGAGAAACAGGCTTTCCACTGAGCAGGGAGCCTGATGTGGGGCTTGATCCCAGGACCCTGGGATCATGATCTGAGCCAAAGGCAGATGCCCAACCGACTGAGCCACCCAGGTGCTTCTAACCTTAACATTTTAAAGTTAGATTTCAGTATAATAACTGAAGGAAGAATTGAAGGACCTCAAGCTATTAGTCCCTAAATGTACAGTGAGATTGGGAAAAAGCAGAACTAGAGCAGAAAAGCAAACCCTCAACCTCCCTTGTGATAAGTGGTAATTTAATTATCACTAGCAATCAACTACATAGAAAAAGAAAAACCTATAATCAGGGAAAAACTGATTACATTTAATTTCCCTAGATGCACAGCTCAAAAAAGCAGGACTACTCAGGTATTGGTATCAAGTGGAAATTATTCCTGGCCTGATTTTTTGGGAGAATTATTTTCTTTCTAGAGGCAGTCTTCAGTTATGTTAATCTTTAAAATGGGACAATCTGAAAGCGATGAAGATAAAAAGAAAAATCAGTTTATAGTACATAACCATGAGTCAGAACATTCAGGCTCTCTTCTTAACTCCAAAGTAGTGAACTACTTTTTTGAAATGAGGGAGCAATGTCCAAACAGTCTCACTGGATTACCCTAATCAAGTCTCTTAATCTCCCTCAGCTTATATATCTAGAAAGTGGGGGAATTGGACTAAATACTCTCTAGATCTATTGTGTTTCTAACTTATTTCTGTGATGTCAGCTGGATAATTGATAATCTTAAATTATCAAATGTATTATTTATATTAGAATAAATGTGAGAGGCTCATAAAAAGCCCAGGAAAAAAATAATAGAATAACATCTATTAAAAGTATTACCCAATTCTTATCTTTTCATAAACTAATGTTTATTATCTATTCCTAAAAAAAGCAGAGAGAAAGGATGTTATTATCATTATCATTATTAATATCACCATCATTTTTTAAAAGTGTGACAGGTAGGCATTTTTAATTATTTTTAAAATTGCTATCATATAAATTTCATGAGCACAAACAAATCTTGAATTTCCTCAGGGATTCCCCAGATATAAATTAGAGTTTCCCTTTAGGATATCTGGTTAATCATTTGGTACAGCCACTGAAATGAGTAAATTCTATTTTTGAGAGGGCAAAGATGAAAAAATTTAATTAACGTGATATCCTCACTTAAACACATTAATTTCAGGGAACTATATATGAGAACATACAGATTATAACTTATAAATATGCATATATATTGCATTTAATGTTACTATTACATGACCATGCACAAAGGTGTCTCTGATGGAAAGAGATATAAATAGATACTCCACAGCTCCTGGTAGTTAGTTGCTTGTTCTCACAGATTTACCATTTCTTCCTCATTAGTCCTCCCCAGTGTCTTCCTTTCCAACAGTCACCTATATTCCATTCTTGCTATCTACCAGAGGGTGCATCACCACCAGCTTCCTTACATCTCTCTTTAGGCTGCATGTGTGCACCAGGAGACATCCAACTATGCGTGTTTGGCCTTCTGATCACTGGCCCAGGCAGTTCTCTTCAGTCATTTTGGATAACACATAAAACATACAGCTATACCTACTGATAAAAACTCAGGGGACACACTTCATTTATACCAAATATTTAGGTTGAGCCAAAGGTTAGACTATCTGAGACAAGTGGAGTTAGGCACTTAGTATTCTGTGTCCTCTATGTTGACCAACCCCCTAATTGCTAGAATCTCCAGGTTACTTCCTAGCATTATGAAATGGTAAGGGACACTGAAACACATGTCTGGGGTCCTAGGAGATCAGTTGGAAAGATTTTGAGACTGGTCCATAAATGTTTTTCAGAGATGCACAGACTAGTTTAATGAGCTGAAGGACCCCCAAAGGAGACTAGACTGAAAGAAAATACCCAAGAGTTTCTTGGACTAAAGTGAAGGAAGAAAAATAATGTGGTAGAGTGGGCCAGACAGATTATTAGGGCCTAGCTGGTCAGAGGGAGCAGGGAGAGTTCCAAGTACATTATGAGGTTGGGCTATACTCAACTTGCCCTCAGCATGGGGTCTCTGGGGGGAAAAACCCTTTGCCATAAAGGAAAGAACTGTGTCACTAGGATTCAACAGCTATGCTAGCAGAATACTCTTAGAAAGAGCAGGTGAAGAGAAGCTCAATCCTGGGAAACTAGGGAAAGATGCTGTGTTCAGGAATCAAGGAAACACAGGCAGGGATGGGCATAGGCAGTAGGCTTGGGCTCAATGCAATAGAACCCCACAGAGAGCTTTGACTACCCATCCTACACCCTTGAAAAAACCTTTAGTGTTAGAGTTGTACAGTTATACATGTCTGACTCTCAGTATTCTCTCAAACAGAAATCACTGGAAAATATTACCTTGTTGATGTAAGTGAGGTAGGAAAGCTAAAGGGACTCCATTTTAGAAAGGCTCCATCTCTGCTGTTTTCTGCCATTTACTCATGTTCTATATTTTGCCTCTGAATAGGACAAATAAACTATGTTCCCACTTCAAGGGAAAAGCAAACAAAAGTTAATCATTCTCTGAGTTTGTCCTAGGTTCCAAACACCTGATACCATCTAAGAAGAGCCAGATCCCAAACGTGTTCCAGGATGTTAGCTTTGAACAAACCTTGGCCGATGCTGGCTTCAGCACTCTGTAGTGTGTTCAGTGATTGATGGAATGACACCTACTGTTCACCTGACACTCACCTTCAATTGTACCCTACCCTGGATTCCTGAAGGAACACATACCCTAGACCCATTTCCAACATAGACCCCTAACCTCTAACGATGACAGCAAGACTCATTCTCCTTTCCTTTCCTAGTGTCCCACACACTCCAACTGCTATTCCCTGTCTGTCACTCACACTATTGAATAAACTCTGCTTTCACTTTCTCTGGCTCACATTTGATTTCTACTCTGTGTGAAGCCAAGGACCCTCTTGGCTGATCCTGTGGGACCCCTCTCTGGGTCCTTGGACCCAGCCTGCCTGAATCATAAGGAGTTGGGGACTGGAAATATTGACCCTGGGACATTGTGACTTATCTGTACATACCAACAAGCAATATTAGTATTTTGGTTATGCATAGTGTATAACCAGCTTAATCAAAATATCAAAAGCTAATTTTTGGAGATTTCATAACATGTCCTGTATGTTTCTAAGTGTTTTACATGGATTATCTAATGTAATACTCAAGATTAAATGTTTGCCCCTCTTTGTAGTTAAGGTTATTTGCATTTTACAGGTAAGGAACCTGAGGTACAGTGAGTTGAAGCAATTTGCTGAAGATCAAACAGCTGCTAAGGGTGAATCAAAATATGTCTCAAAACAAAAAGAAAACACAATATTCCAAAACCTATGGGATTCAGCAAAAGCCAATGTTAGAGTGAAATTTATGCTATAAATGCTTGTATTAAGAAAAAAAGTTCAAATAAGCATGATACCACAAGGAGACCTGCTGTTTGATTTCTTATTTGGCTCATTGCTTGCGAAGTAGTGTGTGGTTTAATTTTTTATGTATTAAATATTTAATATTTACATTTTAGATTTTCCAGCTTTGTTTTATTGTTGATCTTTAGCTTTGTATCACTGTGGTTGGAAAATATCCTTGGTATGATTTCAGTCTTCTTAAATTTGTAATATTTGTTATGTCTCTTTTATGTGATTTAACCAGAGGATTCTTCTTTGTGTACTTGAAGAAAATGTGTATTCTCTTTTTCTTGGATGGAATGTTTTATATATGCTTTTAGAATCATGTATTCTGAAGTGTGCCTCAAGTAAAAAATGTTCTTGTTTAAAAAAAATAACTTTAACTGAGGGTACTTATTTAAAATAAAATGTGTCAGAGGGGAGGTTGGGGGGGATGGGTTAAAAGGTGAAAGGGATTAAGAGTACACCTATCATGATGAGCACTGAGCAATGTATGGAATTTTTGAATCACTGTTTTGTACACGTGAAACTAATATAACACCGTATGTTGACTAACCTGGAATTTAAAAAAAAATTAATTAAAAAAACAGGTGCTAAGAGTAGAGACGGAACATAAATCAGGACAGCCTAAATCCAAGCTTTTATTTATAAATCCATACTGCTTTGACAGTCAATTGATTATTGTTTCAACTGAGAGAAGAAATGGGAATTACTTCTCTAAGGCCACCATTTTTGTCTCTGCAGGTTGTATAGAGCAAACTATATGTGGTCATTTTTTTCTAAGATCTTTTCCTCACTGCCCCGACTCTTGTCTGCTTCTTTAATGTACAGTGAATACCATAGACCATCACACAATATAACTGGCTCAGGCAACCAGTTCTCCAGTTCATGGAGAAGGTACCTATATCATTATCTCATTGGAGATAGGGCTGTTCATATTTATAGAGTCCCTTCTTAGCCCACTGCCCACTGCTGTCCCAGGACATCTAACAGATACCTTTAATTTATAAATTGCTGTCTTAATGTCTTCTATAGGAGCTCTCAAAACCATGCCAGATAATTGTTTCTGTTTTAAATAGTTTAGTTCTTTTCCAATAGCGGTTAGTTTAAGAAGCAGTATGCTAGACACCTTTATTATACAATACTCCTTAGTACACGTATTCCTTGGCACATTTGCACTGGTCACTGTTGCTCTCATTGCAGGGTACAGAGTGGAGCACAGGACTTCACCCAGCCTAAGCAACAACAGAACCCCCAAGCTTTCTCTGACACTATTTACCCAAAGTGCAAGGCCTGTCAGTGAGGACATCCATCATCACCTCATGTCCCATTTGCCATACATGACTCTGGTGAGGCCAGTTGTAGCTATCTTTACTATTGTTAGGTAGCCAGTTTACTATGGATCCACCAAAATTAGAAAGATAAACTGCTTTTTGCAGCATTTTAAGTCTTACTGACAAAAGGAACTGAAGAATTCCTAAGTAGACTGGGCAAGGAAATAATCAAGCCCCTATACAGCTGTTTTAATTTTACCTCCTCCATTTCTCTTTAGCTACCACTAATGCCTACGTCATGTATGAATTCTTAATCAAGGTCAATTAGTGAATTAGAGCTCTATCTGTCACTTTACCTTAAAAATCACCTCTCACTCAATGAACATATCAGTTATGTCTTTAATGAGAAGCCTGAGCTCTCTTTTTACTTCTAAAAGGACAAAATCATACTGTCAATTTGCAATTCAGAGTTAGTTTTGCTGTTGCCTGCTGCTACATTCTTGACTGGCATTGATGTATTAGAGAAGTTACTCAAGCCTTGTAGCAGGCACTTCTGCATCCTTAGACTGTGAAACGAATATATGAATTAGAAAAAAATCTCTCCAATACAAGTTAATAAAAAATACAATTTAGTATTGTTTTACTTATGATCAGGCAAGGCAATAAGACTCTTGTTATTACATTCCTCCAAGTTCTGTGTTAACTTATTCCAAATGTGTGTGTTTTAGGTAAAAGACTGTTTTTTTTTTTTTTATTTTCTATTGAAATGAAAAGCTCCCTGCAAGGGATCAAATAGAGATTTACATTCACCCAAAGGGGAAGGCTTTAAGTACAATGGTGTTACTACAATCAGTAGAATGCAAATTGTGTACTCCAGGGACCAGAAGGTACAATTCTAACTTCAGAGGTTTCCAAGTAAAGGGATAGCCCTATTCATTTCCTAGGCTTTCAGATAATATTATGGCAAATTTGGGAGAGCTTGTGATAGCACCCGATCCAGAGAGATGTAAACTTGTGAATTAATAACAAAAATATTGGTATGTTGCTTTGATTTTTAATATAAAAAGTGTTTCTATCCTGGAGGGGAAAGTATATAGTTCAGCACTGTTCACAAAAATACATTTTACTCTTTTTAGTAAATTCACTCACATTTTATTGTATTTTGTTAGTGCTGTTTCCTTCTCTGTCTTTATTCTCTATTTTTTAAAAAGTTTTTATTTAAAATCTAGGTAATATAAAGTATAATATTAGTTTCAGGTGTACAATATAGGGACTCAACATTTCCATATATCACCGGGTGCTCATCACATGTACACTCCTCAATCCCCATCACCTATTTAACCCATCCTACCACCTACCTCCCCTTTGGTAACCATCAGTTTGTTCTCTATAGTTAAGAGTCTTTTTCCTTGGTTTGCCTCTCCCTCTCTTTTCTCTTTGCTCATTTGTTTTGGTTCTTAAATTCCTCATATGAGTGAAATCATATGGTCTTTGTCTTTCTCTGACTGACTTATTTCACTTAGTATAATACTCTCTAGCACCACCTGTGTCTTTGCAAATGACATGATTTCATTCTTTTTTTATGGCTGAGTAATATACCACATCTTCCTTATCCATTCATCAGTTAGTGGACACTTGGTCTTTATTCTCTCTTTAAAAATTAATTTGGAATAAATCAATTTCATACGGCAATAGAAACCTTTTTAATGAATGTGGCCTAGAAATTATATCTGTTGCATGTGGTATAGGACATTCCTTATTAGATATATGGCATTTGTTGAGTGCCAGGTACTATTCCAAGAGTTTTGTATATATTTAATTAACATAACCCTACTAGGTAGATGCTATGGCCATCCCCTTTTTATGAATTAGGAAATTGAGGTATAGAAAAGGTAAACTGTTTATCACATAGGCAGACAATAAAGGAATATGAATTTGAATTCGCAAAGGCCAGTTTCAAAGACTGCTTTTTAATTAGGGTGACTATATATAATTTGTCACCCAAATTCAGATTATTTTGAGAGTTAAAGGAGGCCCTAGTAGTAACTACACTGGGACAGTAAGTGTAAGTCGAAATATCTCAGGAACACTGGGATAAAGGTTACCCGACTCTTAATCTCCATTCTGTGCTGCCCCAAGTTTATTATCACACTTACTATGTTGCCAGATGGAGGCTGTATGTGGGGTAATGGTAGCCCTGTAGCAAGTGTAGTCATTTTATCATTTATGGAGACAATATATAGATAACCAGTAAATACTTTAATCAGTAATGAATCCCTTTCTCAGTTGCCACTACCATGTGGAATATGAGCTACTATTAAGGGTGCCACTTCACATACTTTCAGGTGTACCCCAACTTCCTTGTTGGAGGAAATTAGCTACATCCCACTTATTTAAAAGAGATTTATTGCTGTGGGAATGAAGTCCAACTTCATAAATTTTGTCGCATAGTTTCCCATCACAAAATAAAGTGAATGGTGACAAATCATGACAAATTAATCAGTATGAGCTATGTTAGTCTTTTGCCGTAACAACATTGTTTCCAAATGCAGCTCAGGCTAAATAATCATTAAGGTAACCATACAATACTTTCTTTTGATGAAAATGCATTAATTTATTTCTAACTCACTCAATAGAGTTACATGTTAAGAGACTGATGGAGTCTATCCTGAGGACAACGAGGATTTAACTCGAAAAATCTCATTTACAGAGAATAACTAAACCTAAAATAATGATGGCAGAATTCAACTACTCAGAGCATTTCTCATACATGGGAAATTTCCTTTAAAGAGAACATGTGAAGCAGCCATAAATCAAATGCAGGGTCATCATGTGCACAAATTAAAGACTGAGCATTAAGCAAGTCCATTGCAATCAATAGGCACATGCAGGACCTTAAAGACTAATCAGAATGTAGGTTCTACATTCCATTTACAGAAATGTCTCTGTAAAGGCCTGTGTTTACTCAACCATCATTTACTTTGAGCTTAGATGTCAAGATCTAGCATGTATCTTAGTTGAACTGTAAGAAATAGTCATTCCAGTTACATTGTCATTTAGTGGGGGAAAGGGGAGAGAAATTTGCTATTTACCTAAGCAATTACATGGCATGTAATCATTTGGTTATACATTAAAATGTTGAATGTCAGAGAATTTCAACAGGAATAGTGGGGTAAAGATGACTGAAAACCTCTCTGTAAAGTCATGAGAACACTAGAAAAATTGTCATAATTATCTGGAGATAAAGATGTTCATAAGGTGGTTTAAAAGCTCTAGCACATAGTTGGGAATCTAGAAGTCCTTGCACATGGGCAGGGCTAAGTGTATGCCCTAGAAACACCTAAAAAGGCCCTAAACTCTCAACTCTGGCTAATGTTGAGGCTCTGCGTGAGCAGGCAGTGAAACCTAAGGGTGAACTGTCAAATGCCTGGTAGAGTGTAGAAGGCATACCCCAGCCATTGCACAGAGTTAGTTCCTGTATAGCTCTGACCTCTCCTTCTTTTATGCTGTTATTGTCACAAATTCTATCTATATAAATTGTGTGCCCATCTACAGAGATTTATAATTATTGCCTTATATAGTTGTCCTTTAAATTATATAGAAGAAAAAAGTTTATAAAAAATACATATATATTGGGGTTTTTTTAAATTCTAAACTAAATTGGTATACGCTAGGTATTAATCAATCCTCTGGCATTCACAAAGAAAATAATTCTTAAAATACAACAAATGAAAAACAAGAAAATTAAAATAATGCAATGAAATTCATCTCTTTAATATCAATAAAGGCATTAATAGAGGAATACAGAAACAAAAATCCGTAAGACATATAGACAACAAATAGCAAAATGGATGATGTAAATTATGCCTTATCAATAATTCCTTTAAATGGAAATGGATTAAACACTGGAATCAAAAGGCAGAGATTAAAAGAATGGATTAAAAAAATACAACTGTAAAAGAAAGAAACTTATCTACCAAACAGTAAACAAACAGATTTAGAATGACTATGCTAATACCAGACATCAAGTTTAAGACAAAAAAATGCTACCAGAGATAAAGAAAAAACATTTCCTAATGACTAAAGATCAATCCATCAAAAAGACATAACAAGTACAAGCATATATGAAACTAACAACACAGTTGCAAAATATATGTGGCAATATCCGACAGAATTGTAGAGAAAACATGATTCAGTAGTTGGTAGTGTCAATATCTCATTTTCAATAATAGAGGGTCTAGCTATAATAAGAGCCAGAGGGTCAACAACCTGTAAACCACCTAGACTTAGCAGACATCTACACAACACTCCACGTAACAATAGCAATATACATATTCTAAAGTGCACATGAAACGCGGTCCAAAATAAACCATATATTACCCCATGAAACAAATCTTAATATGTTTAAAAGAATTGAAATCATACAAAGTATGTTCTCTGACCAAGATATAAATAAATTAGAAACCAATAATAAAGGGAAATTTGGACAAGTCACAAATATGTGGGAATTAAATAATATGCTTGACAAAAACCAAACTCTGCACACTGAATAAAACAAAGCAAAAAGATGAGTTTAATGCAAGGCATTTGACCTGCAAGCAGGGAAACTCAAGGCTATGGGAACATTGGACTCCCAGTTACTCACAGACTAAAGGATTTTTATGGAATCAATATGGAAGTTATTTCACTTTTCAACTGATTGGTTGCCCAGGGTTCTTCTTTCTCACTTGGATCAGGGTCACTGAGTCAGGAGAACAGGGAAGTCCAGATATGGCATGAATAGACCTGTCATGTGGGGACTGGCTAGTACCCTATGCTGATTTCTAAGAAGGGCTATAAATTCTCATAAGGAAAGATTTGTTCCCTTTATGTTCTTGCTTTGACCATTTCTATTTTGTTCCTGACACAAGTAACTCCATTTTAGTTAGGTTGTGTCCACTCTTCAATAACCATTGGATCAAGAGGGAATCACTAGGAAAATTAGAAAAGATTTTGAGATGAATGAAAATAAAAAGGCAATACACCTCACTTACGAGATTCAGTGAAATGATTACTGCCACATGGAGCTTTGAAGGCAGTAGGTGGAGACAAACAATAAATATAATAAAAAACTGACTTATCAGGTAGTTTCCTTAGAGACCATGATCTGTCTCACAATGTCTTTTACCACGGTTCAGGACATTTTCTACTCTGTCACATGTCTGAGGAAAATACTTTTTTTGGAAAGGAAATACTAACAAGATTTTGTTGGTAAAACAAGAAAAGCACTGGTTCTTCTTTCATCTTCCCTCCTTCCCAGAGAGGCAGGCTGGGGCTGAGGTAGTCAGCCTGACATACAAGACACACCCATAGGCCAAGAGAGGGATTCCTCCCCCTTGCATTCTTCCTTTTCATGGTAAATGTGGAAAAAGCATTGTTTTTAGTGGAAGAATACTCAGAACCCTTTGATCTAAGACAGTCTGGCTTTTTGCGCCACCTGTTTAGTTACTGTCTGGGAAGCAGGAATTTGCACTTGGAACTCTTTCCTAGTGCTAGTGCCATGTGTCCAGATCGTGGGGATTATAGTCACCCACCTTCCATTCCCCCATGTCTTAACCGAGGAAGGGAGCCATTAAGCCATGGGAAACAGACATGGGTACAAGGTCTAGGACTGCATTTGGCTGAAGGGATTTTGGCTATTAACTGAATCAATATCCTGAACTTCCTATTACTTCCTATTACTTGTTAGCATATCTCAAAGATCTTCAATATCATATATTAAAAAAAGAAAAAATATAGAAAGTGAGTCATGGGGCTAAGGAAACCTTCCTTCCATCTTGAAATGAAGGGATTGCCCATGTCGACAACCCCATACTGACTGAAGAGATTTCAGCCTCAGACACTCACTCTCTCTGGAAACACTATTTTCATGGTGCATTTAGCAAATGCTTTATTATAATTGAGCTTCTATGAAACTACATATTATGCAAATAAATTAATTACCATTTGTAGCATTACAATGGCTAGTAAATCAATTCATAATTATATGACACTTAAAATAAATAGAATAACACTCTTTAAATTTCCCTGCCGAAGTGCTAATGCATAATATGCTCCGTAGCATAGCAATAAAACAGTAAAAGGCGAAGCAACATTGTACGCTGAATCATGGGTACTGAGCGTAAAATAAAGCCACAGTGTCTGCAAGCTTCGCTCTCTATCCCTCTGCACAGAAGCCTTTTGAACACTCCAAATACCCTGAAGAACGGCCTCCTATACATATATCAATATACTTTTATTTTCACAAACAGTAGCTGACATCTAAGGCCAGAACAGAGTATTTGTTGAGATAGACTTAACTTTTATTGTTCTCTAATACGGAATATTGTTCCCAAATAGTCTCCTGTATCAAGAGCATTGTTGGGCGCCTGGGTGGCTCAGTTGGTTAAGTGACTGCCTTCAGCTCAGGTCATGATCCCAGGGTCCTGGGATCGAGTCCCGCATCGGGCTCTCTGCTCCTTGGGAGCCTGCTTCTCCCTCTGCCTCTCTCTCTCTCTCTGTCTCTCATGAATAAATAAATAAAATCTTAAAAAAAAAAAAAGAGCATTGCTTTGCCAAGCAAGAACAGATAAGGTAAAATTAAAAAATAATAAAGGAAAACTCCTATCCTAGCACTGTGTTTGCAAAACATACAGGGTGGATACAATACCGCTAGTGGTGATCTTTTAAGCATTTCAGGGGATAACGTCTCTCCAGAAAACGAGATATAATTCAACTCTAAAGACAGGCGGCAGATGAATCTAAGGCTCTAGCAAGACAGCGAGAATAAAGCACCAATAAGGGACTCTTCCTTATTTTGTGTTTATTTCCTCGTCAATATCTGAGGATCCTGTAATCCAAGGAATGGCTATAATCCAAACGTCCAGGGAAGCACTTGATGTATCCCAGAGGTCGCATACCTTGGAAGGCCTTCAATCAGTAGAAGAGCCAAATTGGCTTTTTTTATTTTATTGCTACAATAGAAATTGCACATGTCCGTGTACACTAGGAGCCACGCTCTGAAGAGCAAATGGAATGCATAATGAGATGTGGCTTTGACATGCTTGGTTGGCAATGTTTTCTCCTTCCATAATAAATCATAAGAATGGCAGCAACATGCTGTCAGAACGTATGATAAATAATAATTTCCTAAGTCCCAGTCACTCTGAACCTCTAGATGAGGAAGAAAACCAATTTTGAAACAGCTTCGTTTTGTGGTATGTGGTCACAAGAGCACAGTTCTAACAGCAGGGGGCCTGAGCTCCCCGAAACACTTCTCTGTGGCCTTGGAAAATTCAGTTAAATCCTCCAGTTCTAAAATCTGTGAAACGTGAAGACTTGAAACCTTACCAATTCACCTCTGATAAAATGTTGCAAGCCTGAGATTAAATATTAAAGGAACAGTAATTATCATCAATTGCCAGATGCAATAAAATCCTAAGTAGAACTTTTGTTAATCAAATCTCATGTCTGTTGATTCATTACATAATTTTAGAAGCACTCAGTGGACAGTTGTTTCTAAGAGTTTTAATATTTGTCAAGTATCGATCAGTAAAACTACTCTGACATGTGGTAGAAAAGATCTCTCTTGAGGCCAGTAAAGGGGAAAAAAACCCCAAAAAACAAACCAAAAAAGCCTCCATCTCTGTAGGGTGCCCAGAAGCAGTTAGAGGCAGGGATTGGTGGAGTGCAGGAAACTGGGAGTGGTGAGCCTTCAGGGATGGTTAAAAACCTAGCCTGACTTTTAAAATTTGGGGGATAAGGAGTAGTTATGAGTGCATGCTCATGTGTGTGTGTGTGTGTGTGTGTGTGTGTGTTTGAGAGAGAGAGAGAGAGAGAGAGAGAGAGAGAGAAAGCATTCTCCTCTGCTGGGTGACCCTAGTTGCATGGGGGTCACTACCAATTCAGAAGAGGTTGGAAGAGCTTCACAACTCAAACATTGAGGAAGCACCCGTGTGAATCTGGAGCTCAAGGTGTGATGAGACAGAGTGCTTGTAAAGTTGAGGAAGCCTAATGCTGACCTGTTGCACTGAAAGACATTAATGAAGTACAGTCATTGTCATCCCAGTTCAGAAATCAAAACTGAGTTAAAGATGCTCCTTGCTCTTGCTAAAATTACTGAGCCCCTCTTTCTCCTTTCTCCTTTTAGAAAAAAAGAGAGGCTGTGGCAGAGGAAGTTTCTTGAATATACACAGAGACACCAAGTGTCATCAAATTTGCTTTATTGACTCATCTTATATTAGGTTTTTGTGGAATTTACTCAATTATTTCTTTATCTAAAGCAAAGTAAAGGTTTAAGGTAGTAACCGTAAGAGCTATTTTACTAAAATCTCTGGAAGTGATTGGGCTTAAAGCAGTGTAACATAAAATCTGAGCAAGACAGTCTCTACAGAAAAGCCAGTATGATCTTTAAAAAAAGTTAAAACTGAGCACATTACTGCCATGCTTAAAATCCATCCGTGGCATCCCATTGCGTCCCACTTCTCTTAGGGGAACAGCCTAAGTCCTTGCCACAGCCCAGATGCATGGCCATATTTCTTCTACCTGCTTCTTCATGTCCATTTCCTGCTTCACTGTACCTGAGAGGCACCGCCCCCTTCTGTTTCTCAGACATGCGGGCACACTTAAGCCTTTGAGACACTGCACTTACTTCCTCCGCTTGGAATTTTCTTCCTTCATCTTACTCACATCCTTCAGACCCCAGATTAAAAGGCTCATCCTGTGAGATGCATTCTCACCGACCTTATCTAAAGTGATTTACCCCAGTTATTTTACTTGTTGCTCTGTTCACTTCATGGCACTTAACACAATCAATAATTAATTTCCTTATTATGTATTTACATGTTCATTATCTTTATTCCCCACTAAAATGTTACCTTCACAATCCAGGAATCTCATCCTTTTATTTACCATGTTATCTTTAGTGCCTAGAACAAAGTTTTGCACAAAGTACAGATGCAATATTTGGTGGATGAATGGAGTTGCACTATAAACTCTGCCGTGTTTTTAGTGCTAAAATCCACTCAGCCAGAGAGCTATGCGTACTGTAGAATATTAGAGACAGAACACTTGTGAGAACTAGCCTACCATCCTTATTTTACTAGAGAGGAAATGAGACATCATGTATTTATCCTTGGGCCAAAATACTATTACAACCATATTACTGAAGGAAACATGCCCCCATAGAATTCTCCTGAGAGAAGCATACATCTGGTCAATATAAGTCTTTTGGTAACTTAATACTATGTATTTATGAAGGTCATGCATGTTATCAACATTTATCATCTGAATGGAAAATCAGCCTTGATCCTATATTTTTCCTAGAAACTGAAGAAATTTTTCTCAACTGGTATCAACAATTAACTAAGGAAGTCACATGCCTTTTCTTATCCCTATTCAAGACCCCCTCCCCCTTTTTCTTTTTAGAGAAAGAGAGAATGAGAGGTGGGAGGGGCAGAGGGAAAACTTAATACTATGTATTTATGAAGGTCATGCATGTTATCAACATGCATGGAGAGAGACCATCTTAAGCTGGTTCCACACCCAACATGGAGCCCGACGGGGGGCTCCATCTCAGGACCCTGAGATCATGACCTAGCCAAAATCAAGAGCTGGTTACTTAACCGACTGAGCCACCCAAGCCTCTATCCTTTTTTTCTTTTTATTATGCTTTTATTCTGTATTTTTCAGATCACAACACTAGGAGAGATTTTTTTTATATTACTATACAACAGGGAAAATACTAGTATACAATCTAATATTTGGTTGAAATTAAATTTAATTACTTTATCAAAATAACTGTTCACTGCATAATGAAATTCTACTAATGCATTATCAGCTGAATTACAGAGATAAGCATAAATCACAAAATGAAATCAAATTTGTGTAGATTAAAATACTTTTTTGAGAAAATTCTGAAATATTTAAAGCTAGTATTTAGAATACTATCAAGTTTCTCTTTAGAACCTTATGTTTTCTGCAGAATGAGATGTCAAGAGGTCAGCTAAAACATCTCTTTTCCTCCAGACAGAATTCTAAAAAAATACAATGGCCACATATAAATCGAACAAACATGTCTGGAAGCTCAAAGAGAAGACGAGGAAAAGGAACTTTACTACCTTACTCAGTTATGCTTTAGAATATTGAAGCTTCTTATTTCTAACTATAGAGACTCTCACTGAGGTCACGACTCTTTGGCTGCTGGTTATACTTAGAATCTTCCAATTACTAACGTCACATCAAAATTGAAACCAAACATATGTAAAGAACTAAAACTTAAAAAAATAGGGAACAGAATCACATGCATATTTGAGAAATAAAAATTTGTGAAAGATAAATATATTTCATACAGTAAAGTTATACATTGATTAATCTAAGCAGAAAAAGCAAATAAAGTACACATGAATTCTATGCACTTGGCTAGCACTCAATAGTTGGTGTTTTCCTTCACTGTTTCATATTCTGTAAAACTGTCCATACATGAATACGTGAATAAATATGCTCAGTGACTATGTTTCATACAGAACAGGGCTTTTGTGAGGAATTAAGAGGCCAATTAAGAGTATCAGGCAATGCCATAAAACAGGGGATAGCCTTTCATATATACACACATAAACTGCACAAGACAAATAATCTTATTTTTAATTGCTTTTATTTCAACTTGTGGATCATTTTACAACATTAAAGAGATATAGAAGATGTGAGAAACACAAATGAACTACCCATTGCTTACATTCTGTTTCTAGAAGCTTAGAAGGGAAACTCAAGTCAGAGGCTATTTTATTATTGAGATCACTCAGAAAATCAGTCTCTAAACAATGAAACCAAACTATATCCCTTACTGTGACTCAAGTACAGATTTTCTGGATTAAGATAGTCATGTCTGTGATAGCATCTTTACTTAGCATTACATTCCGGTTATGGAAGAACCCTGCAGGGCTATGCTACAAGGCCATCCTGAATCAGGAAGACTAATGGCTAGAATCTAGTTTTTCCCTTGATTGTAAGGATAGCACTCTAACCCCTGGGTCTCCAATTTATCACAAGGTATTCTATTTTGATTCACCCCTCCACCGTAACGTAAAAAATTCGTCCGAGTGGAACATTTGATGGTAGTGCTTTCACAAGAAGGCTGGACTAGATTCCTGTATGCCTAAACCTGTGCCATTTCCTACCTATTCTCCATAAGAATAATGATGGTAATGAAAGATTGGAGTAACTATCTACATTCCTCATGGGATAAGTCATGAAAAGATGCACAAAAAGTACAGTGTTGGCTTTCCACTTCAATGCCAAGGAAGTAACCAGTTTTCAGAGATAATATTTGAGAAAATTCAGCCAGGACTAGCATTTTTCTCTCTCAATTTGGCTATCCAAATGAGATGAAAAGAACGATCTGCCTCAGGAGAGATCCTATGAGAGCAGAGAAGATGTGGTTGTTACAAGTATTATTTTCAGCTGCTAAACACACTATCACTCAGCCTCAATATATATGTATATATATATAAAGTCTGTGGGGAAATGCAATTCCAGCAGTTGGCTGATGGACAGAAGAGAAGAACAAAACCAATTTTATATTTCAAAGGAAAAAATAAAAGCAGCTTAAAGTCAACAGCATTTATTGGTATAAAGTCACATGCATAAAGCTGGATTTCTGGAACTGATTTCAGGCCTTTCTCTTCTCTGGAGGCTCTTTATCTTCAATTCTTCACTTTCTGTCTCAAAAAAAAAACAAAAACAAAAACAAAAAAAACACCTAGCTCCCAATAGTCAGCTGTGAGAAATTCTCACTAGCCCAGATTTCTCTACCTTTTTACCCCATTTTATTTTCACTTAATTCTCCTCTCTAAATAAATTCCCTTTATTGTTATTTCTGTAATTCAATAATGTCTGTGAGATGTTCTTTAGAATGCATATTACTTGAAGGAGGTAGAATTGGAATTAAATGTAATAATAGCATTAGCCGTCCTAGTGAATGATTATGCTTCCTGTATGACCAGTTCAGATGTGCAATTCAATTTAACAGTGCCAAAGGAACGTACTGTTTGTATAGATATTGAATGAAGTGATCATTTCATTTTTACCAAAAAGCCTGAAATATTTCATCCCTGTGGATGATTTCTAATAAACCTAAATGTTCTGTACCATCTTCCTATTCCCAATAAAATGTAAAAATCTTCTAAAAGAAAAGGAACTTTTCCCTCTATCTCTTTGTGATTTTCTTTTGAATTCCAGCATCACTGGCAGATACATTGTCTTACATAGTTCATTTTTAAATTCTTTTTAACTTACTTTTCAATGAAATCATAAACTACTTGTTGATAGAGATTTTTATGTACTCCTCACAGCACCTTTTGGTATAAACTAGATTAATAACTGTTAAGTGGATTATACCATTAAATTCTATTGTCTTGCAATGTCCACAATAGCCAAACTGTGGAAAGAGCCAAGATATCCATCGACAGATGAATGGATAAAGAAGGTGTGGTATATATATACAATGGAATATTATGCAGCCATCCAAAGGAATGAGATCTTGCCATTTGCAACGATGTGGATGGAACTGGAGGGTATTATGTTGAGCGAAATAAGTCAAAACAGAGAAAGACATGTATCATATGATCTCACTGATATGAGGAATTCTTAATCTCAGGAAACAAACTGAGGGTTGCTGGAGTGGGGGGTGGGGTGGGAGGGATGGGGTGACTGAGTGATAGACACTGGGGAGGGTATGTGCTCTGGTGAGTGCTGTGAATTGTGTAAGACTGTTGAATCTCAGATCTGTACCTCTGAAACAAATAATGCAATATATGTTAAGAAAAAAAAAAGACGAAGAAGAAGGTAGCAGGAGGGGAAGAATGAAGCGGGGGAAATCGGAGGGGTAGACGAACCATGAGAGATGATGGACTCTGAAAAACAAACAGGGTTCTAGAGGGGAGGGGGGTGGGAGGATGGGTTAGCCTGGTGGTGGGTATTGAGGAGGGCACATTCTGCATGGAGCATTGGATGTTATGCACAAACAACGAATCATGGAACACTTCATCTAAAACTAATGATGTAATGTATGGGGATTAACATAAGAATAAAAAAAATTCTATTGTCTTATTCTTCTTCCAACTTGGACTGAGGTTCTCTCTCAAATTACTCATGTCCTCATTTCCATTGATAGTGCTTTACAAAAATCAGATGGGTGAACTTAGGGGCAATATGTATTTTCTTTCCCTCAATTATAATCCTGCTCTGCTATTATTAGGTCTGATCACATAAAATATAATTGACTGGTGGATCAATATTATATTTTTTGAACCTGTCAAATTATTTTATTTTCATAAGTAATAAACTTTGTACATAATGAGACTAAAATATATAAGGAATACTGTCTATAAAAGCCATTATATCGTATAAAAAACATGAATGTTTTACTGACATGAAATTTCAACCTTGATATGTTCTTGTGCCAATTCATAGCCTTATCTTTTTATTCACAAAGTTTATAATAAAGATGATCTGTGTAAAATCCATGTATTACAGGATAAGAAATGATGAAAAAGTGGCTCAATAATAGTCCCAATGTCAGAAATAGCTTTTCAAACACTCAGAAGGAGTTCAGATATGTCATAGGAGATGTGATAATACAGTAGATATATAATTTAGCAATGTAAGATCACAAATCAACTAGTATTTCCCCATTAGTACAAATAACAAGATGGGATGAGCTTGCATCAAACTTAGAATAAATGAGAAAGGACTACATATTCATTGAAGAAAATGTTCTAATGAGAATAGTATTTCTGTAAATAAATACTATTTAATTGTATGACTATGTGACCATTTAATTTGGACATCAAATTCAATTAGTCTATAATTTGTATTTTATTATTCTGATAACTTACCATGATAAAAAAAATAAGGATGCAAAGCACTAGTTTGGTTTGTGACATTTTGACAAAGATGTCCTAGAATAGAACAATTTGGTACAATTCTGTACAAATCTACTTCTACCATCCATTTCCCATGAATTCTATATACGTCATATGAGTTCACAAGTATTCCAATAAAAAACAGCACCCTATCCCCCGAAGAAAAATCCAATCCAAGAATTATTGGTATAACTGGAGCAATAAGAACCAGAGCCCATATTCCACCACTTACTAAAGCAAAAGCTTCTTGGAGATGGTAAAGAAAGAAGAAATTTCTGCCCTTCTAGCACATATCAGTGTCCATTAAAGAGTAGATGTATAAATTAAGGAATAATTGATCTTGGGAAAATAAATTTTCTTCCCAAGGTTTAATATAAGCTTAACTAGAAGAGTAAATATCAGAAAAGGCAAGAAGGATCATCTGTCTTCCATTTTTTTGGTATGACAAGAGGTCATAGAACAGATCCACAAAAATTAGAAGATGCTATGCTAGAAAAGCTTTATTTATTCTGTAAGCTCTGTTTTCCAAGGCAATTGCAAATCAAACTCTGATGCAAAATCACAAGACCTCACTCACAAAATTCAGCATCAAGTTACCAAGTAAGCACAATATTTGTTCCTACATGAGTCTGGCTGACAATATGGCAAGAAGGAAACTGCCCATGGGGAAGATTCTGAGGTCTCTCCAAATGACATCAACACTAGACTGAATCACCACATCTATTATTGCTGATTAAATGACATGTAATGGTATAGGTTTTGCCTTCAGGTCTCTCTTAATTCAATAAACATTAATTGTATTTCTATGATGATCTAACACATATGAAAACTGTAGGAATTTCAAAGGTGACTAGGGCATGATTCCACTTTCACATAACTCAAAATACAGTGAAAAAGACATGCACACAACTATCTGTAATACAATGTAATACAATACAATCTGTAAAACAATACAATCAGTTTATGAGGTTAACTGTCTCATGATTTGGATCCCAAGACTGTGAAATACTAGCTAGGAACTGATTCAATGATCAAGGCAGGGCTGAGCGTGGTTGCCATAGCTTAGCATCAGCTGGCCATGGTGAAAAGTCCTGAGGGTGATAAACTGAAAGGCAAGTCAGAGGTAAGAAGGCTCTGCTGAGATAATCCAACAAATTTGTAATTTTCGCTGTGATGTTTCATACTTGTATTCTTATCGAAATTAATCTGCTAAAAGCTGTGAAATAAAAAGAAACCAAAAAGCTAAACTTCTTGAAAACATTTTGAAAGGTCAGAGCTTGTTCTAAAAATTCAAAAAAATCAAGTTTGTTCTGGATCCTGAGGGGGAGGGCTTTAAGTAGCTGGCATAAGTTAAAGAAATTATCTGTTTTTTGTCCTGCTTATGGAAGTTCAAATAGGGTGTATTTTAAAGACAAAGGGACAAAAATTAGAGCAGTATATTCATCCTCTGAGTAAAATGACCCCAAGATTTGAGAAGAGTCCATATTTGTATGCGACATTTGTCAGTCATTTGCATCCTAATGCAGACTAAAGAACAGTATTTTTTTTTTTTTAAAGATTTTATTTATTTATTTGAGAGAGAGAGAGATAGCGAGAGCAGGAACACAAGCAGGGGGAGTGGGGGAGGGAGAAGCAGGCTCCCTGCCGAGCAGGGAGCCCGATGTGGGGCTTGATCCCAGGACCCTGGGATCATGACCTGAGCCGAAGGCAGACGCTTAACGACTGAGCCACCCAGGCGCCCTAAAGAACAGTATCTTAAATTAGAAAATATAAGAGAGAAGATCTTCCTGTGATAAAGACTGATTTTGTTGCATTTTATTATCAATTCAGAGGCAAAGAAATAAGAATGGCAGGCTACAGTTAATGAAATCAAGACCATGGTTTTGTTGGTTAATAAATAAGCAATTACAGAAAAAAAGACTACTATCTAAAGGAAATATATGTAGTGAGATCTTATAGAACAATGTTATTTTGATATAGTGTTATTTAGTTTTAATACTTGATTTGTAAATTTTTAAGAGCTGCTTGGGAGATCATGAGAATCCCAGATACTTAGAATTTAAAAGCACTTGGACTTTATGACCCAGCTCAAAGTGACTGTGACAGAAGGGAATACTGTAGAGAAACTGTGGCAGGCCCTAAAAAGATAATCACAAGAGTAACCTTGAGGGTTTTAAAGCAAAGTCATGCCTGCTTCTTCAAGTAACTATTTGCTTTCAATAAATCACTCTTGACTTAGAAGTGAGGCTGCACAGTGCAAGGAGGAGTTAAATATGTAATCCTTGGAGCCAGATTCTCTGAGTTTGAATCCTAGATCTCTCCCTTGATAGCTTGTGACCATGGACATGACACTTAAACCGTGCCATATTTTCTGTATGAAAAGTAGGTAAAATAATAGCACTAACTTCACTTGGCCACTGTGATGATTTAAGTAATACATATAAAGCACTCGTGAAAGTGTCTGACAAACAGTATAGACAATATTCATGTTTTCTATTATTATTACAACTGGATCCTGGTAGAAACTCCATGTCTGCCCTTGGGACATCAAATGCCCATAAGACCTGAGCTCTCAGACATAAAGTGTGTTATTTGATTCTCCAAATGCTAAGACATGGTCAACCATACCCCATCATCAAACGTCTGTGGTGCATACCCAGTCAGGTTCAGTTAAGGCCTCAAGAAGGCACCAGCAAGTGTTGTGAACATGTCATTAATACTACCAGTGCACCTACTCTTGCTTCATTGTCACTTCTTCCTCCACTCTTGTAAGTCCCTTAAAACCAGTGAACTAGCAAGAGCATATATGAACCTGGTTTAAAAATGATTCCACATGATATTCTGGCCTCCGCCTGAAGTGGAGGACCGTAACACAAAAGATTGTCTTCTTCACCAAAGTTGGTCAGGGACTTGGAAATAATGAGATCGAAGCTTTGAAAAAAAGGATTCTTCAAAAGACATTTGTAGATAAGATTCTCATACTGGGTATAGAATATAAGGATATCTATATTCGATGTGAATGTTCATCAAAGAATACCAGCTGCAGAAGAGACTCTCAATAGTCAGGTAGATACATGATCGATTTCTGGATGTCAATCTCTTTACATGGACACTCCTGTTCTTGTTCAAAAGCTCATAAACAAAGTGGTCATGATGATTGAAATCTAAGTTTTACAAGTGCTCAATAAATTGGACTTGTTTACAACACAACTGATCTGACTACTATTACTGTTCAATGCCCACTCTACCAAAGGTAGAGGTCAATGTAAAGTCCGACATGGCATCAAGACTCAAGGGAACCCGGTCATAAATTCATTAATTTTTGACTCTATCAAGGAAATTTGTTCTTCCTGGACCAGATACTTATTATGGATATGTATACACTTTTCTTGCCTATCATGCTCTGCCAGCAAGGATTCTGCAGTGTTAGGGTATTCAAATAGCATCCTATAGCTAGCCAGGGAATTCAATAAGAAAAGAAGTAAGGAGTGGGTTTATACCCATGGCATTCACAGATCTTAGCATATACTTAATCATTCAGACATCATAACCCTTATGAAAAGTGGAAATGGCTTATAGAAGATCCAGTCACGGTGCCAGCTATGAAATAGCACCTTGAAAGGTTGAATTTGGTTCCTCTGAAACCAGTATATGCTGTTAATTAGGAATCAATATATATTTTTTGTTAACTCAATCTCTACCAAAAGAGACCACTAAAATGAGAAATTAGAAAGCTTTGATGCTAAGCAAATTCTTAATTCTGGTGACAATTACAACTATCTTTTTTATACTATACAACACGGTCTTTCAAAGTATGTTTCACTGATCACTATCTCCTTAGGATATGTTAGTAAACACTGTATTGTCAAATTATTTGGAAAGTTTGAGACTTAATAAGGTTAAAAAGTTTCTTTATTATAAAACTTAGCACTTATAATATGGTAGTACACTATGAATTTTCAAAGGTATAGTATGTATTAACAATATGCTTCAAATTTATTTGATCATGGAACCCTATTTTCTTCTGAACTTTTATTATTGTGTTACAGGGAAACATTCAGTGGAATATTTGAGGAGATATTTTAAATAACGGTGCCTGGATAAGAATCAATCGAGTAAGTGGTGATGAGAAAATTATGGCTATTATGTTTACAGAGAAATTGTAAAAATTATAATTAAAAAAGCCTTGGAAAAAAAGGTTTGTTGGATTTGGTATAAACACACTGTTTGGCCAAATTCTTTAGCTTCCGGAAAGACAGTATCTGGACATGACAAATTATCAACCAAAGAGTATTTGTATTTGCATTCCCAGTATTTGCATTCCCAGCACCTCCATTCATTAGTATTAAAATCAAAGCAGTGAGAAATATGCTATATGCTGGATTCATAGGCATTTACTCAAGGATACTTAACAGTTTATAAGAAATTACTGGAGGCCTCTTCTCTCTTTTAGTCAAGCATAAATATATGCAATTAATTTTTCAAGAATTATAAAGTATTTGGTCAACAGATATGTCAAATACAGTAAAGATACGAACATCTGCAATGTAAAGGCACATTTGTTTTTATTTTCAGAACATTTTGAAATGAGGAAATGGCATTCAATTCTCAGAACCTGACAAGCTACCAGGTAAAGAAATGGAATTGTCAATCTTCAACCTGTGACAGAAGATACAAAAGCAACTAATTGAACAATCCTGCTTGATTGGCTTATTTTTGTATTTCTAGTGTTAGAGAAAAAACTAGGGGAAAGTAAGTGATAGGCCTGAAATGTTACTTACAAACGAACAAGTACTTTCAAATCCATGTGTTGATGGGGCATTTGATTTTTGTCTTCAGTAGAAGAAAATCATTAAACACTTAATAGTGCTATTTTGGAACTCATAAAAGCTGACATCTTAAACAAGTCATGCTTGTATAGCATGTGATGAAAGTATCACGTATTTTCTATTTCCATTCTCTCTCTTCTTTGCTTAGAAAAGTCTTTCTTTACAAGATCTGTTGGCACTGTTTTGAGAGATAAATTACATACTCCTTAGATTCAGTTTTCCCAATGAGACATGAATATAAACTTTCAAACAAGAAACTATGTCATTTAAGATAGGCCATCAGTTATTAGAAACAGTTATTTCACACACCAGTGTTGTTGCTGGGAATGGTCCGTCCCTTGGAATTTCTTGTGCCAATAATTTACTCAAACTTTCAGCCAATTTACAAAGTGACCATTTGTTAATGGTTAAGCAACCATTTTGGATCACATTTAGTTAAAACTGATCAATTTGTTTCCTCAATGCATAGAGCGTAGTAAAAGGGGAAAACATATAGCTTCCTTCTAAAGCGTAGCTTTGTATGCTCCACCACAAAAAGCTATGCCATCACCTCTCCATTGAAGACACTGTAGTAGTCCAAGCCAGGAATTTTAGCTAGGAGAAAGTAACTCATTTAGCCCGACTATATTCAGCATTTATAAATTAGGCTTTCACCCTCTCTGGTTTATATGAACACCATTTATTTAATTTGTTATAATTAAGAACCAAATAAAAAGAACTGAGTGAGGAAAGAATGAGGGATGAAAAATAAGTAAATGAAATAAAGTGATTTTTAACACATTAACTTATATTGTCTCTGCACACTTCTTTTATTTTATATTATTTCTATACTCTCACAGGTCTGGTAAAGTTAGTAAAAATTTTATTATTTCTTTCCCTCAGTACTATATAGCTCTGGGCTCCATTCTACAGTGCTTATCACACTGTAGTGGAGTCACCTGTATACTTTCCTGACTCTCCACTGGACTGTGAACTCTTTGAAAGGAGGACTCTATTGCATCTTTTTGTGTCTTCAATACAAAATGCTGAATGAATACATGAATGAATGAATAAGTGGAATTTTCCTTACTGTACTAGGTACTGAGAAAAATGGCTAAAAAACAAGCTCAGCTCTCCAAGACCTTATAATTTACTATGAAGGACAGATATTAAGAAATAATTACTAAAATATAATTGTATTAATACAGCTATGCACATAGAAGAACAGAAAAAGGATTCCTTGCAAAGTCTTTGGAGGGAGGGTATGGGGAAAGGCCCTATTAAAGACTGCCTGAGTGGGTCTTAAGGGGTGAAGGGGAGACTTGGGAAGAAAGAACACCCTAATTAAAGGAGAAAACATGAACAAGGCCATGCAGATGAGAAGTGGTGTGCTGAATATGGCAAATAACAAGCAGTTCACATTTAATGGAACATAAGGGGAAGTGATGTTTAGAGATGAAGTTGGAGAGGTGGACTGGGTTGAGATCCTGATCAGGAGGTTTAGGTGATGGGAAACCCTTGCAGGGTGTTAAGCTGGGTAGTGGCATGGTCAGATATATGTTTGAATGGGACAAAGTAAATAAGGGACAAGAAACTATTTTACTTGTTCAGGTAAGAGATACAGATGGGCTGAACTAGGATGGACATAGGAAAGAAGAA
This sequence comes from Mirounga leonina, assembly GCF_011800145.1. Lineage (NCBI taxonomy): Eukaryota > Metazoa > Chordata > Mammalia > Carnivora > Phocidae > Mirounga > Mirounga leonina. Next base: position 59,576,044 of record NW_023270305.1, read on the forward strand.
AGGGAAAGCCTTATAAAGGTAGAATGCTTTTCTTTCCACTGTAACACATAGCCTTCTAGCTATTATTTATAAAACTTAGCACATTGCATCAGAATCAATCACATTTAATTGGAGTCAAATTTGAAATTCAGTAAGGTGTGGGAGATATGTGAATGGTTGAGGTCAAGAATATATCCCAGGTCTCTAGCTTGATTAACTGGGAGGACAGTGATGTTGACATAGAAAATACAGAGAGATCAGTAGATTTGGATAAACAATAGGACTCAGGATGAGATAATGCTTACTGATTCATTTCTAGACATGCTGAGTTTGAGATTTCTTTAGTATATTAAATGTGTACCATAGATAGTTGATTATGAAGCTGGGTATGAATGTGAGGTGCAACCAAGACATCTAGAATTAAGATAAAAATATTAGCAGTATCTGGATGTTGAAATTATAGCAGATGAGAAGATGCAAGAGGAGGGTATAGAACAAGGGGGTGAGTGGTCTGAGGAGGTAGTCTGGAGAAACAGCTCTAGTTAATGGTGGACTCAAGGACAGTTTGTGGAGAAGATACCTATGGTAGGGCATTGTAAGTAAATATACATGATATGATATCTTAACTATGATTAATACATAGTTAAGATATGATATGGTAAGATAAACAATAGAATCGGAAGAGTTTGGTATCAAGGACCCAAAGAGATAGACAAGTTTAAGATTGAAGAGTAACAAATGATGTCAATGCAATACAATTCCAATAATGGCATCTTTAAACATGCCCTGGATTTGGCAGGTTGGGAACCATTTTTGTCCTTCCCCAAAAATAGTTTAAGTAGAGGCAAGGGCCAGGTTGCTGTGGTAAGACAAAGACTCTTGGAGGTCCTCACTATACTCTAGGATGTCAAAGCCTCAAGAAGGACTGCAGCAAAAATCCTGCTTACATTTATTTATTTTTTAATCTGGCTCTTTGTACTTCACTAACTTAACAATATTTTTTCCCCATGTAACATGAATTAATGTAAAAATGGATCTGTGTTCATTAGAACATACTTTAAGCAAGATGGATTAAAAAAAGAAAATATAAAATCTGTAAATAAATTGATTTACAAATTATAAAAAAAGAAAGATGGATTGGAAGCTATATATATTTAACCATCTCTAAAACAGACAAAATGATGCATTGAAAGAAATAATCTGAAAGGGAGAATGATGGAGGTTTTCTAATAAGGAATAAATCATTTCTCCAAATTCAGAAGTGATTATTTCTAAATCTCCTCAATTTTTATGGGAATACAAGTGTGCCCTGATGTTTGTCTCAGCTGTATGTAGAAAACATATGCAACAAAGAGGTATAAAATAATTTTGCTTGGGGGCACCTGGGTGGCTCAGTTGGTTGAGCGACTGCCTTCAGCTCAGGTCATGATCCTGGAGTCCCGGGATCGAGTCCCGCATCGGGCTCCCTGCTTGGCGGGGAGTCTGCTTCTCCCTCTGACCCTCCTCCCTCTCATGTTCTCTCTCTCATTAAAAAAATAATAATTTTGCTTTTGGGGGGGGATTTTTAGATTTGCTTGTCTAGATTTGAACAGAAATTAAGTAACTCCTTAGTATATTATTCTCAGCTAGAGACTAATGAAAATGCAGATGTAAGAGGAGCAAAACCACTTGATCTATCATTCACAGCCTCCTGCAACTTGTCAGAAACAGCTATTTTTTAAATATATATAAAGTCTTGAGCGCCTGGGTGGCTCAGTTGGTTGAGCGACTGCCTTCAGCTCAGGTCATGATCCTGGAGTCCTGGGATGGAGTCCTGCATCGGGCTCCCTGCTCTGCAGGGAGTCTGCTTCTCCCTCTGACCCTGCTCTCTCTCATTCTCTCTCTCAAATAAATAAATAAAAAATCTTTAAAAAAAAATAAATAAATATAAAGTCTCTTCCACTGAATTGGCAAATACAGTACCACCCAGCAGCCAAGCACCTGTGTAGTTAGGGTCCATTACAGGGTACCACAGGACTTCTCACTGTAAGGTAAGTGGCTCAGAGGCACTTTCTTTATATCCCAGTACATTAACAAATAAAAGAAGCTAACAATAATATTGGCTGTTTCTCACATCTTCTCTTTCTTCTGTTTTCAATTATGAGTGTATTTATGTGTTTGTGAGAGAAGGGAAGTCATTTTTTGTTTTTCTTCTTCAGGAATAAAATAATTTGCTTACAAGCCAATAGGAAAATATATGAGAGACCAGAGCAAAATCAGCGATATTAGAAATGCGTACAGCACCATGAATTCACCATCAAATGAGATATTTTTAACATACACGGATATTACAAGTTCTCCATACATCACCAATGCCCATTTTATTTCAAGGAACTTTGAATCTACATAATTTGCCATCAGGAGCCTGGAAGAAACTGAAGAACCTGTGAACAAAGACTGAGCAATTCTCCTCACTCAAATCCATTATCTGTTTTCTGAGGGCTGGTTGAACCCTTCCTCACTCACTGTTTTCATAAGCAAAACCAGGAACACAACTAAAATATCAGATAACCGCTGTGACATAATATTAACTCTAGAATGAAGAATGAGATTTTTAATGATTATGGAAAATCACCCATACATTAATTATTTCTTTACCTAACACTACTAAAGAGTTCCTTCATAAAAAGCAAGAATGAGTAGCAATTAAAAATTAGTTAATACATCTATAAATATCTACTGATCACCTGACCTATGCTGATCACTCAGTAGGTGTTATGGGGAATGAATAATTTAATAGTCCTCACCATCAAGAACTGGAAATTAAATCAAGGCATTAATGCACAGATATGCATCTTAGAGTCAATTCTAAAACTGCATTTTCTTTGAAGCTCCACATATATCAAATATGACTAAAGAACATTTAAGCTGTCATATTTTCTTTCTTCCTGCAATAGCTAGCTCTAACCTACGTCAAATTTTTTTCAGTGATACCATTAAATCATAATGGGATAAAGGGCAAGGGAAAAAACAAACAAAAATGCATTTACCTTGATGAAAAACAAAAGCCATGTTATTTTCTAAATGGTAATAGCAGTAGAAATGACAATGGTAATAAAAATGTTATCATTTCTTAAGCACTTATTACCAGCGAGGCAGGAGACTTGGTGCCTTACAAACTTTAATTCATTTAAGCCTGCCAAGAACTGTTTCAGACAGAAAAATTCCCCTTTTACTAACAAGAAAAGCAAAGATAGTAATTGTCAGGCAACTAGTCCAAAGTTATACATTTGGGAAAGAGGGAAGCTGGGGCCCAAACCCACATTTTTAAATACTACACTTCATTATATATACCCATGTATGCCGCTGTACGCTTCTTAAAAATCCAAGTAATATTTTTAAACAGACCTCTAAGCTGTCAACTGAATCCTATAGTGAGTGGTCCCCTGTTAATGGTCAGTCATCTTCATCAGTAAAATTGGATATTACTCGTTGCAATGTTGCATTTCTCAAAGGTGGCCAAGCCCATACACCCCGCTGAACAAGCTCTTTTTAAAATGCAATGTTGACTATTTTTCAGTGAGGAGTGTGGTCTCTCTTTCCCTCCCTTGAATATGGCCAGGTCTGTAATTATGGCACAAGTGACCCTATATGACTTCTGAGGCTAAATGATAAAAGGTTATTAGGCTTCCACCTGGTTCTCATGAGATACCCATCCTTGGAACACAGCTGCCGTACTGTGGAGAAATCGAGAAGCCACATGGAAAGGCCATGTGTAGATGGTCTGGACACAGCTCTAGCTGAGGTGACAGCTGTCTTCCAGGATCAACCATCAGACAAATGAACGAGCAAGCTTTTAGATGAATCCATTCCTTAGCGTTTGAGCTGCTCCCAGTGATGTCTTGTGGAGCGGAGACAAGCTGTGCCCACTGAACCCTGTTCAAATGTCAAGTCAGTGAATGAAATAAATGTTGTCATTATTTTTAGCCACTAAATTTGGGTCAGGGTGTTACTAAACAGCCCAATATATAGCCATAGCATCTAATTTCATAGTACTGTGTTCTGCGATAACACATGAAAAATCCCATTTTAAAGAGCTAAACAAATCATACGATTATTACTGCTTTTATTTGTTGTTAAAATCACCCTGTGGAATCACTTCAAATGGTTAAACTTGTTCTAATACCTTCTACTCTTACTATTAAAAATATGGCCCATGGACCAGCAGCATCAGTGTCACTTGTCAAACAGAAATGCAGAAGCTGAGGTCCCACCCTAGACCTGCTGAATCAGAATCTGCACCTTAACAATATCCCCAGGAGATTCCTATGAGTATTAAAATTTGAGAAGCACTAATACAGACCTCCTGAGCAGGTCCTTGATGGTGTAGGGTATGTCTGTGATCAATCATATGTACTGGTTAGCCTGAGGGAGTCACTACTCCTGTGGATAGACACTGGCTCCTCATCTTCTATAGAAAGAAATGTTGAACCAGGAAGAAACCCTCTGCATTTTCATGGGGAAATTCATGAGAAATAAAAACCTTCAAAAGCTGTCTCTCTTTTAAGATGAGCGGAAGGCTGACAGAGGCGACCCAGCATGATCTGACAGATGGTGTATGTCAGATGGATGAGTGGAAAAGAAGAGAGCCTTTCAAAGTATCTGATTGTAGTTTTAGCTAAAAGCTGCCTTTAAGCCAATTTTCCAGAGTCCAGTAGCTTCCAAATGTTTTGGATCAAGGGTCCACTATTCCAGTATTTTGCAGGTAATTGGCTAGCTGCATTGCCAATTACCTGCATAGGTAAAAGTGAGGATCCCTGTCTGTGCTTTTTCCCTAATTAAAATCGTTGGTTTGCGGAACAAATAGGAGTCATTAATATGGTACTGTGAGATCAGAGCATTTTCAATTTTAATTTAACCTGGTGTGTCCACCCCAAAATTTTCAATCAGATCTCAGTTTCTAATTCTGTTTGGCCTTCATCCTTAATCTAAATATTAGTTTATGTATTTTTATTCAGAAAAGAAATGGATGTACTTGCTTATCATTGCTTAGATACTCTTAACATTATTAAAAACAACAGAAAAGTACCTTGGACTCCAAAAATAGCAATTTTTTTTGAAAGTGGAATAAAGAAAAGCCAAATCCACATGTTTTCTTTCAAGTGGGTTTTAAAACATGACATCCTCTTTAATCATCATCGTCATCATCATCATCATCACTATAGTAAAAAAAAACTTCACTGTTATAGGATATTTTTCAGCTTTCTGGTTGATCCTTTCAACAGCCCTGCGAGAATAACAAGCATCTATTTTCTCTGTTTTACAGATGAGGAAGGTGAAACAGAAGAGATCAATACAGGTGACATCACTAGTCTATTGTTTTATGGTAGAGGAGAAACTAATGTTTATGTTTCCGGACTCCTGTGGACAACTCTACGGAAAATAGAAAAGATGCCTTAATTTTAGGTAAAAATTATGGCTAAAAGCCACACAGGCTGGAATACAACACAGTCGTTTGCACAATGCTGTCTGATTCCAGCAGGACTTTCTGTGACAACAAGAATGCTCTTTGCACCGGCCAATATAGTAACCACTAGCCCTATATGGCTATTGAACATTTGAAATGTTGCTGTTATGACTAAGACACTGGATTTGGGGGTTTGTTCAATTTTAATTAAGTTAAAAAAGTTAAATTTAACTTTGCTCTGAAGGGTAGACGCATAAAGGGCTGAGGGGACAGGCTTTGGAAAACCCATGTTTCTAACAATGATTTCTAGGCATCTTCTTCCACAAAGAACCCTATTATTACCTCTGCAGAGACCCCAGGATAGAAAGGAAAGGAAAGGAAAGGAGTCAAGTGGCCAGAAGCCAATGAGACGAGAGTCCAAGGAACCAGATTAGAGCTCTGAACTCTGCTCTCTCTTATAAACAATATGAAAATTGGAGTCCATAAGTTCTAAGTTACAAAACATTGTGATTTTTAGCAAGATATCAACTGCTCCTCCCTGTCCCCATTCTGTTTCTTATTTTCTTTCTGTAACATCATCTTGAAATTCCTTCTAACCTCACCAAATTTAAAAAAAAACCACTTCCAATCTCCAATTTCATGTTCCTTTCTCATAAGCCAATTAAGAATAATTTTCTTGTATCATTTTCCACTTTAAAAGAGCCAGGTAATGTACTTGTCCAGCTTCTGAGATATGGCAAAAGCAATTAATTCAAAGCATGACTTTGTTCTTCCTATTTTCTTGTCCTTTCAGAGTCATGAATCACAGTTATTTGGACTTGGTACTTACACTTGCTTTGCCTTAGGATGTTCCAATCTTTTTTTACAATGGTCTCTTCCACAGCTATGCTAAGAAATATGCTCTACGCCCTTGGCAGCTCTTTTTTTCTGACTTCACATTAAATGCAAAAAGGAAATAGTGACATAAAACTCCCCATTTCCTGATAAATTCTCTTTAATTCTCCACTCTTCAATTTTACTAGGGCTATTTTTCTTTCATGTATGTTTCAAATACATTTGCAGTATCTTTTCCTTGGTAAGAACCTGGTCTGAATGACATATATTTCTTTTCCCATCCCTAATTATCCTTTTAACTTGTTTCTGTTCACTCTCAATCCATCTCTTTTCCTATCAGCCTTCTTAGATTGAAAATAAAACTGTTATTCATCAATTTCAATCAGATCATTTTACTTTCCAATGCTCTTCTGCCAGCATTCAGATTGAACCCAATTTGAGAAAATTTGCATCTCTTCCAGTTGAAGAAATGTGCTTGGGGGTTTAGAGTGATTTTGAAGATGTTTCACTTTTTGAAAACAGGTTTCCTACAAGATACCAAATCCTATGAAACATATTTAGGGCATTAATTTTCTGAAAGTCAATAACAATCCAATTCCTACAATTCTTGTTTTTTAGAATCTTGGTCTTTAAAAGTAGGAAATAGGTAATAATAAAGAAACCAAGATTCAGTTCATATACTCTTGATGGTTAGGGAACAGAATAAAGAGCATCTAAATTTAATCCATGGAGTTTCAAAGGGTTCTAACTGGCCTTAATACATTTCTAGTTTGGATGACTCTTGGAGAGATGAGATGAGTTTCAGAGGTCTTCAGGTCAAGGTAGGCCTAGAAAGGATCTTCAGGAGAAATTCAGACTAATTCAGATCCCCAAGAATCTTGAACACAGTCTAGAGCTGACTGAGGAAAACACTATCTCTATGGACTGAAACTGGTTCTGAAGAGAATAGGATGGGGGAGACAGCTGTGCCTGAGCCTTTAGCTCTCTCAATAGGCTTTACTTTACCTTCCCTTTTTCTTTATGAGAAGTTCAGTCCAAAGCGCTGCAAAGCTCAGAACTCCTATCAATACTGCTTTAAGTCTGAATAATCAACAGCTATGCTGCTATGCGACCTCCCTCCCTGTATCAGCCTCACAGAATTCCAACTCTATCAGGGATTTTCTCCGTTCTCACGTATCACCTTCTCTCTTATCCTTTCTGATTAAGAAACCCACCTAACCTTGTTTGCCCTCAGAGTTCATCACAAAAACATTTCCTTTCTGGCAACTATCTTAACAACATTTTGAATATGAAAAGCCTCCAACTTGTGAGGACAGCTCTTTTTATTGTTTTCCCTCCCAACTAGCTCTGCTCTGTCAGCCAAAGTATTTGTATCCTTTCATTCTGCCCTTTCAAGGTTGTGTTTCTCAAATGGTATCACCTGTATCTTCTCCATCCTCCAGGCACAGCCTGAGGGAGCAGCTGGCCTTTCCCACTGCATTTGGTCTAAGGACTGGCTGTCATCACTTCAGTGAACAAAGGATTCTGCATCCACACTCCAGATGTGACTGTCCATTCCTCTTATTCCTCTGAACCATTCCCCACAAGCCTCATCAACCTGTTTCCTCAATCACCACCCAGGGGCCAAGCTTCTCAGTCATCATTATCCCTGAAACACCCTGAAAAACTCCCCCCCTTTTTTTAAAGATGTATTTATTTTAGAGAGAGAGCACATGTGGGGGTGGGGAGAGAGGGAGAGAGAGAATCTCAAGCAGACTCCCCACTGAGGGGGAGCCTGATGTGGGGCTCCATCCCACGCACCCGAGAGCATGACCTGAGCCAAAATCAAGAGTCAGACGCGAGCTGACTGAGTCACCCAGGAGACACCCATCATATCCTGCTTCAGATGTCTCCCAATCAGAGCCAATTCCTTATGCTACCCCACCTCACTCCCAAACACTTTATCTGGATCTCTGGTACTCTGTTCTATGATTACTGGATTTTAGTATATTTTCAAGATTTTTCCTGAATTTATTGTTCATCACCAACCCTCAACAGAAAACTTGTCTAACCTTTGGAAAACATTTCCTCTTTGAGTAGGTGAAAGCTGGTTTTCCTTTCAAGAGGCTGGCAAGGTTTCCTCCATTCTCCCATTTTGATATGTAATTATTCTTCTTGTCTCTTGCCATATCTTCTGTGAAACATGGTGCTTATGGGCACAGGATTGAGTCCCACTGCTAGGTTTCAAGTCCCAATTCTTTGTTTATTAGCAACTGTGCCCTTTGACAATTATTTGCCTCATTCTGCCTCAGCCTTCTTGTTTTTAAGATGACATAAGTACCATACTCACAGGGACAATTAAGCCTTTTATTTTAAAGATTAAATAAACTAACTTGTGCAAAGAACTTAGAAGAGTTACTGATAGAAAGTAGATCAGATCCACTTTTGTTGCTCAATTAAAGGTTCTGAGGAGGCCTGAGATGAAATTAAAACATAATTTTTTTTATTCATGCCTTCAAATGTGTTTGACCTCAGAACACTTCTTCTTCTGCTCCTCCTTCTAAATGTAACTCTTACTACATTTTCTTAAAATCCCTGTTGCTAAGAACTCATTTTGGGAAACCCTGATTTTCAGTTTTAAACAAAAACCAGCAAACAAGTTAAAGCCAAAGAAAAGTCAAATGACTTCAGTAATATTATGATGATTAATATAAACAAATCCTGAATTAGAACTCCAACCTCCTGGTACTTAAGAATGCTGAAATTTGATCCATAAAAAGGAACTTGTAAAACGGTTGTTTAAGGGTTACATAAGAGTTCTTTTTAAGTTAGTCAGTGCCGCACAAATGCTATTTCATATCGTTTTCCAGGAAAGAAATCATTGAACGTTGCCAGCTTTTCTTTTCTGGTTTCAGTAAGTGTTTCTGCCCTTTCTTTTATCTTGCAACTGATTGATTTTCACAGTTGTTTCTTTTTCTTTTTTTTTTTTTAAAGATTTTATTTATTTATTTGAGACAGAGAGAATGAGAGACAGAGAGCATGAGAGGGAGGAGGGTCAGAGGGAGAAGCAGACTCCCTGCCGGGCAGGGAGCCCGATGCGGGACTAGATCCCGGGACTCCAGGATCATGACCTGAGCCGAAGGCAGTCGCTTAACCAACTGAGCCACCCAGGCGCCCTTCACAGTTGTTTCTTAGGTTATATTTATATATTATGTCAGTGGACATACATATTTTAAATGTATAAACATTAAGTGATACTTGAAAAATGCATACACTTAATTTTTATTTATTTTTTATTTAAAAAAAATTTTTTTTTTTTAGATTTTATTTATTTGAGAGAGACAGAGATAGTGAGATAGAGAGCACAAGTGGGGAGGAGAGGGAGAAGCAGGCTCCCCACAGAGCAGGGGGCCCGATGCGGGACTCGATCCCAGGACCCTGGGATCATGACCTGAGCCGAAGGCAGATGCTTAACTGACTGAGCCACCCAGATGCCCCAAAAAATGCATACACTTTTGAGTATAACCCCCACTCCTATCAGAATACAGAACATAGTAATCACTTATACTACTTCCTAGTCAACTCTTATAACCTCAGGGAAGCAACAACATTCTGATTTTGATCTCCTTTGCTCTTAGTTTTGCCTCTTCTGGAACTCCATATAAATGGAATCACTCAGTGTGTACTCTATATGTTTAGTTCTTTCGTTCGGGATAATATTACGAAATTAATCTATACTATTGTGATATTAGTACTTTATTCCATTTTAGTGCTGAGTAGTATTCCATTGTATGAATATACTACAATCTATTCTGGTGTTGATTGTCCTTTGGATTTTCCCATTCTGAAGTCGGCACCTTTAGTTGGCAAGATAGAGAGACCCCGGAGAGCAATGGCATATAGTTCCAGTCTTAGTCTGAAGGCCTGAGAGCCAGAAGAGCCAATGTAAGTTCTAATCCAGGTCCAAGTCAAAAGGCAGGAGAACACTGATGTCCCAGCTCAACGACAGGCAGAGTGAGAATTCTCCCTTACTGAGCCTTTCTTCTAGTCAGGTCTTCAACGGATTGGATGAGGGCCATCTGCATTAGGGCAATCTGCTATACTTGGGGTACCTATTCAAACGTTAATCTCATCCAAAAATATCCTTGTGGACATATCCAGAAAAATGTTTAATCAGTACATGGATATCTTGTGGCCCAGTCAGGTTGACACATAAAAAACCCAATCACACCCAGTTTGGGGCCATTATGAAAAAAATGCTCTAAAATGCTCGTGTGTTTTTGTGGAAATACACTTTAATTTCTCTCTAGTAAATTCATAACAGTGGAATTTCTGGATTGTCTTTTTAACTATTCTAGTGGGCACATACTGCTACTTATTCTGGTTCTAATTTTTCATTTAATTAAGTTTAATTTCCCTGATGTCAAATCCTGGTGAATACTTTTTCATATGTGAGTTGGCCATTCAGATGTGTTCCTGTAAAGTATTTCTTCCAGCCTTTACCTATTGTTTACTGGGTTATCTTTTTATTGTTGAGCTTCAGAAGTTGTTTTTATATGCTGGCTATTAGATCTTCTGACAGACACAGGTTTTGAAAATATATTCTCCTGGCATGAGTCTTGCCTACTCATTTCTAAATGATGTCTTTTTAATGGGCACACATTCCTAATTTTGATAAAATCTAATTTTCAATTTTTTCTTCTGTGGTTGTTGCCTTTTGAGTCCTGCTTCAAATCTTTGACCCCAAGTTGTAATAACATTCTTCTGTGTTTCCTTTTCCTTTTCTTTGGGTGGGGGGAGAGAGGCAGAGGGAGAGGGAGTGAGAGAATCTTAAACAGCCTCCATGCCCAGCACAGAGCCTGACTCAGGGCTCGATCTCACAACCCTGAAATCATGACCTGAGCCAAAATCAAGAGTTGGATGCTTAACTGACTGAGCCACCAGGCGTCCCTTCTGCGTTTTCTTTAATGAATATTTGCATTTAGCTTTTTAGTTTAAGACTATGATACATATCAAATTAACTTTTCTGTATGGAGTGTGGTAGGGGTGAAATGTCTTTTTTCCATGTGACTATACCATTATTTCAGCATTTGTCAAAAATTCTCTTTCCCCAATAAATTACTTTTTAGCTTTGTTAAACATCAGTTGAAGTGTATATATGTGGATCAATTTATAAATTCTCTATTTTGTTCCACTGACCTCTTTGTCTATCACTATGTCGATACCACACTGACTCCCATCTTAATTACTGTGGCTCTATAGTAAGTCTTAAAATCAGGTATCGTAAATTCTACCAAATCATTCTCTGTCAATTGTTTTGATTACTTGGTTATTTATTTCCATATAAGTGTTAGAATTAACTTCTAAACTTTTATTTAAAAACCCTATGTCTGTGATTACATTTATTTTATAGTCTTGTATTTAACTTTTTTGTTTAATAGAAGAAAATGCTAAATGCCCAGGTCACCATTTGTCAGAAATGCAAGAACCAGTATGTTCTTTGTGGTTATGTTTTTGTGGTATTTGTCATCTTTTTGTCGTTGTTGTTGTTGCCCAGAATCTGAGCCCCATTCTTAACTTTTGGGGAATTCCTCACATGTGAGTCTTAGAAAAAGGCAGTTGCTGCCTTTAACTACAGATGTTGAAAATGCCAGATGCTCATTTATTAATGTCCCTTGTATCAAAGGCATGAGCACTTGACCTAGAATGTACTACTTCTGAACTTAGAACTGGGAGATAGTCACCAAACAGGAGAACGCACCAGGGGGAATATCCTTTGATGCAGCTGACAGAAATAGCAGCAACAGCATCAAAGAGTTTCCAGGGGCAGACATGGCTGTTTCTAGGGTCAAGCAACCATATATGGCAGATTTGCAAGCTGAGTGTAAGGCTTAGCAGCAGCAGTGTCCACACCACCCTGATTTTATGGGCATGATTTTTTGCCTATAGTCCTTACTGCTGCATTAACTCCTTAATTCCCACCTATTCTCCAAGTCAGGTTCAGCCCCCTTTCTGTCAATTCTTTCAATAAATTCACTGTCTTCTTAAGTCAGCTAAAGTTTTTGTTGCTTAAGAATAAGAACTTGACTGATTAAAGATTAGTTTCAAGTAAGCCTATCTCTCCACAGTAGGGTGTATATATGTGAGGATAGAAGAAAGAGAGTATTCTAAGAATAAATGAAATCTTTAAAGCCTTTTGGTGTATAAAATGTTCACATAAAACAAACCCAAACTTTTTCGTTCCTTTTTATGGCTCAAACCTGACCCAGCTTGTATCCAATAGGACTCAAAACCAGCTGTTCAGCCGGGGATACATGTATTTTTCGAAGTATACAAAAAATGTCCAGAGGTATATAGATAGCTTTAAAATAATTCATTATATACATATATATACACATACATTTATAAAATATGATATATGTAAATTTTGAAAAATTAAGGTATTTTAACCACAAATGGTTACCACTGTTCTCTCTTCCCACTCCATCTCTTCTCCATCACCATTCTCATGTGTCAGGTGACTTTGGAGTAGCCACACGTGTTTATAAGATTTGGTGACCAGAGAGATGAATAAGTGATAGACATAAACTTGGCTTGAGTTTAACAGAATGTATTTATGTGGTTTGTAGTCACTTCCTTATATTGTGAAGTTATTAGTAGTCCTCACATTGTAGTTTCCATGGGTCATTTCCAGGAATACTCATACCACACAGAGTCAACTCATGTGGCACTGTGAGATGCCAGACAAGATGGTGCAGAGCCAGAGGTCCTTCTATAATATGAAGACGTCCTATAGTGTCTAGCACCAGAAGCACATGGTTATTGGAGCAGAAAGAAAGGTTTTAAATTCATGGGCCCAGGAGCTTGCCTTCTCTGGAGAATTTTTCCATTCATTAGATATGAAACAATACGATGACTGTTCACCCAGTGTTCCTCATCAATACCCAGTCAAAATTGAAATTCTCTTCTGTCAGAAATATACTTGTAATGCAACATAGGCAATTATAATACACCACATATTTTTTCTTTTTGTTGACAATCACGCAAAATAGATTTGTCAGAATTCCTGCTTTTGTAGGTCACAAACCTGTAACAGCTCTAAAAATGGTAAATAGGTCTGCATGAAATAATAGATGAAAGAAACTTGAGATATCTCCCCAAATTTGCCAATTAATGTAAAAATTTTAGATTCTCAATGAGTTGTGAAGTTAAAAGAAATTCTTCTATACTATTAAAACTGGTTTTGATCAACCATTCTAGAGAAAACACAGGCTCTCTCTCTCTCTAAAAACTAGTATTACAAAATTGTTGTCATATGAAAAGGAAATCAAAGAGTTGTCAGGCAAAAAATGTAGGGAAAACAGTGAACTGTGTCAGGCAGTTAAGAAATAGAGATTCTGATGATTTTTTGGGGGATTTTGTAATGCCTGGCTTTCTCAGCTTTTATTTAAAAAGTGTATTGAAGTATAAGAAAATACCCATATAACATGTAATCATGTAAAGTGCTATCAGTTTTGAAGTAGTATGCACCTATAAAATAATTAAACAAAATCAGGATAATCAGTATTTCCATGATGCCCCCAATTTTCTTCACGGTTCTTGTAATCCACTGTTTCCTCTCTTAGAAATATCTCTTGTCAAAGTACCATGCAAATAAGTGAAGCCATCTTGTTGCTTTCCTACCAACTGAATACCATCAAGTGACCCTGGTAAGTGACAGATAAAGCAGAAGAGTCATCTGTCTGGATATTACTCAAATTCCAGATCTACAAATTCATGATATGTAATAAAATGACTGTTGTTATAAGCCACTGTATTTTGAGGATGCATTATAGATATTTGCTAAGTATTTCATTATTATTTATATCGGCTAATAGTTATTGAGCATCAACTATGTGCCAGAGACAGCACTTTGCATACATTGTCTTGTTCGATCCTGCAGCGTGAGTTACAAAACTGCCAATCAATTATCTACTGTCACTGAGCAACAAATACTCTTTCTGTACTCTGTTCTGCGATTCCGGGACTCAGCCATATGTCAGACTCATTTTCCAGTTAAGCTCTGGTTAAATTCTGCCACAAGGAGCTCCCAGAGGAAGACTGAAAGGTGGGACAAGGAAAGATGTCCATTCTGTTGGCTGCTCCTGTCAGCAGCACATCAGCAGCAACAGCTGTTTCCAGTTTCAAGTGTCTGAATTTCGGCATCTCTATTATCAGCCTTAGCATGCTCCCTCAAGAGTACTAGGGAGAGCACTCATTCTGTACCATAACCTCAAAGTTCTGAACACCTGTCCTGAAGCATCCTCCTCCAAATCCTGAGGTACGTTTTTCAAATTTGCTTCAGGCCACTCAGTAACAAAATAAATACCTTAAAATTGAAGAACACTTTTCCTCTCTTCCCTATGTGATCTGTTCTCCAAAGGAACTTCTTCCATGAGGTTAGTAGATATTCTTTATTTGATAGCTATGCTACCTGTTAAGTTTTTAGAAAGTATTTTATTAAAAAATCTATTTGTATATGATTCCATGAAAAATACATAGATAACAATTTGGGTTTTTAATTTAACTAACACAATGTATCCATAATTTTCCTCTACATTATTAAAAAAATTCTCACTGTTAATAAATATCTATCTATCTAAACATTTCTTTTATTGCATACGTAGAATTCCATTATATGAATATACTGGTATTTGTTCATTTTGCTATTGCTATTTTTAGGTCCTCTTCACTTTGCAAATCTCTTTAGTAGCTTGATTTAAAAAAATAATTCACTTTTTCTTTTGAGACCAGTGTGTTGTTTTAATTGGAAATATATCTTATTCTTTTCTTTTGCCATGGAATCACTTTCTAAAAATGTTAAGAAATTGTCATAACCAAATGCTTCTAAAATGTTAAGCTTTCTTTACAGCACAACCTATGTTCCCCCAAAGGAGATCCATCTATATAATGCCCTGAGATATTTGTGGAATCTCTAAACTCATTGGCTCATTATGGCAAGAAAAGTGTTAAACAAAAATGGAAAACTTCATCCCTGAAGCAGACATGGTCAACTAATTGCTTGTAGTGTCTTTTCTAGGTTTTACTAACACTTTACCTACCTCCTAAAAGACACTATTGAGCAAAATCTATCAACTGCAAGATTCCTTCTGATATCCAATACTGCTTCTCTTTCCAGAGGGACTAATTACAATATAGCTTTGTTTAACTGAAAGCTCACAAACAGCTTTCAACTTTGATTAATTCTTAGAAGCTGGAGGTGGTAAATGAAAAATCTAGCCATAGCAAATATATTTTCTTTCACGTGGCTACTTATCCCAGTTTTCTCAGGACAACACTGTTTCCATGGGTTTGGACTTCATACATGTGGCAAAAAAAAAAAATAATCTCAATTGGGATGAAGGATAAAAATCTTGACTTAACACAAATTGTTTAGTCCTATCACGTCAACATGCTGCATATGTGCTTCATGTTCTCTGTGCCCTAGTGATGACCTATGTAATGGTTCACCATGGCACTATTCTTAGAGAACTTAAACTAGGTTTGATAGTTGTTGGTATAGCAAAGTGATTGTAAAATTCATCATTCAAACCAGGACATTTTAAGAGTGAAAGAGAATGCCACTAATAATTTCACCAAGAAAATGAGGGTGAAAAATACTCAAATTAATGTAGCTAGCTTAAAAATATTAAACATACTTCTCTATGATAAAATGCCTTTATATTATGTGTTAATTTTTTATTTTATTTATTTATTTTATTCTTATGTTAATCCCCATACATTACATCATTAGTTTTAGATGAAGTGTTCCATGATTCATTGTTTGTGCATAACATCCAGTGCTCCATGCAGAATGTGCCCTCCTCAATACCCACCACCAGGCTAACCCATCCTCCCACCCCCGTCCCCTCTAGAACCCTCAGTTTGTTTTTCAGAGTCCATTGTCTCTCATGGTTCATCTACCCCTCCGATTTCCCCCGCTTCATTCTTCCCCTCCCGCTACCTTCTTCTTCTTTTTTTTTTCTTAACATATATTGCATTATTTGTTTCAGAGATACAGATCTGTGATTCAACAGTCTCACACAATTCACAGCGCTCACCATAGGACATACCCTCCCCAGTGTCTATCACCCAGTCACCCCATCCCTCCCACCCCCCCCCCCACTCCAGCAACCCTCAGTTTGTTTCCTGAGATTAAGAATTCCTCATATCAGTGAGATCATATGATACATGTCTTTCTCTGTTTGACTTATTTCGCTCAGCATAACACCCTCCAGTTCCATCCACGTCATTGCAAATGGCAAGATCTCATTCCTTTTGATGGCTGAATATTCCATTGTATTTATATACCACATCTTCTTCATCCATTCATCTGTCGATGGACATCTTGGCTCTTTCCACAGTTTGGCTATTGTGGACATTGCTGCTATAAACATCGGGGTGCGCGTACCCCTTCGGATCCCTACATTTGTATCTTTGGGGTAAATACCCAATAGTGCAATTGCTGGGTCATATGGTAGCTCTATTTTCAACTTTTTGAGGAACCTCCATACTGTTTTCCAGAGTGGCTGCACCAGCTTGCATTCCCACCAACAGTGTAGGAGGGTTCCCCTTTCTCCGCATCCCCGCCGACATCTGTCATTTCCTGACTTGTTAATTTTAGTCATTCTGACTGGTGTGAGGTGGTATCTCAGTGAGGTTTTGATTTGGATTTCCCTGATGCCGAGCGATATTGAGCACTTTTTCATGTGTCTGTTGGCCTATTATGTGTTAATTTAACTTAGCTAATCCTCACAACACTAAAATGTACTGTATTATTTTCATCTTACAGGTGAGAACATTGGGAAGATTGGAGATATTAAGTAACTTGCCTAAAATCACACAGCTGGTAAACAGTTCATCTGTAATGTAAATCCATTTTTTCTTATTCTTTAGCCTGTGTTTTAACTGGTACATTCTCTTGTCGCTCAATCTGTACTATGTCTCATCACTGGTTAAATTGCCAGTGACCTACAGGATGATTTCAGTGATTCTACATGGGAACTAAAAAGCTTTTCCCCCACCAGTTTGAAATGATTCCACTCGCCATGCAGCTTACTAAGAATTACTGAATCTTCTTGAGTAAAGCAAAACAACAGCAACAAAGTGGAAAGAAGAAAGAATGGGTGCATCTTCTCTAAAATGGCTCAATTCATTCATTCATTTTTAGTTCTCATTACTCATGGATTCCATATTTTCAAATTTGCCTATTTGCTAAAATTTACTGTAACCCTAAATTCAATACATGAGGCACTTGGGGTTATTTGTGGACATGCACAGAATGGTCGAAAATTTGTTGCCTGATGCAAAGATTTCCAGCAGAGGTTAAATAAGGCAATGCTATGCCTTCCTGTTTTAGCCCTCACATTGTAAACGGGTCCTTTCCGTGGTTTTTTAAATGCCAATTTTTCACAATGAGTACATTTTGTGGGTGATTTTGCTGCTTAAAATGGCCTGCAAGCCCAGTGCTGAAGTTTTTGTCTAGTGTTCCGAGGTGCAAGTACGCTATGATATGCATTATGGAGAAAATACATATGTTATATAAGCTTCATTCAGGCATGCATTATAATGCTGTTAGCCACGAATTCAGTATTAATGAATCAACAATATATATTAAATAAAGTGTCTTTAAACAGAAACACATAAAACAAAGTTGTGTAGTTCTCAGTCTGTTGTGACTAGAGGTTCTCAGGGATTTATCCCTATATTTCCCCTAGGAGTAATGGTTCAATATCCACTAATTCAGCATGTGTGGTGACTTTATAGAACATAACTACCATGAATAAGGAAGAGCAACTGTATTTATCCATTTATTTGTTCATCATTCAGTTGTTATAAAGGAAGAGAACCAGTCTTTTTCCATGTTTATATTGTACAATGAGGAGTCTGACTCAATTTTTTGATGTGTGTTGACAGCTTTTCAGCATCATCCCTCCCTCTTTCCCTTGTGGCCCACATCTGACAAGCTAGTAAGTAAGCCCAGATTCTCCTTTTGGCACTGGTGAGAGACTCCAACCATGCAACCCCCTGCCCAGGCACTGTAATCTCTCAAATGGCTCCAACCCATAACCACAATAAGAAACCAGAGCAGCCTCCTTTCTTTGTTTTCTCAAGCCATTTGAATCTCTTTGCAAGGCCTACCTTGCTCTCTCTAGAGACTTTAGTGTTGTGAGCGATAAACATTTTTATACGCTCTTGGTAAGTGTGTGGTGTTCTTGGGCCTGACATTGAAACCAAATTTTGGGTGGAATGTCCATTGGCCTCTGCAGGTGACCGTAATGTATTAATACACATTCATTTGTCCTTTTAATGGTCTTATGTAATATGCCAGTTTATATAGTAGGGGGATCCTAATTTTGAGGGACACAGTACCTAACAGACACAATTCAGAGAATCAGAATGGTATGTGGTAAAGCAAGGCTCTGGGTCAGTGATAGTACCATGGGCATTAGCAGTATATTTAATCAACACAATAGCAAAACATCCTCTCTACATAAGGCATTAAAATGATGGCTTACATTTTATTTCAGTCTCTATTTGCTGCTCTCTATCTTTTCAGCCCCTGATTTCTTTTCTTTCTTTTTCCTGTTAGAGAGGTAGGTGGAACTCATGGCCATTTTTTAGATTGCCCAGAACAACATGAATTTATCAAAATGTAAACTTGGCAAATAGCTTCCTTCCCTCAAGACATGAAACACCCAAATCTGTAGGGGTTAGAAACTAAACTCTTGATCTAAACACATGCAGGTCTTTATAGTGCTCTTCAGGTTGCTCTTCACATTGCTACTTAGTCCTACACTTGGATTTTTACCAAGCCTGAAAACACATGCCTACACAGATATCAGCCATCCTAAAACACCTTCCAGTTTATAGGTCAGTCCCTTCAGTCTTTCTAGACCATTAATACAAGTCAAACACTTAGAACTCACTTCAAATTACAAAACCCACCCACCATAAGAACAGAACAGGTGCCAGAATCCAAAATGTGTGTAGGTTCTTCAATATTACCCAGAAGAATTTCTAAATAGCTTCTATTTTCATCAAAAAACAGGCATATATTGCTGCTGCCATTGGAGAGGACAATTAAGAGTTTGCTAAATGAGGGGGAAAAAAAAAAACACCTCTCCAGATGAATAATTTAAAGCATTGGAATTAAGAGCATCATTATCCAATTTTTTAGAGAGAAGAATTGCTCAAGCTAGATGATATTGCTCACAAAGGTAGCAGGAGAGGCTTCTACTGTCTTCTTCCACGGCATAGCTTGCTTCCCGGCTAATAGCATTACATTACTTTGAGCAATTACTTTGCATTTATTACTAAGCTGCTTTCTGAACCATGATTCAGGTATAAATCAAAAAGATTTACACACTGGATTTGAACGTAGACAGGAAGCCCGGTGCGTGTTTCTCCTTTTTCTGTCCCTCAGATTTAGATGAATAATTTAAAGGTATGTTCTTCCCCAGGGAAGTGAAGCAAAATGTAGAGACTGCTTTTCCTTTAAAGGAACTTTGAATAAGATACCTATAGGTCTGAGGTTGGGGGAGAGGTATAGAATAGGTTTTCCTTTTTTCCTTTTCTTGTAGATTATAGGAAGTGAAAATTATGGAGAGTTCCAGATATTTTGAAAATTATAGTCTCAACTATAGTAACTATAATGCTTATATTTTTTGTAGTTGAAAGTATCTTGGGTCGAAGAGATTGTGGCAATCTCCAAAAGCCCCTTCCCAAAAGCTACCTCCCTCCCTGATCTACATTAATTGTGCCCTGATGTTATTCAGCTATTCAGTGGTTATGTGCTTCAGGGGAAACTAAGTTACTCTCTACAATCATAATATTATCATTCTTTTGCTAGTGATGATACACAAGGGATGTAATTTAGCTATGAGATATTAGGTGCAAACTTCTGGGAGGTTCTGGGAAATTTTACTCTTAAAAGTGACCAGAGGAAAAGAGAGCCTCCTTTCCAACTTTTCACATTGGTGTAGGAGTATGAAAGCCTTGGAACTGAGCATGAACTTTATGGCTAGGAGACACGGTGTGAAGACAAAAAGCAACTCTGAGAGGATTGTCAGAAAAATCAGGAGAATCTAGATCCTTGATTGTTGTACTTGATTTTCTTTTTATTTTCTCTTTGAAGATATTGCCCTGATCAATGAATTTTTATTTTAGCTCAAGACATTTTTAGTAAAAACTTCAGGTAATTTGAGGATAGAACATCATAAACAATATGTAGGTTAAGTAGCAAACACACATCATATATAATTTTTAAACTCAATATTCAAAGCCAGATTTTTCTGATTTCAGACTCATTGTCTATTTTAATATTATAGTTACCTATCACTCATTTTAGTGTGAAATAGCTGACTATTGAGAAGACAAAGTATTGATCTTGATTTCCTTACCAACATGAAAGCAGAATTCTGTGAATTAATTGTTTAAAAGGTAGATGTATCTGTTTATGTGATTACTACATGAGATATATTTTATTCGATATCCATTATAGATGATGAGGTTACTAAAATTATCATCATTAATTATAAGGGGTTTATGAGAGTTTCATTCAGCATTCATTTCCAATTTCAAATTCTATGTCCTCAATGCTTCTTTGTAACTATCTGTAGTTCTCAATTACAAGTTGTCTTAATTTTCCTTTTTCTCCATACTCTTATTTTCTTACATCCTCTTCTTTTCTCCCTTCCAGTGAAAAAAGAAAAGTTTTCTAAAAAATTCCTTTGGCGTTTTACTTCCTTCATATGTGATCCACTTTATATCAACAATATCTTCTTCTTTAAACTATAGCTCCATTTTTCTTTCCTCTTCAAGACATTGTTGCCATAATATTGCACCCGCCTAAGCAACTGTGTGTGGGTTGGCTTGCATAGTACTCTGTCACAGATCACCTTCTTCAATACCTTTTCCAACCCCTCCAGTCTAGCAGGTACTCTTCTTTAACATTCTGAGTTTAAGTCCACATGCCTGAGGATTTTCTGTGTCCCCATGATCTAAGTAAACACATTTAGACAGATACTATTTAACATGCTTCTCATTATCTCTCATACTTTGTTGATTGTGTATGTATATCTGTGTGGGTATGTATATATGTATCTACACACACACACACACACACATATATATATATCAAATAAAATTCAATGTAAATAGCACAGTATATATGTGTCAATAACTACTGTTCTAAGAGCTTTATTCAAATATATTAATATTTAATCTCACAATAACCTATATAAGATAGGTAATTTTACTATCCCCATTTTTAAAAGGGAAGGAACTGATGTTAAGTAACTTGCCCCAGATCACACAACCAGGAATTAGTAGAGTCTGAATTTGGATGCAGGAAATCCAGCTTGAGTCTATGAAACTACTATACTGATGCTGCCTTCATCCGAACAGTTGTCAGCTACTTGTATGAATCATGCTGCACTCATCCCTAGTGGTTCATGTTGCTTGCCTCACTTAGAATCCAGTTCTAACAAGAACCACTAAAAAGTACTAAGCATTATAGATGAGATGACCTGTTGCCATTGACCTGTATAATCCCTCTTCCTGAATATATGCTTCTGGGAGGTGACTATCTAGCAGGGATCACATTCCCCAGATAAGCCCTGCACCCAAGTGCAGCCATGTAACTAGTTCTTGTCGATGGATTGTGAGCAAAATTAATCTGTATCACTTAGAGGGCTAAAATCTTTAGGAAATTCGTACTCTTCTTTGTCCTCTGTTTTCCCCTCTACCAGCTAGATGCAGATGATTATAAGGCCTCATTAGATGGTAAAGTTAAATGATAAAAGGAGAATGGTCCTTTGTGGGTCCTTCATAGGGAGAAGTCATCAGCTACTGGAAATATTCACCTCTGACTTTTAATCAAGCACCACAGAGTCATCTACTGTGTGTGAGCCTTTATTCAATTTTAAAGTCTTTTATAACAGCTAGGTTTTCAATAATGCAAGCATATAATAGATACCAGGAATGGCATATGTATTTGCTCACCTGATTCATACTATATTCTGTAAGGCATGTACTTTTGTTTCTGTAAAAACCATGGTTCATTTAGATTGATCAAGTTTGTCCACAGTTATAAACTCAAGAGTGTCTGTCTCTGACAATATGAGTACAGTGTGGTGTCTGTAACATGAATCTTGCTTTTGAACGTAAGCATTATAAATTACAATACTTTTTTTTTTTTTTTGCTGGCATATAGTCATACCACTTTGAACGAGAGAACTTCCTAACAGACATCCATCCCCTCACTTCTTCCTGGCTAAGAGAACCATGCCTGGTGTTAGTGCAGCCCCAAGGGTGGAGCATACGTACTTGGCCTAAGCAAGTTATGACAGTGGATTTCTCAGTTCCCATCTGGCTTTGGTGTTCTAAGTAAGAGTTCATCTACAGGGGCTTGAGAAAGCTTTTCTTCCCTTTCACCACAAAGGAAAAGTGAGGACCACTGTAGGGAGGCAGGAGTCAACTACAGTAATAACTCACCTCTCATAACTTTCTGTATGAAACCAAAAAATCCCCATATGCGCCTGCCACAGAGCAATAGGTGTTCTGTCACTAAGAACAATCCTCACCAAGAAAACTATCATTCAGAAATTATTATTATTTTTAAAGATTTTATTTATTTATTTGAGAGAGAGAGATGACAAGCAGGGAGGAGGGGCAGAGGGAGAAGCAGACTCCTCGCTGAGCAGGGAGCCCGATGCAGGACTCGATCCCAGGACCCGGGGATCATGACCTGAGCCGAAGGCAGACGCTTAACCGACTGAGCCGCCCAGGCGCCCTCCGAAATTTTTTTTTTCAGTATAATCTTTGCCAAAATAAACCAACATCCCATCAGGGTATGCTACAGCCTTTATAACATTGGAAATGGCTTTTTATTAATACTGAAAATTTTTTAGATTTACCATAAAGCCATTATTTTCTATCAAATATCTTCATGGAAGAAATTTGATTTGTTATATATAAAGAGTTTAACCTGTTAAATAGGCTTTCATTCTATTTGTGGCTTTTTGTGTGCTGGGAGATTAGGGAAAAGCAGAAGAGTAGAGAAATCTACAAGGTAGAAAACACAAAATAAATATTTGAATATTTGATATTTGAAATAGTGAATCGGACAAGTTACAGAATTTGAAAGGAGCAGGAGTGAACCCTTTCCTATTTATTAGCTTTGTCTCAGATTAGCTTCCATGTCTATAGATGATGCAAATGACAGTAAGCCGCCCATTGATTGAGTTTCCATGTTGTGCACAGTGCCACGCAAATTGAAAGCCCTCAACAAATAAGAGGTGTTGTTTGCATTATTGTTATAATCATCTAATAATGACAATGCTTCTGAAATGTCAAAATATCTTTGGTAAAGAGACTCATGTGAATCTCTGAAGTGATTAAGGAGGATAGCTATGTTCTCTAATTTACTTTATGTGAAAGCTATATAGTAAAACTTTATACATTCATTTACTTGGTTACTTTTTTAACTTCAAAACTCCTGTAAATTTCAAACTACATTTTAACTTCAATAAAATAGGCAAAAACAACGTGCAACTTACGGCACTGAACTAAATGTGAATGTTAAGCAGCTTTCTTTCTACTGTTTTCCAAAAGGTACTTTAAAATATATAGCAACAATGCTGCTAGAAAGAAATTCTAGGGGAAGTTGGCAACTTTCAAAAGAAATTAGAGTCTACAGAGAATATTTGTCCTTTGTATAAACTACTTTTAATTCCATGCTTTATCCTGCTAGGTTAAGGGTTATTTTAACCTCTGTGGAGTACGAGAAAATCTAGATGGCCCTAGTCCCTTTTAAATTACTTTTCCTTGCTTTTAAAATAATAGAATAAAATTGATCCTTTAAATGGATAAGACACCAGGTTAGAACTTGATAAAACACTTTGAACTATTGAAAATAGACTCTGTAAAGTCATTTGATCTTTGCCTGTTTTGTAGTTTATTTTAATTTCAAGAAGTATTTTAAATGCCCTGCCTTTCAAATTGGGTAAATTTGCAACTTCAAAATTTATGTGGGCCAACTTTCTATTGCTTAGATAATAGATTACTAAATGCAATCTATAACCAAGTCTATATCCAACTGATTCAAAATTATCTGCTTAATTTAGTGTCCCAGGCATTTAGAAATCCAGGTTCAATATCAGATGCTGTCACTAAATTCACCGTTGACGTGTGGGAACACATTTTCCTTCTCTTTGTCTTAAATATAAAAAGAAAGGGATTGGAGTAGAAGTCTATAATGGTAGTTTCTTCTAGCTATGAAACTCTAGTTTTTTTGCAATGCTTATATAATAATATATACAAATATATATGATCTTATAGATAATAACATATATAACAGTATACAAAAATACAGAACATAAGAATTCTTAGAGTCTGTGAGAAAAAATAAATTTTTCCCATAGAAAAACTGCTAACAGTAGGGTGCCTGGGCTGCTCAGTTGGTTGTGTCCGACTCTTGATTTCGGCTCAAGTCATGATCTCAGGGTTGTGAGAATGAGTCCTGCATGGGCTCAGCAGGGAGTCTGCTTTTCTCCCTCTTCCTCTCCTCTGCCTCCCCTCTGCCTCCCCTCTTCCCCACCTCATTTGTGCTGACATGCCTCCCTGCATGCTCTCTCTCTCTCTCCCTCTCTCTCAAATAAATAAATAAAACTTAAAAAAAAAAAAGAAAAATTGCCAAAGGTAATGAATAGGCAGTTGACAGAAGAAACACACTGAGTGCTCAGCCTCATTAGTAATCAAAGAAAGAAAATAAATAACAATAAGGTAGGTTTTCACCCATCAGACTGTGAACAATTTAAAATGTTATTAATATTAAGTATTAGTAATGTTGTGGGGACAGTCATGTCTCATACATTGCTGGGAGGACATACTGGCTTAGCTACTTTGGAAAATTTGTAAATAACTTTCTAAAATTGAACTGCACGTAGTACACCCTCTAGAAATTCCTTTTTACTATATTGTTACCAGAGAAACACTTTCCTAATTCATGAGGAGATATATACAAGAGACTTTATTAAAGCATTATATGTAATAAAGATACATTTGGGGGGGGAAATCCTGATATTTATCAATAGAAGAATCATATAATTAACTGCAGTATATCTATATTATGAAATACTGTGTAGAAAAGAATGAGGTAAATGTACTGTGCCAATTTGTGCAAATGTTCAACATTTGTTGTTCATTTAACATACAGGACAATAAAAATAGCATGATAGTATGTGTACCTATGGGTATGTATTCATAAATAAGTTTCACAGGATCTGGAATATTAAAGACCAAATTAATGATAGTGCTTCCCTCTGGGGAGAGGGACTGGTTTTCATGGTAAAAGAGCTTTTACTACAGTGTCTACAATTTTTTAAGTATAATATAATCATAATCACTTACAGTATTAAACATTATGTTTAATTTTTTTAAATAGATTTAATTCTTGTATATTACCATGAATTTTGTCAAAAAATTGTCAAAATCAATTTTTCAAAAATAACCATAGATTTATGGGTATATTTCTGGACTTTCAGTTCTACTCCATTCGTCTATATGTCTCTGTTTACACTAGTACATTGTCTTGATTGCTATGTCTTTGTAATTCTGGTACACCTAGTACAGAACCTTTCAACTTTCTATTTTATTTTTATATTATATATACTATTGTTTTTCTAGAGCAATATGGATAGATGCTTTTTCAATGAAAAAAAAACAAAGATAACAAAGATAAATTGCTATTTTATAGAACTATTTTCTCAGGAGACATAGGGAATACGCTGGTTTAGGGGACCCTTAATGGGTGCCAAGTTTATTTATCCCTGATTTCATTAAACAGTTAAATGGAAACTTCCAAACATTGTTCAGGAATGTCACTCAACATTGGCATCTCTTGTTAATTATTTGAATTTCCTCTCTATCCCTTCCTCTTATTCTGTCTCCTCTCAGTATGGTATCATTAACTTCTTTCCACATTACTTATATAGATATACTTTAATTGCCACTTAGTAAAATATTCATTCATGGAATAATGACAATCATAAGTCATATATGTAAAACACTTTAGAATTTACAAAGTACTTTTAAATTTTATCCTATTTATCCTTGTATTATATTCAGGCAGCTGTTTTTATAACTATTTTACACATGACAAAACTGAGAATGATTGCATAAATAATTTGAATGACTTCAAACAATGAGAATGTGACAGAGAAGGAACTCTGAAGTAAGTTTTTGGTTCCAATTCCAATTATTTTTTACATTGTGGACTTACTAATGGGGTAATATACATGGAAATAATCGGTAAACTATAAACACTGTAGAAATTTTAGGTTTTTTATTGTTATTAACTTCATTATTGTTATGCAGAAGAAAATTAATCTACAATAGAAAACACTTTCCTCTGGAGAAAACTGCACATGTAGGATATCCTCCTGAAGCAGGCTGTAGGAGATACCAGAGTGAGACTATTTCACTAGACATGTGAAAGTGAGGGCAAGGGAAGCAGGAGCTGAAAACCTTTAATTCTATGGGTTACATATGAGTTAGGATAGAATAACTACATTAGAAACAATGGTCAGTGAGCCAGTGGCTTCAGGTTATTTAGACTGAGCTTATGTTTCAACTATCTCACTACTGAATACAAAACATATTTAATCCACAAACTCGTGAGAGAACAGGGCACCTTATACAATGGTGCAACAAACTACCAGTCAAACTAACATGTTTCCCAAAGGCTTAAAGGTATTTCTCATTTTTGCGATATGAAGTACATACAAAACAGTCACAATATTGCCTTTCTACCCAAATGCTCCTTTAAAGATGCTCTTCCTCATGGAACCGCATGACCCAAAGAAAGCCAGTCTATCAGCTGTTCAGTTACCTGTTGTGCGTAGTTATCAATTTATTGCCTCTTGGCTTCTAATCCACTCTTCATTGCCTGCTCTGTGATAACATTCATAGGCCCTGTAAATATTTCTCCTCCTGCTTTTGATGTTCACTTTATTTTCCTCATTAGTAAAAAAGGAAAGAATAAATGTATCTTGTAGGATTGTTATTATGATTGAATGATGTTATCTATGGGAAATAATCATCAGTGTATAGAACACATTTTATGTTACCTACAATTGTTAGTTCTTACTCTCTCTCCATCTCTACCTGATCCAAGTCTTACCTACATGGATCCAGATAAAGTTCATCTTCCATATGAAAGTTTAAATTAAAATATAATTTTCATGAAGGCCAAATAAGATTCTATTTTTCAAGATTCGGTTAAAGCACACTGACTCACATACCAATATAGTCAATACTATGTACTGAATTAATTGATAAATGACATCTTCCATACTATATCAGACTTTAGTTATTTACTCCATCTATTATAGTTTAATATTAATTAAAGTGTATTAATTATTCTTCTTTCCCTTGAGGTCAGATAATACAACTTTTTTTCACAGCCTTATAATATCTGGCATAGTGCAAAGAGCAAGGACTCAAAAAATACATATTGATTGAGTAAATGATATTTCACAAATCCTAACATTTTTATTAGAATAAAAATGTTGGATTTATTATAAAACTTTATTAAGCCTATCTCTTTTCTGGACACATTCAAAACATGAGATGCCACTTTTTGCTCTGTAAAGGTTGAACTGCAGTGCAATTTTCTTCTCTAAGTTATCTTACTGTACCTCCTCCTGAACTTCTGACATTAACTGTCACTCACTGTCAGGAGAGCTGTCTCGAGGCATGAACCAATCTTTAAGCTAAGGATAAATGTGAACTGAATTACGCAGAGTAATGTGACTCTCTACTTCCAAAAGGATTGCCTTCATGAGAAGGGAGATTCCCCTGAAAGAATAGTATCTGAATTGCCAAACCTATCTAGCACTGCAATTTTCAGTAGGCTGACCATGTGAATATACATAGCCACAAAGAAGAAAAGTAGTTCTCTCAGAGTTTCAAATATAGCCGTGAATAGCTAAGCATAATTCCACATCTGAACTTCTCATGAGAAGGAGTGAAAAAAGAACAGGAAGAATTTTCAAGGATGACATTAAGAGAAAGAAAAGTTAGCACAGAACTTGGGAAAATGGTGAAGGTAGAGAAAATTCAATTACATATAGTCTCAATAACAGGGATGTTTCAGAGATGCCTATGAAAGCCTGAAATTGATTAAGTGTGTGTTAAATAGCCTTATTTTTTTTTTATTTAGCCAAACAAGGGAAACGCAAGGCAAAAATAAGTTGTTAGACTTGAAGATAGCAAAGAAAGTAAGAGACAGGCCAGATATCCTATGTGGAACACACATGCCACAGCCCCTGTGTATTCTCTTTTCTTTGGACAACACAATTGATTCACATCCCTTATTAGGATGCTGATTCTAATCAGACACCATTGCCATGCCATTTAAATTCTGTCTGTAAAACCAGCCACAATCACCTACTATATTACAAAAACAAATTATTTAACCACTTAGCTTTTGGGTTAAGAATTTCATATTTCCCATTTACTGTTGAAAACCCTACAAAAAGCGCCTATACCTAGCCCACTTGGGCTAAACTAAACTACGATGGTCCAGCTATCCAGAATAAGAGAAACTGAGGATTTCTTCTAATATTACGTTTGAGTAAAATGAAAGGATAGTGAATAGTTAGCCAGAAGCAGGGAGATTGATTACAGCCTTTACTTGGTGAAAGTGAAATTAAACTAGTCTCCACCTGAGAACTGGGACCCCTCAGTGGGGTTGAGAGAAAATCATACAAGGCAGGATGATTAGTTTGTTTGTACATCTTGGTAAGCTGTCTTATACCTTACCTCACACCTCTTTTTATTGAAGAGTTGCCCCATGATGTGTATTTCCCTATGTAAAGTGGAGATATTTTTGCTTGATTTGCGATGGACTAAAAGAGAGCATTGAACTCTCTATTAAGAGATGAACTCGTACAGAAAATTAAGACTCTATCACACTTTCTCTGCACATGGATGATCATCAGCTTAATTCTATCCCACTACTTGTAAGAGCAGTCTGAAGCATGGAGTGGCCTCACAGGGCAATGTAGAGGGATGGAATGAGGCTCTCAGGGACAGAAAATCGGGATTTCTTACCTTCAGAAAAATGCCAGTACCTTGATTAATACACTACTTTAAACATCAAGCTAATTTAGTATTGAGTTCTTTAAATAAAGTTTACAAAATCTATCTGCCATCCCAATGCCTAATCAAGGCTTGTCCAAGGCTCAGGATTCACGCGAAGTTCTGCTGAGGACTTGATTTCCCTTGACCTGCCATTCCCACATTGCCATGGGTATGCTATATCCTTTTACAGGCAACAAGTGAAGGCTATGACAACACTAGGAGGGAAAATGGGAAGGGGGCAAAGCTGGGAGGTAGGAAGGGAGGGAACAATATATAAGTGTAGTAAAAGCAGACATAAACAAGAAAAGAAGAAAAAAAATAAGAATGATGGTATAACAGGGAGGAAATACACTGTAATTTGGATGAGAGCAAAAAAAAAAAAAAGATGAAATCTTGCCATTTGCAACAATATGGAAAGAGCTAGAGAGAATAATGCTAAGTAAAATAAGTCAATCAAAGTAAGACAAATACCATATGATCTCACTCATATGTGGATTTAAGAAACAAAACAAATGAGCAAAGGGAAAAACAGAGAGAGAGAGGGAAACCAAGAAACAGACTCTTAACTATAGATACCAAACTGATGGTTACTAGAGGGGAGGTGAGTGGGAGGGGGGAGGGAGGAAATAGGGGATGAGGATTAAACAGTACACTCATCATGATGAAAAATGAAATGAAATGGCATAAAATAAATTAGATTAGTGCAAGGCTCCTTTCTTTTTAGGCAAATTTAGAAAAATCATTTAATCTCAGTTGCCTCATGTGTAATTTAGAGATAATATCTCCCTGACCCACTTCCTGGGGTTGCTGTAAGAATCAAATGTAACCAACTAGTCAAAGTAATCTATGCCTTATAAAGAACCATTAACATACTTACTCTAGGTTTTAATCTTTGTCACATTCAAGCTATCCTGAGGCTGGGACTGGATTCTAGTATCACAATCAATGTGGGTCCACACAACGTGTGTAAACACATACACAGGTAAATATACAAGTGAATAGGTAAATGTATAAATAAGGTAGAGGCAACTTTATCAAAGTTTCCTGGGAGTAGGCAGGACCACAGAGGGAGCATGAGAAGAAGATACAGCCCTAGAAGTGCAGCAGTTTTGAAGCTCTGTCTGGAAGGGACTTATCCCAAGATGTGTGAGAGAGAGAGAAGAGTTCGATTCTCTTAGTAAGATAAAAACTGAAGGCCAGTGGCAGAATTTAGTCTGTCGATGATTATTTCAACAGTATTTAAGACATGAATACCTTTTTTTTTTTTTTAAAGATTTTATTTGTTTATTCATGAGAGACAGAGAGAGAGAGGCAGAGGGAGAAGCAGGCTGCCCGCAGGGCAGGGAGCCCGATGCGGGACTCGATCCCAGGACCCTGGGATCATGACCCGAGCCGAAGGCAGACGCTTAACCATCTGAGCCACCCAGGCGCCCCAAGACATGAATACCTTTAAGCAGGTATGTGCCGGCTGGTTGGCACTACTCTGTAGCGCTTCTCCAGGTTTACTAATTTATTTATTGCATATGCCTGAACTCTGAGAACATTTAAGTTTCTTGGCCTCCGATTGAGGAATGTTCCAAGTCACGGCAGTCTACAACCGAACCCAGTTTGAAGTAATGTGATAGTTGCTTGTATGTTTGATTAAAAAAAAAAGTGAGGAGGCCACATAGGACATTCTCCTCCTCTGTCTGCTGCCATCTTGAGGCCAGTCCCCTCTCTCTCTTCAGGTTAAAAATGACTTCTTTCTGAGAAAATAGAATTCCCTCCATTTGGTGCAGGAGACTGAAAGAGGATACAAGCAGCTCAGGGAAGGGTAGCATCAAAGAGGAAAGAATTCATCAAGAGCAAATTTTGTCTACCTCACAATTTCTCTCCTCCCTATTTCCTATCTTCTTGTTCAGAGGTGATGAACCTGAAAGAGAGCATGGTGGATTATCCCAGGATTATAAAGAAGAGAAAAGAATGTCTACACATTCCCTCCTCCTCATAATCTTCTATTTCAAATTCTGCTTTGGGCTCAGTATCTTGAAATTACAAGGCTTTTCAGAGTACATTTATCCGTGTGCTCTCTAAACTGGAGAGTGATTTAAGAGTAAAATAGAGTAAAATCTTTAGGATTCCATTAAGTTTGATTTGAGATAAGCCTAGCATAAATAGGGATAGACATTTCACTAAGTATACGCAGTTCTGAATTTTTTAGAGTCTAATTTTTGAGGAAACAGAGTTACTTTAAAATAAATGCATTTTCAAAATCATTAAAATGATTTTTAAAATCGTTAAAGACATGAAAATTAATTTTACATGACTTCATTTTCTTTATCCAGCAATTAGTTCTCCATTGTGAACATGCTTTTATATTTTGAACCCATATTTATGGAAAGGAGGTCAGTTTCAAATTGCTATTTTCTCATTAATTTATCTCAATTTACTTATTAATATACAATTATATGTACTGTGTGCTATAAAAATTTACAAAATTGCATTTGTAAGCCAACATTTTAATTTTCAGCTACTTACTAGGTCATTCTGAATTTTCCAGGTAATAAACTAAACACCCAAGTTTTCCACCATATCATTTACTGAATTTTTTTTTTTTTTTTCTTAGCACTGCCTTTACCCTTTTAGGTCACTGGAAGATCCTTCAGACCATTTTTTTTTTTTCCCCACTGAAGTACTGGGACAATAGCTGAGCAATACACTTACCCCTGGCTCCTGAACAGACTGAGATTTGAGAACTCCATGGCTTTGCACAGACTGTTTCATGAGCCTGGAATGCTCTTCCCCAACCCTTATCTCTTCCTGTAAAGTTCCTACTTATTTATTTCTAACGTTAGCTCAGTATCATCTTTCCTGAGAAGCCATTCCCAATTCTCGGAGAGTAAGTTAGCTGTCACCACTTTGGTCACAAGCCACACCTTTCTGGTACCTTATAATTATTTTTCTGATGTCTGTCTCCCACATAAACTGTGAGCTCATTAAGAAAGGACACAGAATCGCATTCACCTTTTTAACCCGTGACAAACACCAAAACTATCTTCTTGGTGGTAGACTTCAAGGGACTAAGATTCTGAGATCTTATTTTTATGAAACCCCAAATTTTCTGTATAAGTCATGACTCTAAAGTATATAGGTCACTAGTGGAAATGGTTATTTTTATTTCACACAAAGAACAATGGACTCTGAAAAAGAGTTCAGAGGAGGTGGAGGTTTTCATTAATGTTTCAATGGGTGGTTTTCTGGACCCTTCCTACGTCACCTCCACCACTGACAGCCTTTGACAAAAGGGATTTAGCATTTGAAAAGAAAAAAATTAGCAAGAGGAATGGAAATTGGAGGTCAAAAGAGAAATATTTAAAGAGAGATTTTACTGCATATGACTATTCCTAAATTTGGTATGCTTAGGAGAAAAAAAAACACTTTTGAAAAGGTATAGTTTAGAAGAGATACAGGGAGGAAAGCACTTGTGCATTAAACACAAGTACTTAGGAAGAAAAGGGGCTATGAGAAATAGTTGAGAGGTCAATCACAGATGCTAAAACTTCCTTTGTGAGCAATACAAGGGAAAAATAAGCCTCATGGTGTTATAATTAGATGGAAATCAATAGAGATGATAGCCCTTCAATCACCAAAACTTCATAAAATCGCCTAATGCTTTCCTCTGGAGCATGACTTTTGGTCAAGAATGACAAAAATTGTTTGGCTAGGCTGAAAACACTGAGATTATAGGCAGATTGCAGACTTTACCATTAAATTCACTTGCACTTGCATCCTGCAAGCCCACGCATACATGCACGCACACAGACACACAGACACACAGACACACACACACATTCCATTTGGTTTCCAGTCTCTTGTCATTCATGCTGCTTTCTTTGACTAGTCCCTCATTTTTAAATCAAAGTTAATGTGGTACTGAAGTTCCAATATTCAGCTTGTGAAATCATTATAGAGATAAAAACACATACACAGCTGGGCTGTCATATTTCTAGAGAGGAATCTTTTATGCTCTTCAATTAAGTGATGCTTGCTTGCCTCTCTTTTTCCTCCTACAACTCATTGCTGAAAAGTTTTGACTAATTCTAAGGAGTCATAAAAATGGATATTCACTATTCATCTATTCAGCTGATAAGCTAATCAGTCCTTAGGAAATGTTGACTTACCCATCATCCTGTTTTACTGGCTACATATTCGCAAGCCAATTATCAAACCACATCTTTTATTTGAAATAAGAAATTCACTAATTCTGTTCTTGATCATAATTCTATAGAACCATAATAAGCATCACGTCACATAGACTATTGGCTTTTAATTTAGGACCCCAGTTTTCCTGAGATTTGTAGAATTTAGCATTCAAAACTATTAGCCTAAATTACTGACGTAATTACTGACTGAAAAATAAAAAACACAAAAATTTACCCCCCAAAAGGAAACGTAAGCACACAGATTAAAGCCAATTAAAGCACCTGTGATAGAAATAAAGAATGATTCCATTGGCAAATTTTAAAGATTGTTGTTTAAGATTTAAGAACATAAAATATGAGATTTTATTTTTTCTGATAGTTTTGCATAATAAACATTGAATTTGGAACTTATAATTAAATATTAGTGGGGCTTTTAGAAACTATCGATCATTTGTAAAATAGGACATGTGTGTATTAAGTTGAAAAATAAAGGAATAGCTATGCAAAAGCAGGACGAATGATATTTTTTTTAAGTATTTGCCCACAGTGAAGACCAACTCACATATGTTGAAAATAGTTGCACTTCTTTCAAAGCTCTCTAAAAACACTTGACATAAAGAATCCTTTTTTAAAGAATGAATTTTAAGCATAAAACAACAGGAAATGATGCTTTAAGCGTTAAAGCAATGGACTAATAAGATGAAAGGAAATCCTACATTCAAGAGGTTAATTTCTTCACTCAAGAACTCTATTTGGTTTAATCTGAAAAGTGCTTCAGTGGAAATATACCTCCCTGATTGGATATCTTGAATGGGAGAGAGGAAAATAGGAATAATTGTTGAATAGTGACTCTGCACCAGTAATGGGGTCCGGACTCCTGCCTACATCTCCAGACACATCTTGCATTGTTCTTCCCTCTCATATCATACTCAAGACGTATTACACAGCTGTGGTTAACTGAACACACCATACAACTTCCTGTCTCTGTGATTTTTACATACTAGTTTACCTCTTTACCTTTCCCCCGTTTCCAATGTCTGACTAGTTTGCATCTCTTTGCCCTATCATGGATCCGTCTTCATCTTTTATATTAACCTTTCCCAGGACTCTTGAGTATTTAATCACTCCTTCTACCAAGGTATTTCTCACACTACACTGTAATGTTTTGTTTATGTGCCCATATCTCCCTCCAGACTGATCTCCTTGGTAGGACATTATAGGTCTTTTGAATTGCTTATCCCTAGACACACTTGTGCTATCTGTCAGAACACTGGCACACAGGGGAGCATCTGGTTTGGTTTCCATTTACACATGTCATCTCAGAATGCTCAGGACTTAACCTCAAGACAGTGACTCAGTGACTCTCTCTATGCTTTGCTAAATAAACATCTGATGTTTGGAAACTATATATATATATTTTTTTTATCAAGAAAGTAAAACATTTTAACTTCAGACTGATAATTTGTATTTCTCCAATTATGGTGCCTTACTATGAAAATATACAACTAAAATTGATGTAAAAGATGCATTTTCCTCTTTAGCAAGAGGCTAGCAGGAAGAATCATTGTACGGTGGGCTTTTTCTAGGGCCTTCACATACAAGATCTCATTTTGTCTTTGCAATTACCTTGTTCATTTATTCAACAAGTATTACCAACTTTTCCTCTAATCCAGCCACTATCTCAGGCAATGTATAAGATATATGATGCCTTTGCTCTCATGATATTTGCACTGATATGGACCAGACATACTTTAATTAAGTATACACATTTTAAAGTACCATTAAGAGAAGAAAGCAGGGTTGGTAGAGAGTCACCAAGAGTTTCCTTTCCTTTCCTCTCCTCTCCTTTCCTCTCTTCTCCTCCTCTCTCTCTCTCTTTATTTCTTTTCTTTCTTTTTGTACTATGCAGTCAGGAAAGGTTCTCCTAATGAGATGGCATTTGAAGACACATAAATCATGAGAAGGGGCTAGGTATTAAAATATATTAGTGAAATTTATGCCAGGCTAACAGAACAAGTGCAATGGCCCTGGAGAAGGCACAAGGTCTCTCCGAATGAGAAATAACAAAGAACATAGTAACACAATGGCATGGGAAGACAGGTAGGAACCAGGTTATGGGGACCTTGAAAATAATTGCATGGTGTTTGATGAAATAGAGATTCTATTTTTCAAAATCCATTCATGCTACAGAGTAGAAAGTGAGCTTTATGGGGACAAGAATGGAGGAAGGAAATTGGCAAAATTGCATAACCAGACAAGAGGTGATAGAGGCAGTGTTATAAATGACAGGATTCAAAATATTTTTGATAAGTAGCCCTGAACTGCTACTGGGTTGTTTGTGGGATGATGTTAAAGTGTTAGGGAAAACCAAAGATGACTTCCAGATTTTTGGCCTGAGCAGCTGGGTACTATAAATTGGAGGAAGAGTAGGCAGAGGAGAAGGGCCAAGAGCAGAGTAGCCAAGATGTTGAATGGATGATCTGTGTTAAGTTACCAGTAATAATAACACACACAGTTATCAGGAGGAAGAGAGCAAAGCAGTTGCTTATATTTAAAGAATAGCAGGATCCAGATAAGTGGTCAGTGATGACAACAATAAAGACACACAGTGGGCAGCAAAGTCCAGTTTTACAAAGCTACTCTGTTCCTGATTCATTTTGATTCAAAATAGAGAGAAAAAAATCTATGTCAACATTTGGATTCAATCTATGAAAAAATACCCTTATACTTAAGTTGGTAGATTTTTTTTACAAAAGTGTTCTAATCATAGTGTATAATCAAAATGTATCTTAGAGAACATACAATGTGTCAGCTTCCTTAAAGCTATTTCAAAGGGTTTTAAGTAACTTCATATAGTAGGTAAGTGGAGTCTTCAGAACAACATTAAATTGATCAAATGAAGAGAGACTGGACTAGATGATTTCCATCTGAGGTTCCCTTTAATTCTCAACACAACATGATTCTCAGGACATCTTTTGGGGCTAAAAAGCATTAGCTACATAAAATATGGATGCTATTGGAGCAGATTTTATGAAAACAATGGTTTCCCCTAGATAGAATATGCTTCATGACTCTGAACTAAGCAACACCAGTCATACCAACACAATCCTCACCACACTGGGTCTATGTAAAAGCTGTTGGTATTACAACTAAAACAACATGGCTTGGGACAGTCTTGGTTGATGCCTGTTTGGTTTAATTTGTATTAACAATGCTCTCTTGTGCTTTCAAAATTGTCCTGGTTTGGAAGATAAAGTAAATGGTCATGCCAATTAAAAATGATATGTGCATCATCTTGCCAATTAAAGCAAAGAAACAAATATTAAACAAGGAAACTAAGGCATCTCAAATGCCAAAATTTATAGTATCCCAGAGAATTTAATTTGATCCTTCTGAACATATATACCTATTACCAAAAAAGGGGAAAGAAGCTGGAATAAGTTCATTCCTTTTCAGGGATGAAGTGAATTTCCATCTGTCCCATCTATCTATATGCTTCATTTATGGCAGACAATGTAATACTAGTGATTAAGGAATGGGTTTTAACATCCGGGAAATCTGGATTTAAATCCAAACTTTGACACTTCATGGCTATGTGATTTGGATAAGTTACTTAACCTCCCTAAGTCTCATTTTCTCCTCTGCAAGTTGATATCATAGGATCTTTCTTGTGAAGTTGCCCATTGTTAGAATTCTGTAAGTGAGAGATGGTGCCATTATAATAATTATCATGACCATCACCATTAACATCATCATCGTGATTATCCTCCCACCCTCTCCAAAACCCCTAGACAATGGTTCATCAGTTATTCCCTTTCTAAATCAACTATTTCCCTTCATATTTGTCTCCTCTGTCACTTCCAATCTAAACACAAAACAAACAGAATAAAACTGTATAACCCAATCCAGTGGACTTTAGTCATCTCCTACCATCAGCAAAATAACTTCAGAAGATAGTCTTCTCTTACTTTTTTTCTTTCTTTCAATTTTCCACCCAATGCAATTTGGTTTCTGTTACTTCCATTCTGTTGAAAAAGTGCCCCAAAGAGTACCCAAGACTTAAAAATTGTCAAAGTGAACGGCTCACTCTCAGTTTTTTTTTTAAAGATTAAAAAAAAAAAATTATTTGAGAGAGAGAGCAAGCACAAGCAGGGGTAGCTGCAGAGGGAGAGAGAGAAGCAGGTTCCCCACAGGGCAGAGAGCCCGATGCGGGGCTTGATCCCAGGATCCTGGGATCATGACCTGAGCCGAAGGCAGACGCTTAACCAGCTGAGCCACCCAGGAGCCCCTGCTCACTCTCAGTTTAAGTTTACTTGACAATCTTCAATATTTGACACTATTAAACACAAGTTTCTGTTTGCATCTGCTCTGGATTCCAAGACATCACCAGGTTATCTCCCTATATTTCTGGTCATTAGCTCTTGGTCTAATTGTGAAATGTACACATTCACTTGTATACTTCATAAGTACCTGAACCCCATGGATTTAAAGCCAAACTCCTCTTCACAGACCTGCTCTTTCTCCATCCTCTCCTATCTAATTATTGTAGTTTGAAAAGGCCCCCAAATCATTCTATATTTCACTCTTCACATAACCATCTATAGCCAATTAATTCCACCAAACTTTTCTTGTAAGTATTTCTCAAATCCATCCCTTTCTCTTCATTTTTACTATAGTTGCCATATGTCAAAATCTCTTTACATCTCACTTGGACTATTATATACAATTTCCTCATCTGTATCCCTGCTTCCAGCTTTCTTCCTACCTAACTATATGTTCTCCTAATTATCGACACAACAATATATTTGAAGTGAAAAGCTTTCCAAATTTCTCACAACACATATAGGCCAAAATTTCAAACTTCTTGGCATGCCAACAAGAAAAGCTGCCACTGCTCATGGGGTGCTTTTAAGTTGAAAAGATTGACCTTCCTCAAATTAAAAAAAAAAATAGGGATGTTTCTGATGCACAGCCTGATCAATCCTATTCTTTTGAGTCTTAGAAATCAGTGGGAGCTACTGCTGTGTCAACCTCTCTCTCAGCTGGGGAGCTTTCCATGAATATGAAATGTTTCCACAACACTTACCTGTTTCCCCACACTCTGGATGCCAGGATGCATATACCTCAGCAGCCCTAACATTCCATGCCTGCCCCTATATTTTATCTTGCAGAGGTGACCACATCAGGTCTGAAGTGGGGAAACCAGATGTCCCAGCGTGACAGTGGATAAAAGAAACCTTGGTGGATGTCCAGAATGAGGTTATAAAAGGTTACAGTAGCATGCACACATTTGTGCCAGTGTGTGTCTTCTTGCATACTTTTCTGAGCTTATATATGGATAACCTACCCTGCTTCAGGTTAATTTATGTCCACTGTGTGAATGTGTTCCCTTAAATATTACACCTTCATGCGATCAACAACCGCTACACAGAGTGGCTCTAAGCTTCACTATGCCAGGGCTCTATCTTCCCACACATTTTTCATAACACCTGCTGCCTTAAGATGAATGCTTTAATATTAAATGAACTGCTTGCAGATCTAGCTCTTATGCCACAATTTAACAGTCCAACATCTTCACTCATGCCTCTTCCTCCCTCACTCCTCTTCTTTACCTGCTGAAACTGTTCTTTATTTTGAAGATTAAGACCAGGAATTATCTGCTCTAGAAATTCTTTTTTGAAAATCACACACATATATACGTTCACACATACTTCACAGAGCAGACCAAGTTTCCAGTTTCCTCTCCTACATTCTATGGCACCTTGTTCCTATTTCTGCATGTTTATTAATTTAAAACTACCTGTTCACGTATGCCTCCTAGAACTAGTTTTCATGCTATCTGGATAGTTCGGATGTGTTACTGTTTTTTATACTCTAAACCTTAGCATTATTTTTGCCAAGAGAGTAGTTGTTGAATAAAAATTTGATGATACAAACTAAACAGACACTAAGGAATGGTACTTCAAGTCCAGTTACTTTGTAAATTGAGCTCAATTGATGAGTACTGAATAACATACTATTAAATGAGCTCCAGCATTAGCAAGGCCCCAGTGAGGACCAAATACATGCTTTTCCCTTTTTGGTAAATATTTAAAAAAAAATAGAAGTCTAGCATGTGTGTATAAACAGTGAACAAATCCTAACTTGTGTAGCTTGATGAACTTCCACAAGTGAGCATACCCACATTCTTAGCTCCCAGACAAGGGTATAGAATATTATCTGTGCCATAGTAGTCTATGTCATGCCCACTACCTGTCTTTTCCTTCCTGTGGCTGGTGGGGGGCGGGGCAGGAAATGGAGAGTTGCTTTTCAATGGATATAGTGTTTCAATTTTGCAAGATGAGTAAATTCTAGAGATCAACATCATGCCTACAGTGAACAATACTGTGTTATAGATTTAAACATTTCTTAAGAGGGTAGATTTGACGTTAATTGTTCTTACTACTGTAATAATAATAATTATATTATTATTCCCACATCAGAGTAACACATTTTTTTGGTAAGTGATGTCAGTCAATTTTTAATTTATTTATTCTGGTGTGCGTGTTTCTCACTGTTGCTTAATTTGAATATTTGTGATCATAATGTGGAACATCACTTTATGTGCTTATTGGTCATTTAGATATCCTCTTTTGTGACATCTCTCTGAGATTTTTGCTCAAATTGTTCAGTGGGTGATTATTTTCCTGAATGATTTTTAGAAATTATTTGTATGATCTGGATAGGAGTCTTTTTTGGATTGATACATTGCAAATAATTTTCTCTAGCTTCCACATATTTATCCTATAATCCAAAACATCTAAGTTATCTGTGGGATCTTTCTATTATCTGTGCTTGTTGTTTGTTTCCTGCATCATCTGGTCCTGCTATCTGGCATGGCTAATAATTCTTTATTGAATGCTATATAGTATGTACAAAAAATTATAGTTGACACTGGAGGGTGTTATCTGCCTCTAGGGAAGGTTTAATTTTCTTTTGAACAACAGATAGAATATGAGCAGATCACTTTGATTCTGTAAAAGCTGCTCTATTTCTGTTTTGCCTTTTTCTCCTAGGACATAGCCCTTCTGCGATTTTAATTGTGTGCCTGGGGTATGTACCAGGGCTTCTCCTTTGGCAGGCTCTCTATTCTAGTTTTTGCCTCCCCAACACCATGAGACTGCTAATTCTCTGCTAACATGTTTACCCTCTTAGCAGTTACTCTCTGTTTAAATTCTCTGTATCTCATCCTAAGCATGTGTAACCTTGGAGTGTGCAACTGCCTTGAGAAGAAATTGAATATGGAACTTTAAGTTCACTTCTCACTTGTTTTCTTTTTTCCACAATCTTGTCTTCTAAAATTTTGGCTACTTGGTAGGCCTGAGTTCTGTATTCATTGCCCCAGCTTAATGAAAGAATGGCAATTTCTAGCACCCTACATTCTGTTCCATCTCTGTGCCCTATGCTGCAAATCAACAAATACTCAAAGGCTCCCTTTATTATATCCAAGTTAACTTCATAATCTTTAGGAAGGTGAATTATACCTAATGTTCATGTACACTAAAGCATAGGAATTAAGAACATGTAAAGGGCTTGATGTTTTAAAAAAACGAAGGATAATCAAACATAAATGAAGGATAATCAAACATAAATGGCCTTTCCTTAACTCACCTAAACTGTCCCCATCAAGACTCAAATTAAATGCCACTTCTCCCATGATTTCTTTTCAGATCCTACCAGTCAGTGTTCAATAGTCACCCTGTGCATTGATTATGCTATTTACAGACCTGGAAAATAAGTGTGCCTTGCACTTTATAGAACTTATTTCTGGTCCTTTCCTGTGTCTCTCTCCAAGGGGCACATGCCCTCCATCTACTAAATCATAGTCTGGGTACCCTAGACTACAGAACTACATGGCCAAGCAGCTCCAAGGCCATTCCAGGATTTGAAGTTTGGCTGATTGGCGAATGCTTACACATAGGGTTAAATACAGATTAAATGCAGAACACCCAGTTAAATTTAAATTTCAGGTAAACAACAAAATGTTGCTAGGAACATATTTACACTAAAAATACATCCATTGCATATGTGAAATTTGTATTTAACTGGGCATTATCTATTTTTATTTGCTAAATCTGACAATTCTATTAGGAAGGGATGTCAGTAGAAATAGTTTTGTAAGATAATGTGTCTATCATGAGTGTCCAAGGCCCCTCACATTCCAGGACAGACACAGGAGTGGAAAGAGAAGTAGAGCAGGCTGTAGGCCAGGGACCAAGGACTAAGGAGTCAGAGCAGAGGTCCTGGCTCTCCTTGAGTATCCTTGCTCTGGCATGAGACTCTCAGAAGTGGGAGAACTCTAACTTTGAATCTGGTTGTCCAGGTTTTTATGGAAATCTGCCAGTCAGTTTAAGAGGCTTGAATATATTTTAATTAGCTTGATTTATACATTTTAAGCATGTAGGGTGTAGACATATGGTATGGGGGCCTGCGTTTGTACTTTTGCCTAGACACTGGAAATGTTGGAGGCAGGGCTGTTGTCTCTGCTCTAGAACTTAATGTGTTTATTTGTGTGTTAGCTAATCTGCATATTCAGTTTAATTTCCCCTATTAAATCACACACAAACACTAAGAGGGTGCAGGGAAGAAAAAGACATTCCTTCTGTTCTCTGAAATAACCTTTTATAGCTTGAGATGCATTTTACAGATGAGGAAACTGAGGCCAGGAAAGTAGCTGAACACACCTTGTCGGGGATTAACAGCCTGGATTGAAAGTGCGGAGGGTGGAAAAAAAAAGAAGTGCAGAGGGTGAAGCAGATCCTAGAGGAATTATACAGGTCACTTTTGTACCTCAGTTACCTAATCTGTAAAATCAGAGTAATAAATAGGCCCTCCTCATCAGTCATCACAAGACTAAATGAATTAATATATATATATAAAGTAATGAGAAAGTTACTTGGAGCATATTTACTTAGCAGAGGACAAATTTGAGCTATTTTTAAGTTTTTGGCCTTGAGGAGTAACGAGAATCTTCTGCTAGGTTAGTCCTGACCTACCATCCAGCTCCCAGGATCTAAAATGTTGAGAATTCAAATCCCTTCTTGCTCTTTTCCATGTCTCTTTCTGGGAAAGCCCTGGGATTCCTTATCTGGGACGTGGCTCTTCCAACAACTGCCCTGTGTTCACCAGCAAAAACATTCTTTTTTTGTTTTCACTTCTAGAAGGAGCAGTGCCTGAAAGCAAGTTATAGACTCACAATCCACAATAAGGGAAGGCAAGAAAGTTTGAAAAGTTTGCATCCCAGTAATGTAGCTAAGGAATGGGACAAGGGAGTTTGGAAATAGAAAATATGCTGCTTTACAAAAAATGATTTGCTACCCCAGGCTGTGTTCTTGCTTATAATACTTGTATGTGGATATCCTAATGGGCTTCTTTGTACTTTGACTATAGCAGATTTCTAAAAAAAACAAAGCACTTATTTAAAAAGAGAAACAAATTACTTTTTAATAGTTTGCCTCCCCCCCAACCTCCCAAAAGAAAAGCTGGTAAAAAAATCACTGGGTGACTGAGCTGTGCCAGGGTCTGATCCTCCCCACTTGGCTGGTGTCTAGAGAAACTCAAGCCTTGTTCTTATCTAATTTCTGTCAGTCAGAAGGGATCTTTGACCCTGGCAACTGTCTGCCAAATTCCCTGAGGCTGTAACTATTTTGCAGATTCCAGTTATTCTGAGAACATGATCCATGGGGAATTTTCCTTTTCTAAAGGCTACTTGCCCTCCTCATGCCTGGTACCATGTTACATGTCAAGCAAAGGAAATGGGGATAAAAAAAGTGTAAACAGCTGTCTCTGCCCTCAAGGACCTTAGGGTCTAATTTAAGACACAAAATATTTATACCTGAAAACGATCTCAACCAAAAGTATGAGATTCAGCCTCCGAAAATAGCATAGAAGGTAATAATAAAAACAAAAATGATAGTGATCCATAAACAAAGCCTAACATCTGAGCATTTTTGACACCAGCAACTATTCTAAGCATTACACGCGTATTATTGCAAAGGCAGGTGTGTTAGTTTCCCAGGGCAGCCAAAACAACTTGCCATAAACCGGGCAGCCTAAAACAATAGATTTTTATTCCACCAGAGGCCTGGAGGGTGTATGTCTGAAGTCAAGGAGTCAGCAGGGCCGTGATGCCTCTGAAGGCCCCAGGAAACACTGCTCCCTTGCCTCTTCCCAGCTTCTGGTGGCTCCTGCATTCCTGGGCATCCTTCACTGGCAGCTGGCAGCACTGTTCTCTATCTCTGTGTTTATTAGCACATGGCCCTCTCCTTGTGTCTCTTTCGTGTCCTCACCTCTTCCTCTAAGAACACCAGTCACTGCACGTAGGGTCCACCCTAATCCTGTATGACCTCATCTTAACTACTTATACCTCCAAAGATCCTATTTGCAAATAAGATAATCTGAGATTCTGGGTAGACATGAATTTGCAGGGACACTATTCAACCTGCTGAAAAAGGTTAGAGTGAACCTCATTAGCACAAAAATTATAATATTTTCATAGAAGTATGGTCCCTGAAAGATGAGTGGCTTTGGGCAGAGATGATTTTGGACATCCATTCAACAAGCATTGAGCAAATATTCTGTGCCAGGAGCCAATGGAGATTCAACACTAAGTCTGTGCTAGTATTTATTAGACTTGGCTTTATATGAATGAAAAAAGGGCAAATCCACAGAAGCTTAAATAAGATTTTTTTTTTTTTTAATCTCTTCTAAGTGAAAGAGGTCTAAGGGTTGACTGTCCAGGGTAGAAATGGTGGCTCCACAGCTGTATCAGGGACCCATATACCTATTTCTTGGGACTGCCATCCTCAGAGGTGGCTTCTATGTTCCATATTCTAAATGGCTGGGGGAGCTCCAGTAATCCTCTATTTGAGACCAGCAGCAGAAAGAAGCAGGAGATAGACAGAAGTCGCTTTTCCTAGCAGAGTCAATTTTCTTGGAAAGGTTCCCATATCACTTCCTTTTATAACGTAGTTACATGGCCACACTTAACTGCAAAGGAAGCCGGGCCTACTCTATTACTGCAAAAAAGTAATAGGATTAGGATTCTATTACCAAAAACAAACAAGAAAATGAATGTTAGAACTCTGCTTCTCGGGGCGCCTGGGTGGCTCAGTTGGTTAAGCGACTGCCTTCGGCTCAGGTCATGATCCTGGAGTCCCGGGATCAAGTCCCGCATCGGGCTCCCTGCTCAGCAGGGAGTCTGCTCCTCCCTCTGACCCTCCCCCCTCTCATGTGCTCTCTCTCATTCTCTCTCTCTCAAATAAATAAATAAAATCTTAAAAAAAAAACCCACAAAACTCTGCTTCTCAGTCTTGACCTCAGGGAGCTCCAAGTCCATT
This sequence comes from Mirounga leonina, assembly GCF_011800145.1. Taxonomy (NCBI): domain Eukaryota; kingdom Metazoa; phylum Chordata; class Mammalia; order Carnivora; family Phocidae; genus Mirounga; species Mirounga leonina. The sequence continues at coordinate 59,621,028 of NW_023270305.1, forward strand.
GAGGAAGATACTAAGTAAATAGATGTATTAGTTTCTGTTGCTTGTGTAACAAATTGCCACAAACTTAGTATCTTAAAACAACACAGATTTATTATGTTACAGTCCTAGAGAACAGAAGTTCAAAATGGGTCTCACTGGCCGAAAATCAAAATGTCAGCGGGGCCGTGTTCCTTTAGGAGGCTCTCTGGGAAAATCCATTCCCGTGCCTTTTATGCTTTTAGACGTTACCTCCATTTCTTAGCTAACAATCCCCTTCCTCCATCTTCACAGCCAACAAGGTTGAATCTTTCCAACCATTCTTCTGTAGTCATACCTCCCTCTGACTCTGAACTCTGCTGGGAAAGGTCCTCCTCTTTTATGGACTCATGTCATTAGATTGAATCTACCTAAATAATCCAGAATAATCTCCTCATCTCAAAATCCTTAACATAATCACATCTACAAAGTCCTGTTTGCCATGTAAGAAAACATACACACAGATTCCAGGAATTACAACACAGGCAACTTTGATGAAGGCCATTATTCAGCCTACCACAGTAGACAAAATGTCATAACAGAAATGTGATGATAAAGGAAGCACAGGTTGATTTAACAAAAGCAAAGATATCTGGCCTCATCAATGAGCATGATTTTTTAGGAGAGAAAGCTCTATGTACAGAACAGAGGCTTCATATAAGTACTGAGGAAAAATTTGAAGGAAAGAGGAAGAGGAATTGAGCACGTTCTTAAATATCAGGCCTGCCACTCAACATTCACTTATACACAACAGGGAAGTAAAGGCAACTATTTTTTTTTTGAAGATTTTATTTATTTATTTCAGAGAGAGGGAGAGACAGAGCATGAACAGTGGGGAGGAGGCAGAGGGAGAGGGAGAAGCATGTCTGTTCTGGGGGAGGGTGCAGAGGGGGTGGGGGGCTTGATCCCAGGACCCTGAGATCATGACCTAAGCAGAAAGCAGATGCTTAAACAACTGAGCCCATTCAGGTGTCCCAGTAGACGCAATTCTTGACTGAATGAGTGATTTAATACAACTGGTGATTTAGAAAGATAAATCTGATAAAGTGAATAGGAAAGAGTATTTAACAGATTAAGGGGCTACTACACAGATTAATGTATAAAGGAGAGGTTTTCAGTTAGGCTGGTATGGAGTAAAAAGGAGGCATTTTTTTGAAAGAGGTAGGTAAAAAAGTAAAGGCAAATCAAAATTGATTCTGAAGTTTTAAATGTGAGTGACCAGGAGAATGGCAGGGAGACATCTTTCATAAAATAGGGAAAGCAATGTGGTATATCAAATAAGTGTGGCCTTTTAGTAAAATTCTCATCTACTAGACTTTATATTAAAGGACTGTCAGATAAATTTATCCATCTATCTATCTATCTATCTATCATCTATCTATCCATCAATAGAGAGAGACAAAAACCTCCATTCTTGCATCTAAAAAAATGGATAACAGTTCTAATACCTTGCATTGTGTGTGTGTGTGTGTGTGTGAATTATCTCAGCTTGGTTGGCTCATATATTGAGCCCCTCTCTTCCTGCTTTTTTTTCTTCAAGATAAGCCTTTCCATCAACAAACAACATATATCAAAGCCCTATCAACAGATACAGCCCAGAAACATACTAAAACCCTCACTAGGTACACATGGAAAAAAAAATCTAGGTAAAACAGGCAATAATTGCAAATCTGGTCTATAAGATAAAACAATACATGGGTGGAATAATTGACTAGCCAACCATCATTAAAAGAATTTATCTTATTGGATACAGTATATTCTTAAAAATTCAACTGCAGGGAGCATTTATGTCAGGGACAAACCACCAATTCTTTATTTGATAAGCCCTTGAGAAAAATTAAAGGCATTAAATTGTACTTTGTGAAATCTATAAATTATTTGTTATGCTTTCAGAAAGAATTTTGGTATAATCGAATTTCAGTCATCTTGAAGTTAGTATTTGTGGGATCATCTTTAAAACATGCTGTGCTGGGGTCTGTTAGGCTTTCAAGTCCCTGTAGGCTTCTGGAAACAATAGAAACATTTAAAGGAACTGTGCAGGGAAACTGCAGGAGGGACCAGAAAGGAACTGAGGTCTTAGCATTTCCCAAGAAGGGAGTGCAAGGCATCAAAGAGAAAAAAATGAAGTCACCAGAGCATCTAAGTATGCTGGTGAACACTTATGAAACATTCATCAAGGACGTTGAAAATAGTTGAGCAAGAATCTGAATGAAACTAAGGTCCATTTACACAGATAGAGGCCATCAGCCAGAGGAATTTGAGCTATCACCTTTCATGAGAAGCCATTATGGTAGGAGAAAACGAAATATTTGTACATACACAGAAACCTCAAGACGCACATACACAAACATAAATTCAACACAGCAGTTTGAACTATGTCTTTAAAGAACAGCACTTGTAATTTTTTGAATGTGCAAAGCAAGTTCTTCTTAGCTACCCACCAAATAAGCTGAATTTCTTTCATATTTTCAAGTAAGAGCTCTAGAGTCAGACTTTCCTGCTTCAAATATCAGCTCCTCTGTTAAAAAGATAATCTTGAACAAGTTATTCAACTTCTCTAAGCCTCTGTGTCCTTATTTTAAAATGAATATAGGAAGAATATGTTCCTCATAGGGTTTTTGTGAGAATTTAAAGAGATAATCCATGTATAAGCACTTGGCAGAGGCTTGAGAGATACTGCTTAACAAATGGCAAAAATGATACAAAAACTTAAGACAAAGCTTCCCGAAGAGAGATTACCACCCACTGCCCCCCAAAAGAGACAGAGAAACATAAAAATATAAAAAAATACATTTCTATTTTCATACTGCTATATTATTTGATTCAACTCAAATATTCCCATCCCTAGCCAGCAGCCCTTGGCGTTCTCACAGTTCAGCACCAAGCTGACAGCTGGGAGACTGCAGGTTTGGAGCATCGTGAAAAATGTTTTTGCTGTCAGTATAAATGAATATTTACCAGCTGATGTCTATTGCAGGCTTTTGGGAGGGGGCACACGGGGGTAAATATGGGCTTTACCTGTAAAACTGAAGGCTGCAATTATAAACTAGGAGTCCACAAACCTTAAAAGAGGAGATTAATTAATGATAAAGCCTCATTAAAAGGCAAGCTACCCATTAGCTTAAATAGCTACCATATGAACTCTTGATTTATTAAAGCTGAGAAATCCTAACAGGACTTTCCTTTTTTTCTTTCTTTTCTTTTTCTTCTTTTTAAGTTACAGTGAAGTGACTAATTACCAGCTGAGAACAGATTATCCATTCTGGCTCTTACATGTTTGTCTATTTGCCACTGGTCAAGAAGAGGAAAGTAAACATTTTATTCTTATGATTGGTGTCACGCTCTGGATTCAATATTCTCTCAGAGTTGGGAACCACATAATCCCGTTACAATAAATCACTTTCACTTTTAATGAATCACTAGAAAAACAGGTACTTATGATCAATGAGCTATTCCAAAAAGTGAAGCTAAGGTCCTTTATTTTTGGTCAAGTAAAGAAACACTTTTGTTTAAAAGACCCAAAGCCATGCTACAAAAAGAGATTGGAGAGTCCAGTGAGCTGAGAAGTAGTAGAATTCACTACATAGAGGAATGGATGAGAGCCGGCAAGAAACTCAAAGCATTGCCCAACCAATTTTCCTGCCTCCAAGTAGAAAACTACCAAAGACTTGACCAATCTGGGGAAAAGTCCAGTGTGATCTTGTAGGGCTTCTCATTCTGTCTGTTTTAGGTGAGTGAATTGTGGTGGATGATGGACACTGGTATCTTCAAGAGACAGGAGAAGGATGGAAAAGTGGTGGAAACAGAGTGAAGAATTCCTACTTGCTCCCATGGGAAGAATCTTGGAGGCAGACCATCAAGAGGCTTTTTCCAATTCAGAGAAAGTGGAATTATTGGAAACAACGACAACAAAAACCAGCAACAGCAAAACTGTGATCTTTTTTTGCTCCAACATCCAACCACACCTTTTTCGTATTAGTGCCCTAACATTCCTTTTGACTGGTTGACTACACATCCCTGTAATACGAAGACCACCCTTGTTTGTACCAGTTAACCCTGCATAAATGGTAATAGTGTCCTTTCTACTCTTAAATGTAGACTTGTTTGAATAATAAATTATACGGTAAGCTTAACTTTTAAGGGACATGGCTGCTTATAGTCTCTGTGAAAGATAAACTTCCTGTTTGGCCCTTTTGCCTCTTGCTCTCTCCGCCTATGGCTATATTAAAAGAGAGGTAGGCATCAAATGCAAACATAGCTGGTCAGATACTCACCACCAGCATTGTGAATCGTAAGTGAGTGACAACAATTTTCAAAGTACAAATGATCAGATTTAGAAGTTGGTGGGGAGGGGCATATGATCATAGTGGTGCTGAGGTGTGACCTGACAGTAATTCTGATGGGCTAGCCTCTAGAGTTCACTGTGCCAACCCCTACTTTTCACATCTGGTCAAACGTCAGTACTGGGAGACTCCAAGTTTTTCTTAACTAACTCCCCCTTTTTTGGTTTAAAGTAGTTTCTGTTGCTTACACATTAAGATCTACAGCTGCAGTCAGCTAGTGGAAGCCAAGAAAGTAGTAGCCTAAAAACAGGTAGCCAAGCAAACAGAGAATATATACAATGCTTGCTCTCATAGAGCTGACATTGTATTGGAGGAGAACAGCTAATAAAACACATAATTGGCAATTTATATATTATATTAAAGGAGAAAGGAGATTTGAAAGAAAGAAACAGAATAGGACAGAGGAAGGAAAGGAGAAAAAAATGGATGGAAGAGAAGAAGGAAAGAAAAGGAGGGGAAAGGGAGGGAAAAAATCAAGATTAGAAGGCAGAGTGAGGGTAGGATATAACTACACTTGAGTGGTCTATGTGGTCTTCATTGAGTAATATTTTATTCTTGTAAGTAGGAACGCCAAAAGGCAGTTCTTTCAAGATAAAATAACATAAACTGTTTAAATACATCATGTATCCTTCAATCTGTAGGATTTTCTCAATATCACCATTAATTCATAGGCATTTTAAAATATTTTAGAGTCTCAAAAAATAAAATAAAGTCCCTTAACATTAGCTAAATTGATACTCAGAAATGTCATTGATTTAATCAATAAATGAATAATCTGTGAAGACCTGAGATGCCTGATGTGGACAGAATATTTGTGTCCATCCCCATTCAAATTCCTATGTTGAAATTCCAAACCCCACTCACACTCCCCACTATGTGATGGTATTAGGAGGTGGGAGCCTTTGGGAGGTGATTAGGCCATGAGGGTGGGGCCCTCAGAAATGGGTTTCATGCTCTTACGGAGGGGACTCAGAGAGCTCTATAGCCCTGTCAGGGGAGGACAAGAGGAAAACAGCCATCTGTACCCTGGAAGAGGGCTGGCACCAGAACTCCACTGTGCTGGCACACTGACCTTGACCTTCAAGCCATCAGAATCATTAGAAATATATTTCTGCTATTTATAAGCCACCCAGTCTATGGTATTCTGTTATGGCAACCGAAACTGAGGCAATACTTAAAAATGAGGCATTACTCCAGTTTATTTTCCATTACAAATAATTTATTGAAATTCTATATTGAAGGTGCTTGGTAGTCAGGAGATGGTGAAAAAGACTTATATAGAGGACTCTGAAGAAAGTTACTTGTACTTGGAATGTAATGTTCTGAATGGTTTGCTTTAACAGACTACATAAGGATAATTGATATATAATAATAGACATATTTAAGATGCTTATTTTTTTGAGCTTTTAGGTGTATAACTGTGAAACCATTACCAAAATCAAGATAGTCTCTATAATCTCCCTAAGTTTCCAAGCATCCCTTTGTTACCCATCTATCCTTTTATCTCACTCTCTCCCATCTCCAGGAAATTATTGATCTTTTTCTGTCTCTATCGATCAGTTTGTATTTTCTGGAATTTTATTTAGATGGAATCATACAGTATGTACTCTCATTTTTAAAGGAACTTATTCAGGTAAAATGGATGTACAATAAACTAATTATGTTTAAAGTGCTCTATACTCTATTTTGCCTAGATCTTTTTGAGATTCACCCAGGTTGATACATGGATCAATATTTTTCTTTATTGTTGAATATTACTTATTTGTATGGATAGTCCAAAATTTGTTCCCTGTTCTCTTAGTTATTGACACTTTGCTTCCAGTTTGTGGCTACTGAAGATGTTCTGAATATTGTGCACAAGTCTTTGCATGGCTATATGTTTTCATAAATACCTAGCAATAGATAGGAGTGTTATAGCATAGGTGTATGATTACCTTTTGAATAAACTGCTAAAATATATTCCAAAGTAGTTGCATCAGTTTACATTCCCACCAGTGGCATAAAAGAGATCTAGTTCCTCCATACACCTGCCAACACTTGGTAGGTTCAGTCTTTTAATTTATTCTCAGCTTTATTGTGATATAATTGACATATAACACTGTTTAAAGTATTCAGCTTGTTGATTTGATAGATATATTTCAAAACGATCACCACCATAGAATTAGCTAACATCTCCATTATGCCACATAATTACCATTTCTTTTTGTGAAAACATTTAAGATCTACTCTCTTAGTGACTTTCAAATAAAGTATTATCATCGTCATGCTGCCCATTAGATTCTCAGAACTTATTTATCTTATAACTGAAGGTTTGTACCCTTTGACTCACATATCCTTGTTTCCCCCAACTCCCAGCCCCTGGTAACCACCATTCCTGTCTGTTCTTTATGTTCGGCTTTTTAAGAGTCCACATATAAGTGCTATCATGTAGTATTTGTATTTCTGACTTATTTCACTTAGCATAATGCCATTGAGGTCCATCCTTGTTGTAACAAATGGCAGGATTTCCTTCTTCCAGTCTCTCTAATTTCAGCCTTTCTAGTGGGTTTATAATGGTATCTCATTTCTCTCTCTCTAGTGGCTAAAACCATGGAACATTTTTTTCATGTGCCTATTTGTCTTTTGTACATCTTCTTCGGTGAAGTGTTTTGTGCAAAGCTGTTTTATCAATTACTTTCATCTTATTATTGAGTTTTAAGGGTGTTTTATATATTCTAGGTACAAGTCCTCCTCCTGATATGTTTTGCAAATATTTTCTCCCATTCTGTAGTTAGCACTTTCTTTTTATTTAACAAGTTCCTTTTGAAGAGCAGAAGTTTCTGATTTTGATGAAGTCCAATTTATCTTTGTTTTTCTTTTATAATTCATGTTCTTTGTATTCTATTTAAGAAATCTTGGCCCAATATCACTAACATTTCTCCTGTATTTTCTTCTAGAACTTTTGTAGTCAAAGTTCTAATATTTTGGTTTATAAACATTTTGAATTATTTGTATATAGTATGAGGTAAAGGTTAATTTTTTTTACATGTGTATTAGTTTCAACAATGCTTGAAGAAACCGTGCCTTCCTCATTGATTTGGCTTAGCAGTGTTACTGATAATAAATTAACCAGGTATGTCCAGGTCTTCTTCTAGACACACTCTCTTGGATTATTGGACTATATAATTAATCCAATGCCACACTACCTTGGATCTTTGTAGCTTTATATTAAGTCTTGAAATGAGTTAAGTTCAGGATTCATCTTTTTTGAAACTATTCTGATTATTCTAGATCCTCTTTTCATTTCCAAGTAACTTTTTTTTTTAAGATTTTATTTGAGAGAGAGAGAGAGCGCGCACACCCATGAGCAGGAGTAGGGGCAGAAGGAGAAGCAGACTCCTCTCTGAGCAGGGAGCCCAATGATGCCATGATTACCCTGAGATCATGCCCTGAGCCAAAGGCAGATGCTTAACCGACTGAGCCACCCAGGTGCCCCTCCATATAACTTTTAAAGTTAGTTTGTCAAGCACTATAAAATCTGCTGAGGCTCTGCATAGGATTGTCTTGAATCTATTGGATCATTTTGTGAAGAATTCACATTTTAACAACATTGAGTCTTCCATCCATGAACATAATTACCTCTGCATTTCTTGAGGTCTCTGTTAGTTTCTTTCCATAATATTTCATAGTTTTGAGTGTATAGGTCTTGACCATTTGTCAGATTTATTCCTATTTCATAATTCTTGATGCCATTATTAATCATGTTTTTTATTTCAATTTATAACTGCTTCTAAACAATACAGATAAAAAAACCAAAAAGAAAAATAAATAAAATTGGTATTTGTGATTGGCAGCCTCTAAAATGGACCCCACTTCCAGATATTAATGGCTTTGTGTGTCAGTTGGTTATACTGACTCACTTTTAATGAAGAAAATGTGAAGATGAGATATCCCTTCTAAGATTACATTTCAGAAAGACCGTACATTCTCTCTTATCCATTCTCTCTCACTCCCTCATGAAGCCCTCCCTCTAAGGGGAACCAGTTGCCATGTTATGAGCTGCACTGTGAAGAAATTCCCATGACAAAAAAAAAAAAAAAAAAAAGAGCCTATGAGCCTCCAAACAACATTCAGCAAGGAACTGGGGCCCTCAGTTCACCAGCTCACAAGTAATTGAATCAAGCCAACAACCATGTGAAAAAGTTTGGAATATCCTCTTCTAGTCCACTAGTAAAGCCTTCAGGTGAGATCATAACTTAGGCCAACAGCTTCATTGCCTCCTGTGAGAGATCGTGAGGATCCAGTTAAACCCTACCCAGATTGCTAACCCGCTGAATGGTTAGATAATAAATGTCTACTTTTGACACTACAGATTTTGAAATAATTTGTTATATAGTAATAGTTAAATAAGATGTTTATGTATTGATCTTTTAACCTGCAATTTTGCTAAGCTCACTAATTAGTTCTATTTTGTAGGTTCCTCATGATTTTCTAGCTATGCAATCACAGCATTTTCAAATATAGACAGGTTTTTATTTCTTCCTTTTTCTTGCCATATTGGACTGGCCAGCACCAATAATAAAATGAGATGGTGAAAATGTGCATCCTTGCTTCATTCTTATTCTTAGAGGGGGAAGCACTTAGTAATTTACTATAAGTAGTGAATATTACTTGTAGATTTTGTGAAGATTCTCTTTTTCAGACTTAAAGATTTCCCATCTATTCCTAATTCCTAATAGATTTTTTTAAAATATCAAGTGGATATTGAATTTTGTCAAATGCTTTTATTGTAATGATTGATATGATCATAGTTTTGTTTTTCTGTTTTTACTATTATAGTGAAAGGTATTATTTTTTGAGCATCAATCCAAGTTTGCATTTCCATGGCAAACTCCATTTGGTCATGTGTTCTATGCTTTTTATGTACTGTTGAATTAGATTTGCTAAAATTTTGTCAAGTATTTTTGCATCTATGGTTATGAGGGAAATTGGTCTAGAATTTCTTTTTCTCTTGAAATGTGTATTAGTTTGGCCTGCCATTAATCATAGACTAGGTGGCTTAAACAACAGAAATCTATTTCTCACGCTTCTAGAGGCTGAGAAGTCTAAGATCAAAGTGCCAACAAGGTAGGTTTCATTCTGAGCTTCTTCTCTTGGCTTACATGGTCATCTTGCTGTGTGCTCACATGACCTCTTTTTTGGGCAGGTATGGAGGGAGAGAAAGAACAGTATCTCTGGTGTCTCTTTCTAAAAGGACATTGATCCCAACATACAGGCCCCATTCTCATGATCCTGTCTAACCCTAAGGACTTATCAAAGGCTCCATCTCCAAACACTATCACATTGGAGGTTAGGGATTCAACATAGGAATTTTGGGGGAACATAAACATTTAGCAAATAACATATAGCCTGGCTTGCACAAAAGGGTAATGTGGGCTTCAGGGACAAGTTGTTGGAGTTTCCCTCTTCAACAGTTTTTTGAAAGAATTTGTCTAGAATTAGTACCATTTTTTTTTTCCTTAAAAGTTTGGTAGAATTCATCAATGAAGCCATATAGGTTTGGATTTTTCTTGTGGAAGGTTTTGCTCTTTCTAAACAGCTTTATTGGGCTATACTATACAATTCACCTACTATACAATTCATCCTTTTAATGTGTATAAATTGATTCTTTTTAGTATATTCACAGATATGTGAAACCATCACCATCCTCAATTTTAGAATCTTTTCATCATCTCAAGATACCTTGTATTTTTAGTTGTTATTCTTCTTCTCCTATGCCCTTCCTAGCCCTAAGAGACCAATAATCTACTCTACCTATTGATTTCCCTATTCTTCACTTTCCTATGAATCGAATCATATAATACATGATCTTTTGCAACTGTCTTCTTTCACTTAGCTCAATGTTTTCAAGGTTCATTCATGTTGTAGCATATATCAGTATTTGATTATTTTTTTATGGCTAATAATATTCCATTTTAAGGATATATCACATTTTCTTTATTCATCTGTTAATGGGCATTGAGATTGTTTCCACCATTTGGCTATTGTAATAATGCTGCTGTAAATATTTGTGTGTAAGTTTCTGTGTTAACACATGTTTTTAATTGTCTTGGGTAAATATTTAGGAGTGGAATTGCTGGTTCATTTAGCAAGTAGGTTTAGTTATTTAAGGAACTACCAGTTTTCCAAAGTTTCAGGATAATTTCACCTTCCCTCCAGCAGTAAATGAAAATTTTCATTTCTTCACATCCTCCACAAGACCTGTTACCTGACTTTTTGACTATAATTATCTTAATGTGTGTGAAGTGATAGCTCACTGATGCTTCAGTTTGCATTTCCCTGATAACTAATGATGTCATACATACTTTCATGTGCATATTGCCATTTGTATATCTTGTTTGGAAAAAATGTCTATTCACATCCTGTATCCATTTTTAAATAGGATTGTCTTTTTATTATTGAGTTTTAAGTATTCTCTATATATTCTATATGCAAGTCTTATCAAATATGATTTCCTAGTATTTTCCTCCATTTTGTGGGTTGTCTTACTTTTATAGTGGGTTTTAAAGCATGAATTTTTTCAATTTTGATGAGGTCTAATTCATTTTTTTTTCTTTTGTTACTTATGCTTTTTGTGTCATATCTAAGAATCTTTTGCAAATCCAATGTCATGAAGACTTATCCCTATGTTTTCTTCTAAAAGTCTTATACTTTTCCTCCTATATTTATATCTTTGATCCATTTTGAGTTAATTTTTTTTTCATAATTATGTTAATTTTTGTATATGTTGTACATAAGGGCCCAACTTCATTTTTTGGTATGTGCCTTCTTTACAATTTTACTCTGGTCAGAGGTAATACTTTGTATAATTTGAACCCTTTTAATATTAAGACATTTTAAGTTCAGCATTTGGTCTTAGTCAAAGTTCTGTATGCACTTAAAGTTTATTTCTGCTTCATGTATTTTACTATGCTTTTTCTTTTAGACTTTTTTCTTCTTTGCCTTTTAGTTTAAGTTTCTATTTCAAAATCCTCAAGCATGGAGATTCTTTCTCAACCATGTCTATTCTACTAATGAGCTCATCAAAAGCATTTTTTATTTCTGTCATAGATGTCTTTGATCTCTAGTATTTCTTTTATTCTTAGTGTTTCTACCACTCTGCTTACATGACCCCTCTGTTTTTGCATGTCATCTACTTTATCCATGAGAGCCCTTAACATATGAATCCTAATTGTTTTAAATTCCCACTCTTGGTAATTCCAACATCCTTGCCATATGGAGTCTGGTTCTGTTCCTTGCTCCATCTCATCAAAGTGGACTTTTCTGCTTTTTTGTATGCCTTACGATTTTTTTTTTCTTGGTAGCTAAACATAATAAAAAGAGGCCCAGTACTGGTTTCTGTAGGTGTTTCTGTGCATGAGTTTTTGCTTTGGTAAGTTGTGATTCTTTGTATTTATCTGTCTCTCAATTTGGGGGTTGTGGTTTGCACTAAAACCTTATTTCTCGGATAGATATAAGAAGAGTTGCTGAGTTTTCAGTTTGTTCAGCTTTTTATTTGTTGTTAGGACAGAGTGACAACTTATACCAGACTGGAAACCAGAAGTCTGCTTTGTATATGTTGAAACTCTGTGTTTCAAACATTCTAGGTTGTCATATACATTTGATTATTAGACTTCTTATTAAAGATAATAATTCTCATCCCTGGTAATATTTCTTCTACATACTAATATGCTAGTATAGTCATCACAATTTTCTTTGATTAGTGTTAGCATGGTGTATCTTTACCTAGGGTTTTTAAAATTTTTATTCTGTATGTGTCTATATTTTTAAAGTAAGATTCATGTTGAAAGCACAGTTAGGTCCCACTTTTAAATCCAATCTTTATTATCTTTACATTTAATAAGATGCTTAGACAATTTATGTTTCAAAGAATTATTGATGTCATTGAGTTTTCAACTACCATCTTGGTTATTTATCTATTTTTCAGTTATTTTCTTCTTTTTCCCTGTTTTTGTGCATTACTTTGGATTATTTTTAATGATTTTATCATATCTCTTACTGACTTAACTATACTTGTATTTAGTTTTTTATTGGTTGCTTTTTGGCTTACAGTATGCATCTTTAACTTACTAAGTCTATTGTAAGTTATATTATATGCCTTAATATACACCATATAAGCCTAAAATTTGTACTTCCATTTTCTCTATTCCAATCTTTGTGCCACTGTTCTCATAATTTAACTTGAAACCCCACATCACATTGTTATTTTTATTTTAAACAATTATTTCATAAAGAGATTTTCAAAATAAGATAAAGGGGTTTTATATATTTATCGATATATTTACCATTTCAAATACTCTTTATTTCTTTGTATAGATACTATTTCAGCTAGTATATTTTTCCTTCTGCATTATGCACTTCTTATAATACTTATACTCTGCTAGTGATGCAGTCTTGTATATTTGTATATATAACCCTGTATATCTTAGTAATCTAGGAATTATGCTCTAGGTATTTACTCAACTAATGTGAAAATGTATGCCTATACAAGAACATGGGCATGAATGTTTACAGCAGCTTTATTTATAATCATTAAAAAGTAGAAACAACCAAGATGTTCTTCAATAGGTGAATGGATAAACTATAGTAGATCTATAAAAAGCAATACTATTCAGCAGTAAAAATGAATGAGCTATCAGACACAAAGAGACTGGAATAAATCTTAACGGCATATTGCTGGTTGGAAGCAGCTAATATAAAAAGGCTACATATTGTATGATTCTAATTATATGACATTTGGGAAAATAGGGAATGTAAACAGATCAGTGGTTGTTAGGACATCATAAAGAAGTACTGAGTAAGTGAACCACAGGAAATTTTTTTAGGACAGTGAAACTATTCTCCGTGATATTATAATGTTGGGTACATGGCACTATACATTTGTCTAATGCACAGAAATTTATAGCAAAAAGTGAACTTTAATGATTACAAATTTTAGAAAATCATTTAGGAAGTTGGGCGATCCCTAAGTGGCTGCAAAATGTGACAAATGAAGTCCAATTATATAAAAAATGTATTCTACAACATCCCTGAAGGGAGTGGAAGGAAAAGGTTGCTGGCCCAAATAACTTTAAAAATGAGTAGAGTCTGTAAGAAGGTAAAATAAACTCTACTAAGCACTGTACTGTAATTGATAGAGTTGTTTCCCAAAGGTTTATAAATTAACTATCATGAAACCACTATACACATGAGCTGGAATTGAACAATTAAGTAAATGTTTGATGGTGGGCACCAGGTTTCTTATTATTAGAGTGGGAAGCTACAAATAAGGGAAGGAGGCTGCAATAATCCATATGGTAGTATACTGGAGTTGGCGATATCAGTATAAATTCATGTTTAGTTAATATACAGTTGGTTACAAATATCCATAGATATGTATATATGCACACTTTAGTAAACACACATCTACTTCCTTGCTGTGTCAGCTGAGAGGGCCTACAAGCAATGCATCCCAGGAGCAACAAGCACACCTAGTACTCAGATTTTGCTTTCTAATACCATTATCTAATGAAAGGAACCAGACCTCTTTGTTCAAATGGCTGATTCTAGGACTGGGGTGGGAAATATACAAGGTGAGCCTGGAGCATCTTGTGATAACAGAAAGAAAATGGTCAAAAACAGAACAAAACACCACCCTTCAGTGATGAGGATATGTCAAAATGACAGGAGCCAATTGAATGGACAACCATGGTCAAAGCTGGAACAATGTGATAAGCAAAAGAAAAGAAAGAAGTATTATATTATAACTCAAAGTATAAAATAAATATCTATGAGTCTGTATATAATTATTCTTTTGTAAGAGAGTATGTATTTCTGCAAAATAATTTTGAATAATTCTCTCATACAGAAGAGTTCCAATTAACTTATGTAGATACTCTACTCTCAAAGAGTAGAATATAGCTCCCCACTTTTAAAGTATGGGCTGGACACTGCAAATGCTTACCAATGAATATATTCTTGAAAATGGGGAACAAAATAACTTCACAGTGAAAAAACCTGACAAATGTTATCTCAGGTAAGTGATCAAGGTAAAAATCAACAGTGGTAAGGATTTCAATGTCATATACACTTGTTAGGCTATGAGAACTAGGTCCCTTTATCTCTTATCTTCCTCTCATGAACACAAAACCTGAGTGTTTTAGTCTGGGCTGTTATGACAAAATACCATTGACTGGGTTGCTTATAAGCAACAGAAATTTATTTCTCATAGTTCTGAAGGCTAGGAATTCCAAGATCATGGTGCTGGCAGATTCAGTGTCTAGTGACAGCTTACTTCCTCGTTCATAAAAGGCCATTGTTTCAGAGAGTCTATATGGGAGAATGGGTGAAGAATCTCTCTGGAGTCTCTCTTAAAAGGACACTAACCCCATTCATGAAGACTCCAGCCTCATGACCTAAACAGCTCCCTAAATTTCCACTTCCAAAACCATCACAGTGGGGATAAGCTCTCAACGTATGAATCTGGTGGGGGAGCACAAATTTTTAGTCTACTGTATCCAGTATGATCATGAAAAAAAAAAAAAAAAGTCCCACTTGAGAGAAATTCTATAAAATACCTGACCAGTACTCAGCATTGTCAACATCATCAAAAACAAGGTAAACCTGAGAAAATGTCACCGACAGAACAGAAAAAGGATATTAGGTAAAAACTAAGGAAATATGGATAAAATATGGACTTAAAATACGTAGATATCAATTCCTTAGTTGTGACAAGTGTACCATAGTAATCTAAGATGCTAATAAGGCAAGTTGGGTGTAGGGTATGGGAATTTTTAAACTATAGTGGCAATTTTTATTTAAAACTAGAACTATTATAAAAACTAAAAATTCATTAAAAAATCTTATTGCCCCTTTCTTTTTGAAAGTTCTTTAGTTGGATATAGAACTCTATATTGATAGTATTTTCCTTTCAGTACTTTAAAGATTTCATTTCACAGTCTTTTCTGGCTTGTATTATTTCTGAGAAGTTGGCTGTCATTCTTATCTGTGTTTTATGTATATATTGTTCATTTTTCTCTGGTTGCTTATCACTGTGTTGAAGCAATTTTATTATGGTTTGCCTGTGTGGAGTCCTATATGAGACTTTCTCAGAATGAAATGGTAGGTATTCAAACCTAAATGTTAACACACAGAAGATAGTTTTATTTCTTAAAACCAACAATTTAAGCCCATAAAACAGCATGAAACAACTTATTATGAAGGAAAAAAGAATGAAATGTGTTTTCATGTTCCCTTGGGCCAACACTTAAAATACTACCAATATTAGGTTAGACAAGAGGTTAAATTACATGTAATATCATTTTTTTAAAAGATTTTATTTATTTGAGAAAGAGTACAAGCTGGGGATAGAGGCAGAGGGAGAAGGAGAAGCAGACTCCCTACTGAGTGGGGATCCCAATGCGGGACTCGATCCCAGGACTGTGGGATCATGACCTGAGCAGAAGGCAGACGCTTAACTGACGGAGTCACCCAGGCACTCCTGTGATTTCCTTATTTTACAGATAACTTATGACTAAGGTTGATGAATCAACTTGTTTTAGATCTCACAGCAATTTAATAGCAGAATGAAAAGTGAACTTTTCTTTTTGGTTACTAGATAGTACACTAGCATAAGTCAGAATCTGTCCCCCCCCAGCCTGGTTGCTGAATGTGGATCTAGAACCAGATTTGGGTGGGAGGCTACCAACTGTGCTTACTTTGCCTAGGCTTCTTTCTGTGGAATCAGTTTCACACCTACAAGAGTGTAGGAAGTCAAGGACTTGGAGCATTCAGTTCCCCTTGATGAAGACCCATTGGCTCTCAGCCTTCTACTCTTTCCTATCTGGATTGATCCTATACCGTGGTTGGGGAATGAACCTCAGTTGGAGTAATGCCTTCTGTTTGAACTCTGGTGCTGCCAGGCTACAGTTTGACTTTCATTTAACCAGGGTCTAGGTTCTAATTTTCCAACTCTATATTAGACATAAATACCTTCATCACTTATGCCTCAAGTTCATTTCTTATAAAGAATGCTGATGTGCAATTCTGGCCGTGAAACCTGACCTATGGGGAACACTGCTGGGAAGTTCCCCACAAAATTCTGTAGCTTGCTGTGGGAAAGAGCTCATGAAAATTACTGCCACTGGGGTGCCAAGGGATAAGCTGCAATATTCCTTTTTGCCCACCATCAAATTTTCTGAAAATTACTTTTTTAGTCATAAAGAATAGCTATTTCTTGTAGAAAATAAGCCTTTGAGAGATTTAGCTAATATTTATTCAAAGGAGTTTATTTAAAAAAATGTATCTCTGTGCTGAACACGTACTGCTATTGCAAAGTATCTCACACATATGAGGGACACAATGAAGGTTAGTGAAATACCTAAAAATAAGCAGACTAAGGAATGAGGAACTCAAAAATAAACTAAAAGTATACAGGTGTTCTTAGGTAGGAAGTGGCATACATTAACAAAGTCAAAGCCATTCTTCACAGGGAAACACCCAAAGCAGAAACAGCTATGTCTTTTCCATCCTCAAAGAAATTTAGTCTAGAAGCATGATACAGGTCAACTGATGTAGTTTGCATGGATGCAAAACATCTGCAGCTCTTAATAGGCCTAATGGTAGGAACTGTATCTGGAGATGAAATGTTACGGGGCCTCTGGCTGCAGACACCATTAGCCACAGATCTTTATAGAGAAAGAAAATAAGAATGAAGTTTAAATGAAATATTATCTAGATAATAGTGTATTCACACAATATGCATATACATTTATAAATACTTCCTATGCTGCTCTAGGAAATTGTTGTAATTAATCTTAAAGTAATCCTCTTTGAGCTATGAATACTTATGCTCCATAAAGCAGAGGATTTTGCTTATTTTGGACAAAGGAGTGGTTAAGTTGGAGAGGAAAAAATAAAAAGTGAAGGTGAAGTCTCTTTTTCAGCTAACTAATTCAACAACTGTCTATTAATATCTGCTTTCTGGTAGTGGCCCATTACTAAATTCCTAAGTACTGGACTCTGCACAATTGAAGATTATCTGGACAAATACCTATTTACTTACATTTTACAAAATAAACAAACTTCAAAAAAAAAAAAAAAACAAAACCCCACAAACCAAATTTCTCTGTCCTGGAAAACCTGCAGAAATAAGATGAATGAATGTATTACCATGGGACTTTTATCACAAAACTCTGAAACTGGGAGTAGGCAGCTATGTAGCCATACACATACAGAGATATGTGGATTTAAGGAGATTTATCCATGTCTATATATAGACAGCCTCATACAAAGCAGATAAAAACAGGCTAAATAAGTAAAGCAGCTTTTGCATTTTTAGCAAATTATCTTCCCCCTGTATAAGAAATGGCACAACCAAATGGGAAGACCTGCTGCCCATTGACCATTTTTTAGAGCACACAACTAATTTGATCTATATATTCTGAGCACCAGGATCACATACATAGGGGCAGAGCACTCCCCAGTTTGGTACTTTCCAGTACCAACAAAACTGCTAACATGAAAGCCAAACGAAATGCTATTTACTGAATATCTCTGGTCTCCAAACACTTCATTGCATCCTTTTGTTGTCCACTCAAGTTTTTCAAGACTATACAAACAAAAGTACATCTCATCTGTTTACCTAATAGGTGTGGCTAATGATGTGAGGCAGAAGGCCATGTTTCTGCCCTAAGGGAAATACCTGCTTTCACTTTGATACCAATTAGGAAGTGATTCTCCTAATTTACTACCTACCAAGAATACATTCAATATCAGTGAATTGATCATAACATTTTATGACCATGGTGCAGATTCACAATTTCTTATTTGTAAGATATAAAATCCAAAAGGTTCTGAAAACCAAGTGTTTCACAACTCTTTCAGAAGCAGAACCTAACCTGAACCTTTATTTATGCTCTTTTAAAAAAATCACATTTCACGTCACTATTCAACATTTAGTTGAGGAAATATTAACATCTGACTGTGGGATGCTACCCCAGACCCCACAAGAGCTAGTACATAATAGGCAGTTTATGTTTGTAATAGCTTTACAATATCCAAAAAATTCGGAATGTTAAAACACATCTGGGAGGGATGCTAATCATTGGTGGTGGGGTGGGGGGGGGGGGGGGGGGGCTGTGCTTGAAGGCAGCAGTGGCTTTATGAGAAATCTCTGTACCTTCCTCAGTTTTCTTGTGAACCTTAAACTCCTCTAAAAAATTAAATTTAAGGGCGCCTGGGTGGCTCAGTTGGTTAAGTGACTGCCTTCGGCTCAGGTCATGATCCTGGAGTCCCGGGATCGAGTCCCGCATAGGGCTCCCTGCTCAGCGGGGAGTCTGCTTCTCCCTCTGACCCTCCCCCCTCTCATGTGCTCTCTCTCATTCTCTCTCTCTCAAATAAATAAATAAAATCTTTTAAAAAAATTAAATTTAAAAAAAAAACCCACATTTGATCTCAGTTTCAGGCAAGGGATTTTGGATCTATACTACAAATGATTTCAAGCCCTTGGACTCTTCATTTATTTAATAACAAAACTTCTCAAGAATGAGAGCTTTCAGAGAAAAATACCCAAACTTTATATTAGATTTTTAAAAATTCACATCATAAGTTAGTAATCCAGAGATAGTTTATCCCATATGCCAAATCCTTTGTGATTATTTGTAATACTACCAAAAACATTATGCACAAATTCAGACAAGTCTTAATCACATTCTTAATATGAGCTTGCAGTCTCTGATATCAGATGGCTTGTGATTGATTGATTTATTGGCAATAGCTGATTTTTTTGTAGGCAGCAAACAGTCATCTGGTAGATTGCTATTTATTTTCTTTGGGACATAGGCACCCATGGACTAGAGCTCAAATGATTCTTAGACCGGGAATTATACTTCCCACTTAGCCACTTTGACAATATGACTATGTGATGTAGTATTATAGGCCAGTGCCATAGACCTCAAAGCAAGCGGATTCATACAGACTTGTGATGATGGAGATGACATATATCTGGAGAATCCCCAGTATTCACAAAAAACAGAAACAAAGTAATGATGATGTTGGCATCACTGGGAATAAAAAGGAGCTGTGGGCTGTCAGGCGAGGACAGGGATTGCCAAGTGGGCAGTGCACTCTTCATGCTGAAAGGAAAGCGGGTCTGAGTGTGAGCTCTACCCTCTCAGGATCAAGTGTGTTGTGCAGATTCAGAGATTATGTGGCTGTGAAACCTCACCTAGAGAATATGGTGCTGAAGAAAGCCTATCAATGAAAAAAAACATATTTACTGACTTAAAAAACATAGATGGCTCATTGTCAAGTAGCAACTTAGTAGAAAAGATGGTACAGGTCTCTATTTTTCTAGATATCTTTTCCCTAAAGTTTCAGAAACATTGCTAGTTTCTAAATAAAATTGATTAAATGTGAGTCACTATAATGGACCATTGGAGTTGATACATTCTCTGGTAGCAGCCCTGTGGATAAGGGTAAAAGGAATGAGAAAAACTCCAATTGTCTAGGAGCTCAGTTTGCCTTGAACAAACACAAAAGAGGCTATCAGAAAAGAATCTGAATTATCTCCGCAATGTAAATGAAGACATTTGTATTTTCAAATAGCCTGATTCATTGTTCCTTTATATTTCTTCTGTTCTGGTATTCTGAGTAAATCTTTTTTCAATCAAAATCTGAAAGACAGCTGGAAGCCCCCAGTGATGGCTTCACTGTGATCTCAATATATATTAATAGAAATCTTTCTTTGTAGTTCCCCGTGTGGCTCTTGGACCAATGGAGACAGCATCACCTAGGAACTTCATACAACTCAGCCTCCATTTGAGACCTAATGGAATACTAAGATTTCTGGAGATAGAACCTAGTAATCTATAGTTTAAAAAGTCTTCCAGGTCATTGAGGCATTGTCAACTTCAGAGGTGAAGATCAGGAAAACAACAGACTTGAGGAATTATTGGCTGGTTGAAGGTTCTACCTGAATAATCTACAAAATGTTAATACCTGAACTGAAGCCTGTGTACCCTTATTCCTTCCTGACTATACTCTCACCAGGTGAGTAGGAAACAAATGCTTCATAGAACTACCTGCCATCCTCCTCAGAATTAACACTCACCAAGCCATAACGGAGAGTCAGTTTTTGGTTTTTTGTTTTGCTTTTTGCTATTCTTTTCCTTCCTGCAGGGTCATGTAAGTTCCCGAAAGCAGTAAAAAGTAGGGGGACTGGATGTTGTGCCTTAATGTAGTTAACCCAAGCCCTTGGTACCACACCGGTGGAGGGAATTATTTGAGTCCCACAGTTTTGTTCTTCATTGAGTGTTCTTGCTGGTCAGAGCTTGTGTCAGAACATAAATCAACATAGAGCTTTCATTATTGAGAATGTACTCCTACCATGCTTCTCCCAAACATATCTAGTGGATTAAAGAATACACTTAGAGACCATTTGTTTACATTATTCTTTTGTGTTCTAGTAACAAAGTTTTCAGGCAGGCAATGGTCCATGAATCACACTTAGAAAAGCATTGCACAAAAGCTTCTGTGTGCATCCAAGGTTTAAAAAAAAAAAAAAAGGCACTGTAAGTCCTCATCCAGAACTTTATTTGGTTTACTTAGATTTTATATCTGAATTGGTAGGAAAAAGGATAGGGAAGATTTTCTCAATGAATGTGATCTGGCATAGATTTATGGGTATACCTGGATATATATCCCACGGGTCACTCGTGCTGCTTGATGGGGCCTGGAAGCCAATGTATAATGCAGACATTATTATTTTCTCTATGGGTTAAGAAGTGAAAGTGGTTGAGATGCACTTGGTTGGAGATACAAGACCATTCTCAAAAGATGATCCCACTAAGGGCATCCACGTGATCCAATTTACGAGTCTGCCTGAAGAGGTATGAAGAGTGGGGGCTGGGTTCCATGAGAATCCAAAACGACACACTTGGCCTTACAACAGGATTCTACGTGGAAAGTATTCAGGTGTGATCTTAAGAAGAAGAAACACATATATTAGGACCCCAAATATTGGTTTGGGTACAGTGAGCAGGAGCCAGTGTTACTTTCTCCTGAAGAGAGAAGATTCTTCTATGAGGGAAGAGATTCCCTCCCCAGTGTATAAACTGGATTATGGGGAAGCTATGGTTAAAATAAAGCACAAAAATTTTGTTACCTCATTGCAAATAGTTTAGGATGAAGCATCACTGCTTTGGGCAAAAGGAAGGGGCCCTTCTCTGAGCAGGAAGATCATTACTGATTTAATCAACACAATCAGGTATATCTTCCTGAATCTGAAACTGGATCTGAGATGTAGGCCTTCGGCTGTATGGACAACAAATTTCAGATGGGGCAACATATCTGGAAAAGCGGTATACTGGTAAGTGGGAGGCAGAAGTTCCATCTCTTGAAAGCCACAAGGTCTGTGTCTCTAGAAAGCAAACTAATTAGGGGGAGTCTAGTATCTAATCCGCTAACTAAATGATGACATACAGTCTTTGTAAGTTCTGTATTTACATCTATTTACGAGTCCATGAGTCCTGCAATATCATTTTGATAGCTTCAGCTTATCTTCATCATGCTAAAGAGAACTAAGGACCACAATATTAAAAAAAAAAAAAAAAAAGATGGTGTCACAAAACCTCAAGAAAGCAAAATTCAAGAAGGCAGGTGTCATGAACTGAGTAACTCTGATTTAGTAGATTTTTCATCCTGTGCCCAAACTTGTCTGTTTTAAGCTTCTTCCTCTTTAGCAGAGCAATGTTCTCTTATATCTGACAAGATCCAGAAAACCTCCATAGCACAGTGATGAAGGTCAAATCAGCTTTTCAATTCCAATCAGAAACTAGAATTCAGGGAAAAGGAATTTAGCAAGAAGTTGAATTATGTGGTGTTATCCACAAGCAGAGAGCAGGTCAGGTTCCCATGGTTCACCACAAACCCATTCCACCCCAGGTCTGTGACCACTTGATGAATGTCAGACCTCCCTAGATACCATCTGGTTAGAATTGACTCAGAAAAGTAGTAAGATTGAACGCACAGTGAAAATAAGCACAGAAAATAACAGAGAAACATCAACCTAAAAGCAAGGCAGCTATGGACCACTTCATTTAAGAACAAAAAGATCTCCTACACCAAGAGAACCTTACAATTTTATAGTATCACAGAGGAGCAAAGTAACACTTTGACAATAATATGATATCCAATAAGAGTTTTAAGATGTAAAAATTTTAATATTGCAGAGGGGGTTACTGTAGGTCAAATGTGGGTTCCAAATCAGCATATGCTCTAGAAAAGTGAAGTTAAAAATATAAATGTGGTTTTGGTATACATTGCATGTTATATCAAGAACTTAATATATTTAAAATTAAATTTTAAGTATCAATATAAAATCATAATATAAAAGGACAGTTTTTTCCAATTCTATCATTGAATTTACCCCAGCACATTATTTTTCTTTTTTTTTTTTTTAAAGATTTATTTATTTATTTGAGAGAGTGAGAATGAGAGAGAGTACATGAGAGGGGGGAGGGTCAGAGGGAGAAGCAGGCTCCTTGCCGAGCAGGGAGCCTGATGCGGGACTCCAGGATCATGACCTGAGCCAAAGGCAGTTGCTTAACCAACTGAGCCACCCAGGCGCCCGCACATTATTTTTCTAATACCAGCATTCATGCATATACTCATACACAAATTTGGTCTTTAATTCTATTTTCTAGTAAAAGAAATCAGGGATCCTTGGAGAGTAGTTGTTTCCATATCCCGATAAAAAGAGAAATCGAGATGATCCTGGAGTATCTTAGTATTACCATAATGTAAGGCAAGTAGAATCTAAAAGATGTTTGGAGAAGTGAGAAAGGGGAAGAGAAAGTAAAATAAATGGACACCCACTGACCAACATCTGACAATTTGAACATACACTTAGAGTAGTTATCTTAATTAGAGTAGTTATCTTGGTTAAAAAAAATTATCAAAGTGATTAATAACATTTACTCTACAAAAGAAAGGGCAGATTAAAATTTTCAAGTATACAGAAAAAGTGGAATACTATGTGATTCACTTATACATATATACTGTTCACTATTTGCTCAATACCTATATCTATCATCAGAGTTACATAATGCAACCTAAAAGTTTTAAATAAGCCTATTAGACATTAGATCAGCATTATATATAAATGATAGGACCCTGTGCCATATAACTGTGATGAAATCTAACAATATATTTCAAGAAGTAGAAACTTACATGATTGACTGACACTGGAAAGGCCCAATGAACAGTCATCATCTCAAAATTCCTCTTAAAAGCTAAATTATTTTGCCATAATTAGGGATTTTTTCCTGCCATAATTACTATAACGCTGAGGTTACATGCACACACACATAAATAAATCTAATGGTAATAGTATTTTTGTTCTAGGTTTTTGCATATGCTTTTAAAATTACTATGTGTATTTATGTGTGTTTTCTTTTCAGGTACTTGAGATACTCAAAAGAATGTGGTTTACTAGTTTTATAAGACTAATCTATTAACTTTATGAACTATATTTAAATATTCATAATTAATTTTAATTGACAATTTTGTCAGTTGATTTCTAGAGTTAAAGAGAATCTGACACGATTTTCATTTAGTGCAGTCTAATTAGTTAATTTAATAATCAGTTTAAATATTGAAGAGAAATTGATTCTTTAGCTACATTATCATGTTTTAATGATTAAACAATTAATTGTTTAGTGAATCTACAAGCCCAATTCATTGATCATAAATCAGAATACAAAGTGCTTATAAAGATTCTCCTGGATGCACAAAAGGCTCTTGGGCAGTAAAGAGCTCTCAGCAGACCTGAATCATAAAAAGGAATTTACATATTTTTGTAACTTCTACTTCGAAAAAGAATATAAGACCTGTTTTTGAGAAATATATATATTTTTAAAGGTTTTATTTATTCATTTGAGACACAGAGATACAGAGAGAGAGAGAAAGCATGAGCAGGGAGAGAGGCACAGGGAGAGGGAGAAGCAGGCTCCTCGCTGAGCCAGGAGCCCGATGTGGGGCTCGATCCGAGGACCCTGGGATCAAGACCTGAACTGAAGGCAGACGCTTAACCATCTGAGCCACCCAGGTGCCCCTGAGAAATATTTTCATAAAAAGTGCTAAAAACAGATTTTTTGTCCTTAAAGGATTCTATGTCCATCATTGAAAATGCATGCATCAGAAACATTTCATTCCCTAACAATATGGGACAAATGAAGTGTTGCTGTACTCCTTGGTTGGTTTATTGAAGACATCCATCATATAATGATACTTTAATAGATTTGCACATGTGAAATGATAATTTGCTACTTCTCTAGCAATTTCCAAATATAACCTAAGTTTCCAGAAAATGTGAACCAATTCTGAAAACTAAGAGCTATGCTTGCTATTGAGAAAGCAGATGCATTCTCCTAGGCTTATGTAATCATAAAGCTAGAAGAAACCATCTTAGCCCAGTTTGTTTTACAAATAAGAGAATTAGCTAAGGGAAGTTGAGTAATTTATCCATGTTTTCACATGCGTTGGTAGTAGAAGGCCAAATGAACATCTCATGACTCCCAATCCTATGGTTTTACTCCATTAGAAGCCCTTACTTTAGTTTCTATACAGTTGTATACAGTTGTATAGTTCACCAGTTTGTATCTAATGCTATTGACAAGGAAACAAAAACTACTGTGAGTAAAAGATCTACTGGGAAAAGATTGGAAATTTTCAGCAACATTAAGCATAACTTCTTTACAACTCTGCTCTCCTGAACTGCATGTCCAAATTTCACTAGAAAAGTAAAGTGATTATGAAAGTAAAAGAATGGTTATTACTATTCAATTCTACTGACACTATGACCTTAGTTTTCCTCCATGCATTCATGTTTCTGGTATCCATAATTTGATTTTAGCTACCCCCTCACCCAATATCTTAATTAGATCATTAAGAGAAAGCCTTACTATCTCAAAATGATTTCGGAGGGTTGGGGGGTGTAGCACTCTCTGAGCATGTTTACAAACTCAAATCTTGGTGGGGCCACAGAGCTAAAAATAAATGAGAGGTAATAAAGAAGGGAGGAAGTACCTGATAGGACTCTTGGGCAACTGATGAGTGTATTCCCACATAAAATAAGTTCAACTTCATTAAATATACATATGTATAAATATACGAATGCATATTATCAAGTAGAAAGATACTGTCCAGCCCAAAGGCCAAAGGTTATGTTTATTCTTTTCACAGATCATCTTTGCTTAGGTAGAATGTTGTCCTTGAATAGCAGTTTCTAAACTTTGTGGTTTTAGGGCCTCTTTACATTCTTAAAAATTATTGAGGAGCCCACAAATATTTTGTTTATATGAGCTATATATGTCATTACTTAACAATTAAAATTCAGAAAGTACAATATATATATCACTGAAATATTTACAATTAATAAATATATTTCACATAAATACAAATAACATGGTTTATGAAAAATAAGTACACTTTCCAAAACAAAAATATGAGGAAAATTGCAGTGTTTAAATTTTTCTAACTCTAAGATTTGACTTAAAAAAGCTCAATTCTCTTATCTGCTTTGGCTTTCGGTCTGTTATTTTGATTAACATATATGAAAAAATTTGGACTCAGTGGAGTAGTTGGGAAAGGGAAGACTTCATAGACCCCCTGAAAAGTTTCAAAGCCCCCCCCCCCAGGGTCCCCAAATCACACTTTAGAAATATTGTCCAATAGTAAGAAAGGAAACCAGAGCAGACCATGTTAGCTCAGATCAAGCTTCCAGATAATGACCTAAACTTATGGAATGGTCCAGGTAAAAATAATAACTGATTAAACACCACATTGACTGTCTTTGGCTTGCTGTTTTGGAGACAGGTCTGCCACAGGATTTCATGTTTTTGTAAGAGATCCCAACCTATCTGTTATCTTTTTGTCTGTGTTTGGTGTTGAGGACCAATAGCCACTGCATACCTTTTGTAATTGTCATCACAGTTCCTACTTGTCTCTATACCTGTATCTATCTGCATGTCTGTCTATCTACATATATCTATTTATATCTAGCTCTATCTATGTATCTGTATGTCTATCTCTATATCTGTATGCCTATGTCTATAATCAGTGGCTACAAGCTGTTTTAAAATAGATGTTTGCATATATTTAAAACTAAAATGCTTCTCTAATATTCATTCTGAGTTGTTCATTGGTTGGTAATAACTAAAGTGTAACTAAAGTGCTAAAGTGAAGATGTAACCAAAACAAAGAGTTGAAAAATGACAGCTTAAATACATGTCAGCAGTGAAGGCAAATACAGACTTCTCATCAAAGTCCAGTACTCTCTTAGGAGGATGGAGCAAGTCTGTGAATACAGGACAGAAAGAGTTGGCTACCATGTCAAAATCCAGGCAGGCTCATAGACTTGCTCTTCCCTTCAGGGCTTTATTATGACAACCACAATTACATGCTTTCTAGGTCTCAGTCAAGGCTGTAAGCCTTCCTGTAAAGATGAGCTATGGAAAAATCCAAGACTGCTCAGAGATTGCAACAGATTGTTCCAATGGCCTCCCTCCTTCAATAGATCATACATGACAGAAAAATAGAATAGTGATGTCTTTCCAAATCTCATACACACACACACACACACACACGCATGCAGGCACACACATGTGAGCACAAAGACACACACACCCTCACCCTTAAACAATCTCGTGTCCTTTTGTTTATGGTAGCAATATCACTTCCTCAATAAAATGTTTTAAATGCTACTCTTTAAATTTTGGACAACACTGGCTGGTATTTCACTGGCTTGTATTTCAAAACAAAGTGTATTTGTCATCGTCAAACTTGTTTACGTGAATCAAGCAACACTGTGACCATAGAAGAAGCACTGTCATTTTTTCTTCCCTCCCTCTGCCCTTCTAGGTTTCACAGCAAAGTCCACAATATTGCAAAGGCATTTTTGTTGACTTAAAGAGGACTGCTTTTTCCTAAAAATAGGTGGAATTTAATGACATCCCCAGTTCACAATCCCTCAAATCTGTAATGGGGATCATGTACCTGTATAAACAGAGGTGAGTTGGCAGGGAGAATGTTGAGTGTTTGGGGAGGACTATCTGCATTTTTCTTTTTTCAATTGAGCTGAGACTTCATATTTTTATTTACTTTTGTTTCTTTCTGCATGTTTTCAGAAATGCAAATAACTCAGGCATGCAGATTTTGCAAGGCACTGCTAAATCATGGTTACTAATTTGTTATGTCTTAAGAAAAATATTTCTCAGCAGGTTTGGATGTTACATAAAACCTGTTCTGCCCATGACCTTGTCTTCCTGTGGCTTTTTCTAAGATCTATGATAGTGACCAAGAAAAGATTCAAATCAGATTTGTTTGCCCCGAAGTTTGATAATTTGGCCTATAGTCTGTAGAATTTTTTTTTTTTTTTAATTTGGGGATGCTTTCCAGAACTTACTGTCTAAAACTGTTTTCAGTGACAGAGACAAATGTTTCTAAGAAAGATACTCAGGGTAACATCAATTAAAAGCTGAGTGGATTTTCACTTCAACCTTTCTTTCTTTCTTTTTTTTTTTTTTAAAGATTTTTATTTATTTATTTGACAGAGAGATAGCGAGAGCAGGAACACAAGCAGAGGGAGTGGGAGAGGGAGAAGCAGGCTTCCTGCCGAGCAGGGAGCCCGATGTGGGACTCGATCCCAGGATTCTGGGATCATGACCTGAGCCGAAGGCAGATGCTTAACTACTGAGCCACCCAGGCGCCCCACTTCAACCTTTCTTATAAGCACACTAAGTTATTTACAATAAACGAGAAGTTCAGAATAATCGTTAATTCATTCAACAAATAGTTTATTGTTTCTGAGCTAAATATCTGTGACCCCTGTAAGTTATTTAAAGCTCTTTGAACCTTAAAGAAAGGTAATTAAAAATTGCTATGCTCCTAAGTAGGTGTTTGACCTCAGGCAATAATAATAAACTTAACAATTACATTGTGTTTTGTGGTATAAAAATACATTCACATTCATTACCTTTGCCTTTTCACACTTTTTATCTGCCTTTGCCAGACAAAATACAGGTTGTCCAGTTAAATATGAATTTCATAAAAACAAAAAATTATTCAGTATAAGTATGTCCCAAGCATGGGGCATGCTGTATTGTCGTTTGTTAAATCTGACAATTCTATCTCTATTTGGAGAAGTTTAAGGCGGAGGGAGGTAGGCAACTTACCTCACATCACCAGTTTTGGGCCCTGTTCTTTTTACTTCAAATCCAGTTCTGTTTTGCTATACAACCTCTGTGCCTAGGCTTTCTGAACCTCAGTTTTCTATCTTCGAATTAAAAAGGAAAATAAATAGGATAGGAGAGAGTCTAAACCAGGAGACAGTGAAAATGCTTTGCGTTTGTGAGAGGTTATGTTCACAGAGCTCTAATGACGGTGATATAAAGCAATGCTTCACTGTTAGAGATACAGGGTCAGTTAAAAGTTCTTCATGGTCATCAAGAGAGGCTTGATGAGCTATTTTAAACCAAAGAAATGCAAACATATCAGATAGCTTATGGGAAATGCAGAGAAACCAGAGAATCGGGTTTGGAGGCTACGGAGTCATGAGCAGTTCCCAAAATCACCATTATGATTGCCCAGTGAAGACCACAGTGCCGCTGCCTCTAGGCACAAGATCTGCAGCTCATACATTTATTTCTGGGAAAGGAACTGTCCAGTAGACACTGACTGTTGCTGCTTCCCAGAGCTCTATGTCTCTTTACCACCCTCCGTCATCTTCACCGGCAAGGATTTTATGCATAGCCTCCTACTTCCTTTCATTTTCCTCTAAACTGAAATCTCTAGTTATGTCTAACTGGTATCACCTGGGTAATTGTCCTATGTCTTGACTGTAAAACCACCTAGAAAAACAAGTGTCTGGGTTTTACCCCAGACATGAATGACTCCTACAGTGGGCAATTCCCCACAAAGAGAAGATGCTCACTAAGTATTGAACAGCCGAGGAAGTATGCTGCATTCTGACTTTAGAAACATGTCAACATCATACTCCTATTTCCATCACACATACACCTGCTTCGGCTGTCTTAACCCAAGCTATCTTAAATATTTTCCTTTCTCATTAAATCCTAACAAAGATCATACATATTTTATTTTATACTGAGTCCTCATCCATATAGCAACCTGACCCAAAGCACCAACCAATAAATGCATATTACCATACTCTCTATCCAAATAGCACTGAAAGTCCCAGAGAGTTTCCCATGTTTTCCCAGATCCCTGAATTTTATTTCATTGTAGGGTAGAAACATAGCCCTCTTAGACAAGTTCTGGTCACTTTAAATTCCAAGATCTCAAATGAGTTATTTGTTTCTCAATTAACATACTGAAACACTAAAGTGCTGATGGTTGCTAATTTTTACTGTGAATGAATATTTAAATCCGAGGTCTATAATTTTCTCTATGTAAATTTTTAAATAATCTATTCTTGGGGGTCCTGTTATTTTGTTACACCTCTAAAAGTGACATTATACATGCCATGCGAAAGGTCGTGAGAAAAAAAGAGACATTGTAGAACACACATTGGTTTTCTGGACACCAGAGAAATCCTGTACGGACTAGCAAAGGCTAGATATCCTATAGGAACTATTTAGCTACCTCATTAGTTAAGTTAAACCCATTACCTTGCAGAGATCCTAAACTATATTCCTCAGAAACTCCTTTCTCCCTGGTGCTGAGGTAAAGATTCTTGGTTTAACAACATTCTTAGTGCTCTAAGCAAATTCATGGATTTCACTGGGGTAAATAAGCTTCACAGAGAAATACATGTATATTTTGAGTTTTATCTACCTCTAATTTTGGATTCTTAAAGATTATATCTGAAGAAATGTGGAAAAAAACAACTAATTGGAGCTGAAAAGAGTTTACAACTTTCTTCAAAAGTCTTCATTTCCCTCTTAAAGTGTTGTATAGTCCTGTACTCTGCAAAGAAACAAACTTGAATTCAATAGTGTTTAAGGAAAATTCCAGGTTTTCTCTAGAGCGTTATTTTATCTACTTAAATTTGGGTCCAAAAGTAATCATTTTTTTAGGGGAATTTTTTTTTTTTTTTTGAATAAAGGAAAGAAAACCATGCAGGCTGCCCCCAGTTAATACATTATTCCTTCTGGTAGATTATTCCTTCTGGTAGATTCAGTAAGGGAATCACCATTTTCTTCCTTACAAGTGATT
Organism: Mirounga leonina; assembly: GCF_011800145.1. NCBI lineage: Eukaryota > Metazoa > Chordata > Mammalia > Carnivora > Phocidae > Mirounga > Mirounga leonina. The sequence continues at coordinate 59,651,639 of NW_023270305.1, forward strand.
AGGATAATTCAATTTCTTTTAACAGCCTGAGTTTCTACAATATTAATCTCTTACCCAAGAAATTTTGACTTTTTTTTCTATTTTCTTTCTCAGGTTAAAAAAGAAAACATGTTAAAACTATGTATACTCAATGTTCCCATTAATTTATATTAAGTGATTCCCCATGACAATCAAGTATAAGGAAATTCACAATAAGAATTTTTATTCTTCAACATAATCTTGCATATAAAGCTTCGTTAAAATAAAAATCCAGAAGAGACTTGAAGGCAAAAGAAGTTACTAGAAGGTAATCACTAGTCTTTAACATATAAAGGAAAGTAGTTGGTGGTTTTGCTTGTTAGCTAGCAAAATTTCTTGAAAGGAGGCAATGTGTTGTGGGAAAATGGTGGTAATGGGTTGATGGTATATATACTAGCACCCAATGCCTTCCTTTCCAGTGTCTTCTTCAGTTACTTCTCATCTTCGGTCCATTTATCTGTATAAAGCTTATAATAATCTGACAATTTCTAGGGATGTCTTTATAAACTTCACTTGGATAACTTGACAAATGGCTCACAATGAAAAACATGTATGTGAATTCATTTTCCTGCCAACATATGGCACTTGGTCTTCATTTGTGAAGTCATTTACTCTGAGGGAAAAGCTGTTTCCATCAGTGGCTCTGGGTATGAAGTCAAGTAGAACTTTAGAGAGTAGGTGTTCTCAGGTAGCTTTACTTCCAGCTAACACAGGTAACTCTACCGACTCATGTATTTTTCATTAGTATTTTCCTTGGATTTGCTGTATTTTCAACAAAATGCCACAAGTTTCTCAGAAAGCAATTAAAAACAAAATTTAATCACTAATACCTGCTGGTGTTAATTTTCTTATCACATGTGCCAGACATACTTATGAATATGACAATTATTTATCTCAGCAAACCTGCTTCTGTTCAAGGAGCAATCAAGACAAAGAATAAAGTTGCTGCATACCCTAATATGTAGTGACAGCTAACACATCTTGGTTCTCAATGCTTAGACTCTAGGGATGGAATTTATATGTTGGAACAAGCATCCCATTTCTCAAGTTTGGTATCTTGGACATTTAAAGGCTTTGCCACTAATGAATTTTCTACATAAGTAATTATAACCATTGGGATAGTTTTGTTTTGGTTGTTAAATACTGAATTCAAAATATATTAGCAGCAGATTCTTTTCTTTAAATATGCTAAAGGAAGTACTAATAGAAAATAGATCAAGAGTAGGAACTATATGCTATGCAGTTAGAATATACAGAGACACACAGGGGTACATAGAGGTATGCAGCTGGTCTTCTCTATTTAGCATGCCCATGAAGAATAGGCAAGGGCTGATTGATTTTTAACTGCAAGGTAACGATTTCCTGGGCCTCTCAGTCATTTGTCTAACTACTCTGGCTTGGTGTTTATCATCTCACCAGAAGCAGAAGACCTGATTGAATGTCCGTTTCTGAAAGCTCCAGAGATTATTAAAGTCCAACTATCAGCCCATAAATCATTCTAAGTTTCTATATTACATGACCGAGGCAACCATCTACTAATTGCAGATTTCCTTCTAAGGCTTTTATGATAGTCTAAGTGCAATTCTCAATCCTCCTGATGACTTAGTCTGCCATTTAAAGACTGAGCAATATCACCATCTAGACTATAGAAAAAAATTTAAATTTTTTTTAAGGCAGTCAAATTATGGTTGGCTGAAACATCTGCCTTTTGATTTCCCAGTAACTTATAACATTAGCTATATAATTGTAACCTACATGATAGTTCCCTTTATCCTTTATTTCAATTATTTCCAAAGATTTTATTTCTTATTTTCCCTGCTTCCCAATACAATATCCTCTTATTAAAGATAACTGAGATTCCATTCAAGAAACATTTATTGTGGCACTACAGTATTTTAGGATCTATCCTAGGGGGTTTGGAGGGAAAAAAAAACCTTATAATCAGCTGGAACATACATAAATACACTCAACATAGAATGTTCTGCAAAGTGATTAGGTTAAAACTATGAAAACCACTCCAGAAATAGTTAACCCTAAGCTAGAAGAGGAGAATTCCTCTTGGGGTATAAAAGATGTAAGTACACTTCAAAGGGAAATAGGCCAAATTTATAAGAAAGCAAGATCTGTTTGGAGAACAGTGGTCAAAGCAGGGAGGGAAAAGCTTTATAGGAAGGGAAAAGCCAGCACAGAAGCTTCAAAGGAAACCTGGGATTAGGTAAAGCCAATTATAGGCTCTTCTTGGTCCTGTTCTTTTAAAATTAGCCCAGGCCTACCTATTCCCACCTGCAAAACTGTAGGTTTTGCATTATTGGTTTCCAGGTTGCCTATTTTGACTGTTTTCCTATCTCCATACTAGTTACATGCTTTCTTCTTTCCCAACACCACACTCAATCTTTTTTTCTTTCTTTTTTTACCCTATGGGCACGGTGATGTAACTACAATGCAGATCTGATCATGGCACTCTGTAGCTTCCACCTGCTTGAGCCTGTGTGTCCTAGAAGGTTGTACATAGCCCTCTATGTTCTGACCCTTACTCCCTCTTCAGTTACATCTTAAGGGGATCTCAAGCCAACAATCCTTGAATTCAGCATGCTCTCATACCTCTGTGCTTTAGCATGTGCTCCATCTCTAAACTTGAACTTTCCTTTACCCTCTGCATGTCCCTGAAAGCTGGTACTGTTAAGACTCAGCTCAGAAAGGCCTTCTTAGGGAATGCTTTCTAGAATCCCCATCCCTGACTAGCACACAGGGTCAGCTTCTTCCTCCTCTGTTCCTGTAGTACTTTTTATGTACCTTAATGAAAGCATTTATCACACTGATTATAATTATTTTTGATCTCTCCCTTTACCTTTGAGTTATTTGAGAGGCTATATAGTTCATCTAGCTCATCATTATTTTACCAGGAACTAGCAACAGTTCCTGTTCCATAACAAGGGTCAGTATATATTCATATAAATATATATTCATATATATGAATGACATTATACAATTTATATTATATATTATATAAATGTATTATATATAAAATTATATAAATATAAATATAATATTAAAGTCAAAGAACATAAAATTTCAAAAGAAGGTCTAAACAAATCATTATTTTATACAGAAATGTCAAGTAGAATTAGGGCAGCAGTTATTAAAGATCTTTTCAATAATAATTTCTCAAAAAATTATGGTGGTTTGAGAAATAAATTGGTGATAAAGTGGCAATAGGAGATCTTCTGTACAATATTTACAACTTGATCATCTCAGTAAGAACAAGGAGAAGTAATTAATAAAAAAAAGGAAACATTAAAAATACAACACAGATGGGAAAAGTTTTTTAACCAAGATAATGAGTAAGATCAAACAGCATTTGGAGAGATTTGTCTTGTAGAGCAAGATTATCTCTTCTTAGGTGATAATGGTATAAACTACACAGTGAAGAAATAGATAAGTTCAAAACTAGAAGAAATGGGGTGTGAGCATTTATGCCTGATGTCTTCATTATTTGTTTCTTTGGCTAGCACATAATAGATAAATATTTGCTGAATAATGTTAACTTTATTTTGAGAGACAGAAGCTCACTATTAGAGTATGAGAACCTAAGACAAAGATTTGGAGAATTTAGAGTAGTATATCCAAGTGGTAGCTTGGGTGGAATAAAATTTAGCCTTTCAGAATATCTATCAAGTATCCATAAAAAGTTCAAGTAATAATGGCAATAATATTGATATGTATTATGATCTGTCTCTTAATCCTAGGTTACTGTGACTCATGGTATCTCCAGAAACTTGCTATTTTCCTGTATCTGAAATATACACCCTAAGTAACAACAGAATGCTATCATGCAAATACAAAGTCAAAGGAAGTCCCCTAGTCTCCCTTTCCAAACAGATCTTCAACATTAGGCTCTTCCTATACAAAATACTGGGGCTGCCTGTGAATATTCATTATGGGGATCAACTAAGAAAATAAACAAAGGAGGAATAAAAAAAAAAAGTTAGAACCCAAGGACCCAGTTGAAGGTAGCAATCTTAAATCTCTTATGACATAAACTGGTAATATTTTATAATTATCTTGTTTAGGTCTTATTGGGACAATTGCCAAAGGTCTAAAGGATTTAAGGGTGTTGGTAAGAGTGACTATGAGAACTCATGAGGAAAACACAAGAGCCAGAGAGGCATAAAGCAGGGTAGACAGGTGAGGGAACACAGTTTAGCACAATTTATTCTGCTGAAACTGGAAATTAAGGCTTTGAGGTTCTTTGGCCAGAATGTCAATGGACAACTTAGATAATATTTGGGGAGAGAATACAATGAGTTAATATGTTGTCAGGGAAAAGCATGTATTTGGGTCTACCGTGACATCCTATTTCTTCTCATGACATCCAGGCTCAGAAACACCTCTTAGCGCGGTTAGAAACCAGGACAAGCATCTGAAGCTAATTTAGAAAATCCTGTGACTGCTTTTGCAGTGTCCTTTCCTTTTGTTCAGATTTGTCCTAACTCAAGCATTTTATCACTCTTTCATTCAACAATTTTTTTTTTTTAGTTTTTATTTAAATTCCACTTAGTTAACAGAAAGTGTAATTAGTTACAGGTGTACAATATAGTGATTCAACACTTCCATACATCAGTTGCTGCTCATTATAAGCACACTCCTTAATCCCTATTCCCTATTTAACCCAACCCCCACCCCCCAACCTCCTCTCTGGTAACCATCAGTTTGTTCTCTATTGTTAAGAGTCTGTTTCTTGGTTTGCCTTTTTCTCTCTTTCTCTTTTTTCCCTTTGCTCATTTGTTTTTTTTCTTAAATTCCACATGGGTGATATCTAATATGGTATTTGTTTTTCTCTGACTTATTTCACTTAGCATAATACTCTCCAGCTCCATCTGTGTCACTGAAAATGGCATCATTCAACACATATTTATGTGCAACTGAATCTATGCCAGGCACTGTTTCATGTGCTGGGTTCTAACAGTAAACAAAGAGGCAAGATCCCTGTTATTATAGAAATTAATAGTCTAGACCACGGAAAAGAGATCCTAAATGACTACACACATACATGAAAAGAAAAATAAAAGGTAAATTTTGTAGATTATTATGACAGATTGAAAAAAAATAAAAAGCATAATGTGGGGGAGGAAAGGGACTGCTTAGATTGAGAAATTAAGAAGACCATTCTGAAAAGTTCAAATATGAAAACTGATGGATACCAAAGAGCTACCTATGTGACAATATGAATTTAGAACATTCAAGGCAGAGGTAATAGCAGGAACAAAGATCTCAATGCAGGAATGAGCTTGCCATATGGCTGAAGCCCAGGAAAGAGATAACAAGAAAAGTAATGTGCTTAGGTCACAGGTGGCCAGGGAGAAAGGAGTAGAAGATGAGGGCAAATGAGAAGACGGACAACAGCTATCTTTTTTGAAAAGCTGTGCAGGTGTTGGGAAATGGTCTGAATATTATCCTATCTAAAATGGGGAGCCAATGGAGGATTTTAGCATAAGTTTGACCTGAGTTGATTTGTATTTCAAGCAGCAGTTTAAGAAGTGATTTAGAGAAAAAACAGGGAAGTTGTTAGGAAGCTATTGCAGTAGTCTGAGAAAGAGATGATGGATGCATTATTGAAAATAGCAGGGTACAGGTGGAAAGAAGTAGATAGACTCAAGATGTTCTTGAGATAAAACTGATAGGACATTGTCATTCGTTGATGAGGAAATAGAAGAAAATGAGAAATTAAGCATCAGGACAGTAGACCATTGTGTGTTTCTGCTCCAGTGATCTATTATTATTTGATATCTTGTTTTAATAAAACTTTCTTTTGCCAAAGCCTGATCAATAAGAGTACCCATTCAGGATGCTTGGGTGTTTTAGTTAAATGTTGGAGAAGAGTCAATAAATTACTGTAAAATAACTAGTATATTCTATGTTACAGGTAACTAAAGTGGCATAATTTTATTATGTTCAATTATATTCTTGAATTTTCTTCTCAGTTTTTTCATATGTCCAAGTCCTAACTCTCAAATAGTTGGTAAATTTGTTTTTTAGGGCAAGGATGTTGTCTATTTTTCATAAATGCCAGGAGAAAATTAGGGCTATTTTTTTTTTGACATTCACTGAGTTTATGCCAATTGCTTCCAGGGTCAAATGACTTCACTATTTTCAGCTGAAGTCTTGTCTGGAATTAGCCGAGAGAGAAAACACCAGAAGGAGATGGAAGGAGGATATCTGAGTTATAAAAAGGGTTCCAGTAAGAGGAAAGTGAAAGAAAATGTATCAAAGATAAATTGTCTTACTGGACAAACTAGTAAAGAGTAAGCTTTGGAAAGATATATATTGCTTGGTCTTTCTGAGATGACAAGGCATCAGGGAAGCTTTATAAATTATAAGACTCTAAGAAATTACAGAAAGAGCTTGCTGAGTTTAAAGCAAAATGGATTTTGAGCCCTCATGAATGTGTTCCCAAGTTAACCTCAAAAATTACCCTTAATTTAAAATTTCACAGTCACTCCCCTGGTGGGTGTATATTAGAGGTGCATCAGGTAATTACTTTTTTTTAGCATTACATACAATTTAGATCAGATTCAGGCAATGTGGTGTAAATTCTTTCCCTTGAATCTGACCTTAACCACAAAGTCTAATTACCTAACCAGGGCAGTTAGCAGGGCGGAGAGAACCCATTACCTAAAGCAGGTTTTTGCAAAATGCCAGTTCACTCATCATTTATTGGCTAAAAAGCAATCTGACCTTGGGTATGAAGTCATTTTCTAAAATTCATCTTGGAATCCAGTAAATCCACTAAAAACTTAGCAGAAGTTGAGGTTACGAGCGCCAAACACATGTTTCCTAGACATAGCCTGACATGATAGTGCAGAAAACATCCTCATGTTAATATTCTGATGCCAGCAACCACTGCAGAAGTATTTTTGCAATCACCATGTGCAGTCATAGAAGCAACGTGATCTAAAGGCTTGTCATGAGTTAAATGGCTCACAGTGTTTTGCAGATGACAAGAAGTTTCACTTGCACAAAGTCCTAGAATTAACGTGTCAAGGTAGGTGACAAGCTCTTAAGCTGATACATACATACATCAAGGAACTGTGCTCTTCATAACCAACCTGTCATACTTATGTTCTGAGAAAATGTCCCACATACAAATGTGACTTTGTTTATTAAATTTAATATATTAAATGCAGTCTGCTGCTAAAAGTAACTCCCATTTTTATCTGGGAGAATGTATTTCCATAAACTATATAATAGAAAATAATTTAAACAACATTAACTATAAAGAATTTGGAGAAAATATTATTGTAGTTTGCATTAAAATGTCATGAGATCAGAAAGGCTTGGAACAAATAATTTGATGGGGTCTTATTTTCTCACAAGTCCACGTTATTTGGAGTAGGGTAAATACTGCCCTAAAATATTCTCCTTCGTAAACAGAACTTAATCTTAAGAGTTCCTAATGCAGATATTCTGAAATTGTTCATTTGGGCTAATGACAATACAGAAGGAGGAGAGAATCATGTGTGCCTGAGGCAGAAGAAAATGCCAAGTGTTTGCTCTCTGAGGATCTGGTTATTAAAACCAATGTGACAGTGTCATCTTTCCTGGCTTAAGTGAATGGCTGCATGTTTTCACAAAGGCAATATCAAAGACCTTATGGTAGTGTGACCCAGCATAGTAGCAGGTCCAGTGTCCAGTGACTCTTCCAAAGGAAAGAAAACTGACTCATGAAAGCTAAGTGAGCTATTAACAGTCAGGCATAGCTGTAAATATCTGGCTGTGGAAGCATGAAGCAGTGGGACTGAGTGTGGTCAAACCTTGAACTAGGCAAATCCAAAGGGGTGGGAGATGTGCACTGGAGAATGGAGAAGGCATCACGGAGCTGTGATGACCAACCAGTTACTTTCTTGAGCCACCGGAGCAGAGTGACTTTATTCTAAATATCCAGTGTTGGGAATGAATACAGTGTTTGGTTAAAGCAGCAGAGGTTTTAGTGTCAGAAGAATATTAAGCTCTCTCATGTATTACCTCCATGACTTGACATGTTGCTTACCCTAAGCCTCAAGTTCTTTATCTGTAAATGGGATAATAGCTGAGTTGGGCTTGCAATAAAGAAGCTATGTAAGTACTTAGTAATTTAAGTGGCATATAGTGAGTACACTTTAATACTAACTTTTATTAGTATTATCTTTGGGCTCCTTACATCACCAAACATTACAGCAAATTAGGAAGATTGATCCCAAGCCTAGGATGGGACTTGGGTCTATGGCCTTAAATATGACACAGCTACGTTTTGGAGTATGCTGAGTGGACAAAGCCCACTGTTAGCTATAACATTTTTCTGGGTATGGGGGCTTCATATTGGTTGCATTTTGCAGAAACCTGGGAAGCTTTATAAAAACTGATTCTGTGGTCCCACTCTCAGAGATTCTGATATGATTGAGGTAGGGTGTAACCTGGATTGCAGAAATTTTTAAAGCTCCCCAGCCAGGTGATTCTAATATGCTAGGAAGGCTGGTGTCACCATCTTGAAGTAGAAGGACATCTGACAGACTAAAGACTTCTCTAAAATAGATGGAGCTGTGTAAACATCAATTATTTACACCAGCCCAGATGGGGAGATGAACTTAAAACTGACTGTAAATTTAGTAGAAAAGGAATAGACCAAAACAGTTCGGTATATTATTAATTGGAAAGTTTAAATTTCTTCAACATCCAGTAGGATGGAGATTTATGAGGAAAGTAAAATCACTTATAAGAAGCTTAAAACCTTTATTTTATAGGAATACCTACTGAGTTGTGTTTTAGGAGAGACAGAGAGAGAGAGAGAGAGAGGAGAGAGGAGGGCGGGGTACGCAGAGACAGAGATTACGAAACAGACAGAGAAGGTCAGTAGAGTAGTCTTGAAGATGGCCTTGTGAGTATGTAACTCCTGGGTGCACCAAACATTTTAAGTCCTGTAGCTGATGAATTATACTCCACCCTTGAATACCTCTGTGAGTTTAGAAGTAAATTTAATAGAGAGGTAGGAAGAGGCCTGTTAGTACTTGATACAGAGGGAAAAATGGAAGAAAGAAAAAAAGGAACGTGTAAAGTAACAAAAGCAGCATTAGCAGCATCAAGAATGACAGACCAGTAGACTAAGCAATAAGGAAACAAGAAAATGATGGTAGAGTGCAAAATGAATGAACATAATATTTTAGAAGGAGAAAAAAGGCAAAGTGCATAAGTGGCAGCGTAGGGAGGAAATACGTCTTGTTATTTTCAGAGGACATTCTGATTAGGGTGAGAAGTCTGCCCTCTCTCCTTGTTGAGAGGTTGATGTTGCTAACACAAGTGTCTTCTCCTTTATTAGCAGGTGCTGGGGGACTTAGTGTTCCATTCCATGCATTCTTGCCTTTGAGTCTCTAACCAGAAGCACTGATATTGGAAAACAATAAGCAAACAAGGGCTGATGGATGAATGTTGCCCTAAGAGCAAGTAAGTGGGCTGAACTTGAGTCTCAGTTTTCAAAAAAAGAAAGAAATCTAATCACTTCTTAATCTCTGATTTTGGCAGCTGGAGACTTGTTCTCTCAATAGATTCTTCTGCAAATCTCGGAGCTATAAACCTTAAACTGCTAACAACAGCCTTGCTTTTGCAGTCCATTTTATAGCCCCAAGGTCATTTGTGATTTGCATAATTAGCAGTTCTAACTTGTTTTATTTCTTCAAAAATCACAGTTGTGATAAAAATAGAAATATTATAATATTCTTGTTCTTCAAACAGTTTTCATTCTGGTTTGCAATTGTTTTTAGGTACTAGAAGAGTGTAATAATTAGGATCCATTATCAAGATGAATGGAACACTGAATCACTATAATGACCTCTGTCTATATAAATCATGGTGGCATGTTCCTATAAATGATAGTTTGATGGTCATTCCTGGAATCTAAATGCAAGGAAAAAATAATCCTATCTTGCTGAGACAGACTCTATATCAGGAATATTAAGTGGAACTATCTTTTCTAGAGAGAAAGTTATAAGTATTTTCCTTCAGAATATCAAGTGGAGGGTGATCACACTCCAACAGGGTCACCAGATGGCAGGGCTCACCCCTGGCAGATGCTCCAATACTCCTGGCGCCTATTGAGAAAGGAGAGAGGGAGCTTTGTACATGGTTTACCAACTTCTCCACTAAATCACCAACTTCTCAAAAACCACAACTCACTGTGTCTCTCTGGGGAGCAAGCAATAAAAGAAAGCTGTGTAAGAAATGGGTGTTATACACAAACAATGAATCAGGGAACACTCCATCAAAAACTAATGATGTAATGTATGGTGATTAACATAATATAATAAAAAAAATTTAAAACACACAGAAAAAAATGATTTTTCTTCATCTCTTTTTTAGAGTCTGTGTGCAGGGAAATGAGGGCTTCCATAGGAATATTTTTTGTGACTTACTGGCTGCCCTGGTCACTTATTTCAATGTTTTCATCACAGCTCTTTCCTTCGTACTTCATGTAAAGATGACTTCCTTCAGTATATTTTTTCCTCCACTTTTATTGAGACATAATTGATACATAACACTGTATTAGTTTAAGGTATATAATCTGTTAATAGGTGTATATACTGTGAAATACTTATCACTATAAGTCTAGTTAATATTCATGACCTTATGTAGTTATGAATTTTTTTCTTTGTGATGAGAACTTTTTGGGTTTTTTTTCCCCCTTTTTTGCCCATCTCTCCATCTCCTTCCCTACTAGTTCTTTGTATTTATGAGTCTAGTTCTGCTTCTTGTTCATTTTGTTTTTTAGATTCCACGTTAAGTGAAGTCATATAGTATTTTCTTTCCTGGACTTACATCACTGAACACAGTTCTCTCTAGCTCCAACTGTGTTGTCACAAATGGTAAGATCTCATCCTTTTTTATGGATGAGTAATATTCCATTGTATACAGATACCACATCTTTATTCATTCATCTACCTATGGACACTTGGATTGCTTCCATATCATGGCTATTGTAAACAATGCTGTAATAAACATAAGGTTACTGTATCTTTTCAAATTAGTGTTTTCATTTTCTTTGGGTAAATTCCATGCAGTAGTGAAATTAATGGATTGTATGGTATTTCTAATTATAATTTTTTGAGAAATATTTTCACCAACAGTGCACAAGGGTTCCCTTTTTTCCACATCCTCATCAAAACTTGTTATTTCTTGTCTTTTTTATTTCAGCCATTCTGACTTGGTGTGAGGTGACATTTCACTGTAGTTTTGATTGGCAGTTCCCTGATGAGTAATGTTGAGCATATTTTCACATATCCATTGGCCATCTGTATGTCTTTTTTTGGACAAATGCTTATTTTTTAATCAGAAAAAATTTTTGTTTTTTAATCTCTGCTCATTTTTTAATCAGATTTTTTTTTTTTTGGTGTTGAGTTGTATAAGTTCTTTGCAGATTTTGACTATTAACTCCTTATTAGGTATGTTGTTTGCAAATACCTTCACCCATTTAGCAGGCTGCCTTTTCATTTTGTTGATGGTTTCCTTTGCTGTGCAAAAGCTTTTTATTTCTGTGTGGTCCCAATTGTCTATTTTTGCTTTTGTTTTCCTTGCCTAAGGAGACATATCCATAAATATACTGCTAGGGCTGATATCCAAGAAATTACTGCCTATGTTTTCTTTTAGGAGTTTTATGGCTTCAGGTCTCACATTTAGGTTTTAATTCATTTGAGTTTATTTTTGTGTGTGATATGGTCCAGTTTTACTTTTGCATGTAACTGTTCAGTTTTCCCAGCACCCTTTATTGAAGAGAAAGTCTTTTCCTCTTTGTCTATTCTTACCTCTTTTCTTCATAGATTAACTGATCATATAAGTGTGGGTCTATTTCTGGGTCTTTATTCTGTTCCATTGATCTATGTGTCTATTTTTGGGTTAGTATCCTACTATTTTGATTACTAGAGCTTTTTAGCATATCATGAAATCTGGGAGTCTGATATCTCCAGCTTTGTTCTTTCTCAAGATTTGCTTTGACTGTTTGGGGTCTTTTGTGGTCCCACAAAAATTTTAGGATTATTTGTTCTAGTTCTATGAAAAATGCTATTAGTATCTTGATGAAGAGAATATAAGATTTACTCTTTTAGCAACTTTCCAATATAAAATACAGTATTGTTAACTACAGTCACCATGCTGGACATCATATACCTATGACTTAAATCTTAAAAAAAAAAAAAACAACTTAGTTATATTTATTTGAGAGAGAGAGAAAGAGAGTGCATGCAGAGGGTGTGAGCAGGGAGAGGGGCAGAGGGGGAGAGAGGGAGATCCCAAGCAGACTTCCCATGGAGCACAGAGCCTGATGTAGGGCTTGATTTCATGACCCTGAGATCATGACCTGAGCCAAAATCAAAAGTCAGATGCTTAACTGACTGAGCCACCCAGGCACCCTGACTTATAACTAAGTTTGTACCCTTTGACCATTTTCACCCATTTTGCTAACTCTCTACCCCCACCTCTGACAACTACAATCTGATCTTACAGTTTTTGTCTTTCTCTGACTTACTTCACTTAGCATAATGCAAATCAAATTAAATGCAAATCAAAACCACAATAAGATCACCTCATACTTACTGGAAAGGCCATCATTTAAAAAAGACAAGAGATGAGAAACGCTGAGAGGATGTGGAAAAAAGGGAACCCTAGTACACTGTTGGTGGGACTGTAATGTGGTGCAGCCACTATGAGACAGAAAGCATTAAAATTAAAAAATTAAAAATACAACTATCAAATGTTCCAGCAATTCCACTTCTGGGTATATATCTCTGAATGTAGTGAAATTACTAACCCAAAGAGAAATCTTTACCCCCATGTTCACTGCAGTATTATCTATAATAGCCAAGACATGGAACGAAACTGTCTATCAACAGAAGAATGGATAAAAACCAATGTGATACACATGCACACCCCCCCCCCACACACAATGGAATACCATCCATCTATAAAAAGGATATCTTGCCATTTTTGACAACATGGATGGAACTTGAGGGTACTATGCTAAGTGAAATAAATCAGACAGAGAAAAACAAATACTATATGATCCTTTAACATATTTGGGAAAGATGAGGGAAAGCTTATGGGAGGAGAAGATGGGATTGACCACAGTGATCCCAAATTCCTGTTACTGTTCTGCTCAGCCACAGTTGATTTCTTCACTGCTGGTTTCAGCCTAGAACTCACAGACTCAGCACCTTTCCATGCAGTTCTGTAACAAAACAGAGTCCTCTTCAGGCCTCGTTTTTGGGATAGCCATATATGCTTACATGCTGGAGATGATCCAGTTTTTGCCAGCTAGATTGGCATATTATTAATTGTACTTACTTTCTCTCTGTAAAATGTCCCTGCTTAGAAAACAAAGTATATAGTCACTCTACTGATTTCCCTTTATATTGACATTCCTCACTTCTACCTACACCACCACTACACAGATCTGTCAAGATAGTCCAGATTTCCTAAATTATAGGAACATAAAAAGAGCAAAGACTATGTTAGAGAATTGCAAAAGAAATACAACACGTGTGATTTTCCTTATAGTCCAAGAGAAAAAGACATATATGTATATTTATAGGGTTCACCCATAGATGCACCCCAGTTTCTAATGTTTTTCCCATCCTAAAGATCGCACTTGCTGTGTGTGTGTGTGTGTGTGTGTACATGGGCAGGTACAAATGAGGTCAAGCTCCATGTTATTCTGTTTTTGTTTTTGTTTTTTGTTTTTTTTTTTTAAAGATTTTATTTATTTGACAGAGAGAGACACAGCGAGAGAGGGAACACAAGCAGGGGGAGTGGGAGAGGGAGAAGCGGGCCTCCCGCCGAGCAGGGAGCCCGATGCGGGGCTGGATCCCAGGACCCCGGGATCACAACCTGAGGCGAAGGCAGATGCTTAACGACTGAGCCACCCAGGCGCCCCTCCATGTTATTCTAAATATACACACAATCTGAATGCAAATAACCTATGATAGATGAGTGCAGACACAACTTTATGACAGATTCCCTAGGCTCCTTTTCCAATCACACTACCATGGGGAGACCTGACTTCACAGAAATCTTGTCTCCTCAGCCTTCCACAGCCACCATGAGAGCATTATGAGCTACCTGCTCAATCAGACCCCACATACCTCCTCATGGGGGAATCTCACTACCAGGTCACCTCTCTTCTCCTAGAAATACTCAGCAAACAGACTGGTACCCATGTAGGCATTTCCCAAGTCCGATTTAGTTAATAGATTACAAAATACATCTGAGGATGAAACAGGAAGGGGGTGCTAAGGAGACTCCAGCTCAACAGTCCAGCATGGATTTTGGTGTGCTAAATCCAGTCTTTTTACAGGGTTTAACACTGTGAACTGACTTTATTGTTTCTCTAAACATCCAGCAAATAAATGTTCAAACACATCCTCACATACATATGCACATGTACACAAAACCATCCCAAGATAATCACCAGTTCTCAGAAACAGCACAATTTCGATTCAAAAGGAGAGAGAAAAAAGCCTATCTAACTTCCCTGCAGTTGGCGAGGCTATCTGACACCCACAGTGGAGGTAGGGTGCTATAGATTTATTCTGAGTAATGTCAGTTGTATTTCCCAATCCTGCCTATTTATGTCCCCTTAGGCCTGCAAAGATTAAGAAATAAACATAAAACATTATAAAGTCCCTGAATATCTTCTCCATTAGATTCCCAAAGATTCAGCTAATGATTTGATATTACAACCTGGGAGGACCAGAAGAAGTGGATACAGGGTGCCCGTTTATCCCTGAGCCACTATCTCGAGGAATGATGTCATTTATATTGATATGGCAAACAAATAAAAAAGTGAAAAAAAAATCTATTTCTCTACTTTTTAAATTTCTATATTTTCTCTTCCATTTCAACTACTCCCACTTTAAGTACATTTACATGACACTGGATGTTATATAGTAACAATTAGTCAGTAGACAATGCCATGAAATATAAAAATAGGAAAAAAAAGGCTTACAGTCACTTAATGCTTTCTGGTACAAAAAGACAGTATGAACTATATTCCTTATCAGGTGGGTCAGCCCCCATCTAAACACAGAAATTTTCATTCCCACCAAAAATGTGAGTCAGCATGGGAGAGTGGATAAGACACAATGAAGTAAAGGAGGTATGGATAAAAATCCTGGGACTGCCACTTACTCCCTCTGTAACACTGGGTAACTTACATTTTTCTGGGCTTCCACCATCTTAGCTTAGGATGCATATAATATTCTTCATCTTAAAATGTTCTTAGGATCATTAAACCAGAAAGCAAATACAAAACATCCAGCAGTATGTGTGGTGTACTTGCCCTGCCAAAATATGTGCCATGGGACAGTCTCACCTGGTATCTCAAACTCCACATGGCCAAAAATGAGCCTACAATCTTTGCTCCAACCCACTTCTTGATAAAAACATCTTGTGATCAACCTTTGTGAATCATCAGTGGTTGTTTCTTCCCCCTTACATTACATCTCATCAGTCAGCCAATTTGGGGTCCACTTCAAAAACAACTGTCCTATTTTTTCTCCTCCTCTTTCCATGGCCACTGCCTTAGTTCAGGTCTCCATCATCTCTCGTTGGGGTTACTGCAGTTTTCACTAGTCTTCCTGACTCTGGTCTCTACACTTTTTAGCCCTTCCTTCCAATCCTCCTAGAGTGATCTTTGTGAACCACAAATCTGACCATTTACTTGCCCTCCTTGAAATAATTCAATGACTCCCCTTTGCCTATACAATTATTTTCTGCTTAGGCAGGTTTACGTAGAATGTTTATTGGCCCCATCTGACACTCATTTTTCCGCCAGTTCACGACAAGTACACTCTAGGCAGCTATAAGTTGTTCTTCCCCAAATGTGGCACACTTGCTCAAGCCCCTGGGTCTTTGTACATGCTCTTTCCTTTAAAATGCTTTTCCTTTGTGCTATTCAGCTGTTGAAACTAAATCATTCTTTGAACTCAACTTGAAAGACTATACCAGAGTCAAATGCTTAGTCTTAAAATCTTTTTCTTTAGTTTTTTTTTTATTATGTTATGTTAGTCACCATACAGTACATCATTAGTTTTTGATGTAGTGCTCCATGATTCATTGTTTGCGTATAACACCCAGTGCTCCATGCAGAACATGCCCTCCTTAATATGCATCACCAGGTTATCTTAAGCTACTTGTACAGAAGTTTGCTATAGCAGTATGTAGTTATATTCAAATTCTGCCTAACTAATGAAAGAGCCTGAGTATTTTGTGTTTGAATCTCAGTATCTAGTGCAGCACCTCGCCAGGTTCACTGCCTGTAATGGGTGAACATGTGAGTGCATGAACAAGTGGAGATGGAAATACTCATTTATTTGAGCTGACATGTGTTACAGGCATCACTGTAAAAGAAGGGCTGGTAGTTATGAAGCGAAAATGCTAGGGACACATGAACGTGAAGGCTGGAAAGGATGATAACTACCATACTAGAAAAGAAATGTCAAAATGAGTTTGCAGTATTTATTTTAAATGCACCCAGCCTGTTTTGATTCTGAGAGAGAGATTTTGCTACTGTGTTTATTAAGTGCATAAGTCAAACAGAGAATGCACAGGGCTGTCATCAGTTACCCTGAAATGACCTTCTAGGAAGCAGTATATTAGTGTGGAAGAACTTGCCAATGACACAAACGGTGGGGTGTTCCTAGCACATTCATTCAAGAGATATTTTTCTGGGAATAGAATATATGCTGTATAAAATCAGTGACTTCCTAGAAGGACTCCTATGACTCAGGATATAACTGTACTCATGGCTAAGATTCATTACAGAGAAAATATACAAAGCAAAATCAGCAAAGGACAAAGGCACATTGGGGAAAAGTTTGGAGGAAACTAGGCACAAGCTTCCAAGAGTCCTCTCCCAAGGCATTCACACAGAATGTGCCTCATTTTTCCAGGAACAAGGTATAACAACAGGTAAGACTGGCTAACCTGTGTTCTTATGGTTGACAATAGGATTATGCAGAGGGGGAGAGAAGTGGTCACACTGTTGAAACAATGTTACCAAAGGAAGGCTACAAGTAAAATTATCCAAAAAGAATACAAAGATCTTGCACTGCAATATATGTTCAGAACCAAAGCTTCATGATTTGTGATTCTCATTCACTTGAAGTCCCAACATTTCTAAGAACCATCTTCTGTTTCCTCATAATTTATCTTTGGGAATAAACATGTATATTACCCCCTCAGTCATTAGTATTCATAGCATTTGTAATTTCTGCCTCCACTGAGAAATAACTATACTTAATGCAGTTATTTCCTACATGACTAACTGGCTCCTAGACAACAGATACTACTTGAGCCCTCCTAAGTTAAGAAACTCTTAAGAGCTATACCAGGGGTGAGCAAAATACAGCTCCCTGTGCCCAAACTAGCCCGAAGTGTATTTTCATAAATACAGTTTTATTAGAACAGTGTGGGGTTTCCATTCATTTACATATTGTTTATGGCTGCTTTCTTCCTCAGTGGCAGAGCTGAGTATACACATACCTCATCTAGTTATGCTACATTTTATTGCACTTTGCAGATATTGCATTTTGTTTGTTTTACAAATTGAAGGTTTGTGGCAACCCTGTGTGGACTGTCTTTTGGTACCATTTTTCCAACAGCATTTGTTCACTTCATGTCTCTGTGTCACATTTAGGTAATTCTTGCAATATTTCAAACTTTTTCATTAGTGTTGTATTTTTTTCTGGTGATGAGTGATTTTTGAGATTAACTATTATAATTATTTTGGGGTGCCACAATCCTTGCCTATATAAGACAGGGAACTTAATGGATAAATGCATGTATTCTGACTGCTCAGTTGACCACTGGTCCCGTATCTCTCTTCCTCTCCTTGGGCCTCCCTATCCTCTGAGACACAGTATTGAAATTAGGCCAAGCAATAACCCTACAATGGTCTCTAAGTGTTCAAGTAAAAGAAAGAGTTGCACATCCCTCATTTTAAATCAAAAGCAAGAAATAAACTTAGTGAAGAAGGCAAGTCAAAGGCTCAGAGAGCCAGAAAGCTGTCCCTCTTGTGTCAAATAGTTGGCCAGGTTGTGAATGCAAAGGAAAAGTTCTCAAAGCAAATCAAAAGGGCTACTCCAATGAACACATGAATGGTAAGAAAGTGAAACAGCCTTACTGCTGATATAGAGGAAGTTTTAGTGGTCTGGAGAGAAGATCAAACCAGCCATAGCATTTCTTTAAGCCAAAGCCTAATACAGAGCAAGGCCCTAACTGTTCAATCCGATGAAGGCTGAGAGAGGTAAGGAAGCTACAGAAGAAAAATGTGAGGCTAGGAGAGGTTGGTTCATGAAATTTAAGGAAAAAAATGGTCTCTTTGACCTAAATGTGTGAGGTGAAACAGCAAATGCTGACAAAGAACCTACAGCAAGTTTACCCAGACTGTGTAGCTGAGATAGTGAATGAAGGTGACTATACAAAACAACGTTTTCCAATGTAGACAGAATTACCTTCTATTGGAGGATGATGCCACCTAGGACTTCCATAGCCAGAGAGGAAAAGTCAACGCCTGGCTTCAAACCTTCAACGGACAGGCTCAAATACAGCTAGCGACTCTAAGTTGAAGTCAATGCTGATTTATCATTCCAGAGATCCCAGGGCCCTTAAAAATTATGCTAAATCCACTTTGCCTGTGCTCTATAAATGGAACAGCAAGCCTTGGATGATAGCACATCTGTTTACAATGTGGTTTATTGAATATTTTAAGCCCACTGTTGAGACCTACTGCTCAGAAAAAAAGATTCCTTTCAAAAAGAGATTCCTTTCAAAATATTACTACTCATTGACAATGTACCTGCTCACCTCAGAGCTCTGTACAATGATATTAATGTTGTTTTCATGCCTGCTTACACAACATCCATTCCAGAGCTCATGAATCAAGGAGTCCTTTGGACTTTCAAATATTATTTAAGAAATGCATTTTTTTTTCTAAAGATTTTATTTATTTATTTGACAGAGAAAGACACAGCGAGAGAGGGAACACAAACAGGGAGTGGGAGAGGGAGAAGCAGACTCCCCGCCGAGCAGGGAGCCCGATGCGGGACTCGATCCCGGGACTCCAGGATCATGACCTGAGCCGAAGGCAGTCGCTTAACCAAGTGAGCCACCCAGGCGCCCTTAAGAAATGCATTTCTTAAAGCTATAGCTGCCATAGTGATTCCTCTGGTGGATCTGGGTTAAGTAAGCTTAAACACTTCTGGAAAGATGACCATTCTAAATGCCACTTAAAACATTTGCGGTTCATAAGAAAAGATCAAGATATCACATTAAGAGGAGTTTGAAAGAAAGTGAATCCAAACCTCATGGAGGACTTTCGGGGGTTCATGACTTCAGTGTAAGAAGTAAACACAGTTGTGGTGGAAATAGCAAGAGAACTAGAAGTGGATCCTGAAGATGGGACTGAATGGCTGCAATCCCATGATCAAACTTGAATGGATGTGGAGTTGCTTCTTATGGACGAGCAAAGAAAATGGTTTGTTTGTTTCTTTCTTTCTTTCTTTTCTTCTCTAAGATTTTATTTAGTAGGCAGAGCGGTAGACAAAGGGAGAGGGAGAAGCAGGCTTTCCACTGAACAGAGAGCCCGATGTGGGGCTCGATCCCCAAACCCTGGAATCATGACCTGAGCTGAAGGCTGACACTTAACCGACTGGGCCACCCAGGCACCCCAAGAAAGTGGTTTCTTGAGATGGATTCTGCTCCTGGTGAAGATGCTGTGAAGATTATGGACATGACAGCAAAGGACTAAGATAAACTTAGTGGATAAAGCAGTGGCAGGGTTTGAGAGGATGGACTCCAATTCTGAAGGTAGTTCTATTATGGGGAAAATGCTATCAAACAGCATCACATGCTAAAGAGAAATGTACGTGAAAGGCAGAGTCAATCAATGCAGCCTCACTGTTGCCTTATTTTAAGAAATTGCCACAGCCCCAGCTTTCAAACACCATCCTGATCAGTCAGCAGCCATTGACATTGAACCAAGACCCTTCACCAGCAAAAGGGTTTGAACTCACTGAGAGCTCAGATGATGGTTAGCATTTCTTACCAATAAAGTGGTTTTTTTTTTAAGATTTTATTTATTTATTTGAGAGAGAGAATGAGATAGAGAGAGCATGAGAGGGGGGAGGGTCAGAGGGAGAAGCAGACTCCCTGCCGAGCAGGGAGCCCGATGCGGGACTCGATCCCGGGATTCCAGGATCATGACCTGAGCCGAAGGCAGTCGCTTAACCAACTGAGCCACCCAGGCGCCCCAATAAAGTGTTTCTTAATTAAGTTATGTGCATTATTTTTAGACATAATGCCACTGCACACTTAATAGACTACAGTATAGTGTAAACCTAACTTTAATATACACTGACAAACCACAAAAATTTATTTGACTTACTTCACTGTGATATTTGCTTTCTTATCATATTTATCTTATTGCAGTGGTCTGGAATCAAACCCACAGTATCCCCAAGACATGCCTGTAGTTGTGATAGAGACAGTACGGCTTGCAGCACCTAGGAGATTTACTATCTGGCTCTCTACAAACGTTTGCCAGCCCTTCTACTACAGGCTCCAGGCTATAAATGGAGATTGCTGGAAACCCATTTTTATAACATAAAAATACCAAAATAGATCACAGCCACAGACTACAAGAAAAAAAATTAAATGTATTTTTAAAAAATTAATATGTCAAATTTAGGTAGGATACAAACACTACAGCTTAAGAGATTCCTTTTTGGTAGCAGATTTCTGAATGAGCAGAAAGGGCCTGGGCCTTATGAAAGAAGAGCCATTAAATATAAACAATGCTTTCTCTTCCAGAACTGTGTAGCAAGCAGAGCCTTTCCTCATTGCTCCAAGAATTTTCAAGCTGCATTAAAATTAACATTTTCTCCTAAAAAATTATTGTATGACTTTATGCCCACTAATTACCTTATAAAGTTTTGAGGTGCTAAATTCCAGTGAGAGAGAGTTTCCTCACTGTCCTCGTAACTGTCCTTGGTTGAAATGTAGCAGAAGACTGAGTATTATAGATTTACTCAGTACTGGCATCAATGTTAGTTATCTTATGGACATTATTACAGTTCTGGTTAATATTTTGGGGGTCTCATCAGAATTACAATGGTCTTAAGCACACAGAGGAGAAGTAGAAGCACAGGACCAAGAAGGGGTTGCCCATTCAGAGAATGGGTTTATTCTCTGCTCTAACTCTAGCTTTCAAGGATCCCATGACCTAAATTCAGAGTCAGACTTCAAGGATCCCATGACCCCTGTCAGAGTCAGACTTTCATCACTCCCTTATATATCAATTTTTTATTGTAATAGCTGTACATCAAAAATGCTATATCATGAAATAGATGTTATAGAAAATTCTATTTGTCCTAAAGGAGAATTCAGACACTGCCCACTTTTTTTTTTTTTTTTTTTGCCATCGCCTACATTTTTTCAGTCTGCCCTACATTTGGGTCTCAGGAGAGTGATATCTCCACATGGATCCTGCCCACACACTCCTACACTGCTGCTCTGGATCCTCACTGACAGATCTGGGTTGGCATTTTTCTGTTCTGGCTGCATACCCTTATGCTATTGTTTGGATGAGGGGAGGAAACAACGGTTTCATTTTACATATTCAGCACCTCTGATCTTGAGCAAGAGCGAAAGTGTTGAGAACTGTTCTTACCCATTTGCAGAACCTCCAAAACTGTTACAGGGCATATCGTTCCCATGAGGAAGGAGACCTATGTGTTTTCTCCCCAATGTTTCCCAGCCTCCAAGAGAGGGAGAGCCCAGACATGGGGCAAATTACCTTGCAAGTGGTGGTTGAGAAATCTCAGGATAGAGCCTTAGGGAAATCAGGAGAAGTTTAATCTTTAAAAACTAAATACGTGAATGATCTTTTATTCGAAGACTAAACAATAATATATTAATAGTAGTAGCAGCAGCAATCATAATGTTAACAATAATAATAATTCTGGATAAAATATTAAGTCCTTAAGTTCGGTCAAGCATTATATCAAATTATATTGATAAATGGACGGGAAACTACAGTCCATGGACTGTTTACTCCTTTTTGTAAATAAAGTTTTATTGGTGCACAGCCATAGTCATTTGCTTATGTATTATCTATAGCAGCTTTTCCTCTATAGTGGCAGAGTTACAGTAGCTACAGCATGAACCATATATGCCATAAAGCCTAAAATATTTACTGTCTGGCTCTTTACAGAAAAGTTTGCTGAACCCCGATACAGATTTTTTTCAATTGATTCATGGGAGAACCATATGACTTAGATACTATTAATATTCTCATATGAATGTAGAAATCGAAATTCAAAGTAGAGTGAACATTCCCATGGTCACCAAGTTGGTGGGATTTGATGTGTCCAATGCCATCACCCCGTAAGGCATCACAAGCTTTTACAGTGACCTTAGGCAACTTACTTTACCTCCCTGATCCTCCGCTCCCTCCTGGACAAAGGAAGGTTTTGGGTTACATGGCAGCCATGGTGTTTTCCCTCTGTAAACTTTGTGCATGTCCAGCCTGCTTTGTCATTTCACACAGCAAAGATCAAGTCAGAGTTTGCTAGAAGCATGATATCCATCTATGTCAAAGGAGATTTTCCAAATGCTACTCAGGAAAGGGATTTCACAGAAGTAACTAGAGGAGTAAAATGAAATCATCACTGCTGTACCAAGAAATGATGCCAGAGGCCTATTCTCTGTCATTACATCACACGAATGCCTTGTTCTCCATAGTACTAGGAATCAGTTAATAGTTCTAGGATAGCAGTTCTGACCAATATCTATAAAATACAAAAATAAGCCTTGGGAATCCTAAGGTAGGCTACAAGAGAACTTCCGACAGACTTGTCAGGCTTTCATATGAGCAGCGTAGTTTCCTAAGCACTCCCTTTACTTCAGTCCATCTGTACTCATAGGGGACTACATCCGCCATGCTGTGGCCCATTTGCTCAGAGATCCATTCTCACTTTCACTGGCTCTGTCCACATCACAGAGGTGCTGCCCCTGCAGGTGTGTTTCCTAGGCCCAAAGTCATTGCTGTTTCACATAGAAAGCACCGAGTGGGAGATAGAAAAAAAATTCCTCCTGTGTGCTCTCTCTCTCTCTCTCTTCCTCTCTACTTTGGACATCATCTCTGGTAGGGAGTGTTTCTTCTCCATGGTTCCAGCTCATTTCCTGCAAGAAAGACTGATCGCAATTCCAGCTTCTTCTCCTGTCATTAACTCCTGGGCTCCAGCAAACCTCTTCTGCTCTGGTTAATCTCTGGTTCTGTGTGTTCTTTTTTGGCTTCTTGGTGATCATGTCACCTGTATAACTAGGTCTCTGCATGAAATCCCCCTTATTTTAAACACTTAAAATTCATATGTTTTCCTAGATTTCCTCTAACAAATATGTAACACTTGGTCAGATTCAAACCACCCAGGATTCTGTCACAAGCAGCAGTCTCAACAGACAAGCCTCTAAATGTTCATGTTTTTCCTGTTCAACTTCAACCCAATCTTCAGGATGAGCCCCATTTCTCTCAACAGCTCTGACCATGCATACACTTGTCTAAACCTCTGAATTTAATGAAAAGTTTTCCAATGAAGATGCATTAATTGTCATAACTGACAACATACAAAGAAGTATAGCACTAATACTCACTGTCCAGGAATTTTTAAGTCTCTAGGCAGATAATGATATATTAATATTAAAACAATTAAGGGGGAGGAGGAGCAAGATGGCAGAGGAGGAGACCTAAATTTCATCTGGTCCCAGGAATTCAGCTGGATAGGGATCAAACCATTCTGAACACCTACGAACTCAACAGGAGATCGAAGAAAAGAATAGCAGCAACTCTCTGAACAGAAAAGCAACCACTTTCTGGAAGAAAGGATGTGCGGAGAAGTGAACTGGAGGTGATACTCAGGAAGATAGATGGCGGGGGGAGGGAGCCTCTGTCAGCTGCTACTGGCAAGTGATAGAGCCGCAGAGCACAAAATCAGAACTTTTAGAAGTTGGCTCTGCTGAGGGATGTCACTCCAGTGGCTAAGTGGGGGGTGGAACCCTAGCTGGGACAGTGCGGTCTCAGGACCCTCAGGGGATGCCTGAGTGCAGAGCTCCCAGGTATCGGAGTGGGAAAGCCAGCTGCAGAGACGGAGCCAAGGTGCGGGCTCTCAGCTCAGGGTTGCCATAAACCGTGATCCACGGCACAGTCAGGCCACTGCTCCTCCAGGAGGGACCCAACAAGCGGCAGATCTGGGGAGACTCCCCTTCCTCCCCCGGGAGGAGCAGCGCAGGAGTGCACCACAGGGATCTGCTGGGTTTGGAGACTCCACATGGGGTCAGATGCCAGAGATAGAAACGCTCTGTCGAAGGCTGGGTGAGCACAGAGTGCGGCTGGAGACCGGGGAGGCGGGAGTGACTGACTGCTTTCCTCTGGGGGCTCACTGAGGAGCCGGGCTCCGAGTTCTCAGCTCCTCTGGGGAGGAGAATGGGATGCTGCTATTTTCATTCCCATCCTCCAAAGGTGTACAGAAAGCTGGCAGGGAACAAAAGCTCCGGAGAGCAAACCCGAGCAGATTACTTAGCCCGGACCGGCAAGGGTGGGGCAATTCCGCCTCCGGCAAAGACATTTGGGAACCATGGCAACAGGCCCCTCCCCCAGAAGCTCAGCAAGAACAGCCAGCCAAGACCAAGTTTACCGATCAATGAGACAGCAGGACTCCAGCACTAGGGGAATACTGCACATAGAATTCATGGCTATTTTTCCCCCGATTCTTTAGTCTTTCAAAGTTAATTTTTTTAATTTTCTTTTTTCTTTTTCAATTTTTTTTTGAATTTTTCTTTTTCCTTTTTTCAACCAACATCTTATCAATCCCTTTTTTAAAAATCTTTTTTTATTTTTCATTTTTAGAGTCATATTCTATCCCTTCATTATAGTTAACCTTATTTTAGGTATATATATAAGTTGTTCTCTAAAATTTTGGGATACAGTTTCTTCTAACAAAATATACCCTAAATCTCCAGTGTATGGCTTTGTTCTAGTCTCCTGCCTGATTACATTCTTTTTTTTTTTTAATTTCTCTTCTTTCTTTTTTCAAACAACTTATCTTATCAATTCCTTTTATAAAATCTTTCATAACTTTCATCTTTATAGTCATATTCTATCTCTTCATATTTACCTTTATTTTTGTACATATATAAGTTTTTCTTTCTTTAAAATTTTGGGAGGCAGTTTCTTCTAAAAGACCAAAATATGCCCAAAATCTAGCGTGTGGCACTGATCTATTCACCAGCCTGATCATATGTGATCATATTCCTTTTTTTTCTTTTTCTTTTTTCTTTCTTTCCCTTTCTTTTCCGCCCAGTTTCAGGTCTCTTCTGATTTGTTTAGTGTATATTTTTCTGGGGTTATTGTTGCCCTGTTAGCATTTTGTTCTCTCATTCACCTATTCTTTTCTGGACAAAATGACAAGATGAAAAAAATCACCTCAAAAAAAAGAACAAGAGGCAGCACCGACTGCCAGGGACCTAATCAATACGGACATTAATAAGATGTCGGAACTAGAGTTCAGAATGATGATTAGAAAGATACTAGCTGGGCTTGAAAAAAGAATGGAAAATACTAGAGAAACCCTTTCTGGAGAAATAAAAGAACTAAAATCTAACCAAGTCAAAATCAAAAGGCTATTAATGAGATGCAATAAAAAGGGAGGCTCTAACTGCTAGGATAAAGGAGGCAGAAGAAAGAATTAGAAGAGGCTGAGAAAAAGAGAGATAAACAACTACTGGATCACGAGGGCAGAATTTGAGAGATAAGTGATACCTTAAGATGAAACAGTATTAGAATAATTGGGATCTCAGAAGAAGAAAGAGAGAGGGGGGCAGAACATATATTGGAGCAAATTACAGTAGAGAACTTCCCTAATTTGGGGAAGGAAACAGGCATCAAAATCCAGGAGGCACAGAGAACACCCCTCAAAAATCAGTAAGAATAGGTCAACACCCCGACATCTAATAGTAAAACTTACAAGTCTCAGAGACAAAGAGAAAATCCTGAAGGCAACTTGGGACAAGAGATACATAACCTACAAAGGTAGAAACATTAGATTGGCAACAGACCTATCCACAGAGACCTGGCAGGCCAGAAAGCACTGGCCTATTATCAGAGCACTAAATGAGAAAAATATGCAGCCAAGAATACTATATCCAGCTAGGCTGTCATTGAAAATTGAAGGAGAGATAAAAAGCTTCCAGGACAAACAAAAACTAAAGGAATTTGCAAACATGAAACCAGCCCTACATGAAATCTTGAAAGAGGTCCTCTAAGCAAAGAGAGACCCTAAAAGCAACATAGACCAGAAAGGAACACAGACAATATACAATAACAGTCACCTTACAGGCAATACAATGGCACTAAATTCCTATCTTTCAATAGTTACCCTCGATGTAAATGGGCTAAATGCCCCAATCAAAAGACACAGGCTATCAGACTGGATTAAAAAACAAGACCCATCGATATGCTGTCTGCAAGAGACTCATTTTAGACCCAAAGACACCCCCAGATTGAAAGTGAGGGGGTGGAAAACCATTTACCATGCTAATGGACATCAAAAGAAAGCTGGGGCAGCAATCCTTCTATCAGACAAATTAGATTTTAAATCAAAGACTGTAATAAGAGATGAGGAAGGACACTATATCCTACTTAAAGGGTCTATCCAACAAGAAGATCTAACAATTGTAAATATCTATGCCCCTAACATGGGAGCAGCCAATTATATAAGGCAATTAATAACAAAAGCAAAGAAACACATCGACAGCAATATAATAATAGTGGGGGACTTTAACACCCCCCTCACTGAAATGGACAGATCATCTAAGCAAAAGATCGACAAGGAAATAAAGACTTTAAATGACACACTGGACCAAATGGACTTCACGGATATATTCAGAACATTCCATCCCAAAGCAACAGAATATACATTCTTCTCTACTGCTCGTGGAACATTCTCCAGAATAGATCACATCCTAGGTCACAAATCAGGTCTCAACCAGTACCAAAAGACTGGGATCATTCCCTGCCTATTTTCAGACCACAATGCTTTGAAACTAGAACTCAATCACAAGAGGAAAGTCGGAAAGAACTCAAATACATGGAGGCTAAAGAGCATCCTACAAAAGAATGAATGGGTCAACCAGGAAATTAAAGAAGAATTAAAAAAATTCATGGAAACCAATGAAAATGAAAACACAACTATTCAAAATCTTTGGGATGTAGCAAAGGCAGTCCTAAGAGGAAAGTATATAGCAATACAAGCCTTTCTCAAGAAACAAGAAAGGTCTCAAATACACAACCTAACCCTACATCTAAAGGAGCTGGAGAAAGAACAGCAAATAAAGCCTAAACCCAGCAGGAGAAGAGAAATAATAAAGATCAGAGCAGAAATGAATGAAATAGAAACCAAAAGAACAGTAGAACAGATCAACAAAACTAGGAGCTGGTTCTTTGAAAGAATTAGTAAGATTGATAAACCCCTGGCCAGACTTATCAAAAAGAAAAGAGAAAGGACCCAAATAAATAAAATCATGAATCAAAGAGAGATCACAACCAACACCAAAGAAATGCAAACAATTACAAGAACATATTATGAGCAACCATATGCCAGCAAATTAGATAATCTGGAAGAAATGGATGCATTCCTAGCAATGTATATACTACCAAAACTGAACCAGGAAGAAATAGAAAACCTGAACAGACCTATAACCACTAAGGAAATTGAAGCAGTCATCAAAAATCTCCCAAAAAACAAGAGCCCAGGGCCAGATGGCTTCCCAGGGGAATTCTACCAAACATTTCAAGAAGAATGAATACCTATTCTTCTGAAACTGTTCCATGATATACAAATGGAAGGAAAACTTCCAAACTCATTTTATGAGGCCAGCATTACCTTGATCCCCAAACCAGACAAAGACCCCCTCAAAAAGGAGAATTACAGACCAGTATCCCTGATGAACATGGACGCAAAAATTCTCACCAAAATACTAGCCAATAGGATCCAACAGTACATTAAAAAGATTATTCACCACGACCAGGTGTGATTTAACCCTGGGCTGCAAGGTTGGTTCAACATCCGCAAATCAGTCAATGTGATACAATACATTAATCAAAGAAAGAACAAGAACCATATGATCCTCTCAATAGATGCAGAAAAAGCCTTTGACAAAGTACAGCATCCTTTCTTGATTATAACTCTTCAGAGTGTAGGGATAGAGTATACATACCTCAGTATCATAAAAGCCATCTATGAAAAACCTACAGCGAGTATCATTCTCAATGGGGAAAAACTGAGAGCTTTCCCCCTAAGGTCAGGAACATGGCAGGGATGTCCATTATCACCACTGCTATTCAACATAGTACTAGAAGTCCTAGCCACAGCAATCAGACAACAACAAAAACAAAACAAAAACAATAAAAGGCATCCTAATTGGCAAAGAAGAAATCAAACTCTCTCTCTTTGCAGATGATATGATACTTTATGTGGAAAACTCAAAAGACTCCACCCCAAAACTGCTAGAACTCATACAGGAATTCAGTAAAGTGGCAGGATATAAAATCAATGCACAGAAATCAGTGGCATTCCTATACACCAACAACAAGACAGAAGAAAGAGAAATTAAGGAGTCGATCCCATTTACAATTGCACCCCAAACCATAAGATACCTAGGAATAAATCTAACCAAAGAGTCAAAGAATCTGTACTCAGAAAACTACAGAATACTCATTAAAGAAATTGAGGAAGACACAAAGAAATGGAAAAACGTTGCATGTCATGGATTGGAAGAACAAATATTGTGAAGATGTCAATGCTACCTAGAGCAATCTACACATTTAATGCAATCCCTATCAAAATACCACCAACCTTTTTCAAAGAAATGGAACAAATAATCCTAAAATTTGTATGGAACTAGAGAAGACCCCGAATAGCCAGAGGCATGTTGAAAAAGAAACAAAGCTGGTGGCATTACAATTCCGGACTTCCAGCTCTATTACAAAGCTGTCATCATCAAGACAGTATTGTACTGGCACAAAAACAGACACATCGATCAATGGAACAGAATAGAGAGCCCAGAAATGGACCCTCAACTCTATGGTCAACTAATCTTTGACAAAGCAGGAAAGAATGTCCAATGGCAAAAAGACAGTCTCTTCAACAAATGGTGTTGGGAAAACTGGACAGCCACATGCAGAAGAATGAAACTGGACCATTTCCTTACACCACACACAAAAATAGACTCCAAATGGTTGAAAGACCTCAATGTGAGACAGGAGTCCATCAAAATCCTAAAGGAGAACAGAGGCAGTAACCTCTTGGATCTCAGCTGCAACAATTTCTTCCTAGAAACATTGCCAAAGGCAAGGGAAGCAAGGGCAAAAATGAACTATTGGGACCTCATCAAGATAAAAATCTTCTGCACAGCAAAGGAAACAGTCAACAGAACCAAAAGATAACTGACAGAATGGGAGAAGATATTTGCAAATGACATATCAGATAAAGGGCTAGTATCCAAAATCTATAAAGAACTTATCAAACTCAATACCCAAAGAACAAAGAATCCAATCAAGAAATGGGCAGAAGACATGAGCAGATATTTTTCAAAGACAACATCCAAATGGCCAACAGACACATGAAAAAGTGCTCAACATTGATCGGCATCAGGGAAATCCAAATCAAAACCTCAATGAGATACCACCTCACACCAGTCAGAATGGCTAAAATTAACAAGTCAGGAAATGACAGATGTTGGCAGGGAAGCGGAGAAAGGGGAGCCCTCCTACACTGTTGGTGGGAATGCTAGCAGGTGTAGCCACTCTGGAAAACAGTATGGAGGTTCCTCAAAAAGTTGAAAATAGAGCTACCCTACAACCCAGCAACTGCGCTACTGGGTATTTACCCCAAGGATACAAATGTAGTGATCTGAAGGTGTATGTGCACCCCAATGTTTATAGCAGCAATGTCCACAATAGCTATACTATGGAAAGAGCCAAGATGTCCAACAACAGATGAATGGGTAAAGAAGAAGTGGTATATGTATACAATGGAATATTATGCAGCTATCAAAAGGAACAAAATCTTGCCCTTTGCAATGACATGGATGGAACTATAGGGTATTACGCTAGCGAAAGAAGTCAATCAGAGAAAGACATGCATCATATGATCTCACTGATATGAGGAATTCTTAATCTCAGGAAACAAATTGGGGGTTGCTGGAGTGGTGGGGGTGGGAGGGATGGCGTGGCTGGGTGATAGACATTGGGGAGGGTATGTGCTATGGTGAACGCTGTGAATTGTTTAAGACTGATCAACTACAGACCTGTACCTCTGAAACAATAATACATTATATGTTAAAAAAAAGAAAAAAAAAGATAGTAGGAAGGGAAAAATGAAGGGGCGGGGAATCGAAACTGGAGATGAACCATGAGAGACTATGGACTCTGAGAAACAAACTGAGGGTTTTAGAGGAGAGGGGCGTGGGGGGATGGGTTAGCCTGGTGATGGTTATTAAAGAGGGCATGTATTGAATGGAGCACTGGGTGTTATAGGCAAACAATGAATCATGGAACACTTCATCAAAAACTAATGATGTATTGTATGGTGATTAACATAATAAAATAAAATTTAAAAAAACCAAAACAATTAAGGGACACAGTGAGGCATGTGATTTAAGTACCCAAATACAAAAACAGTAATGACTATTACTGCAGTCTGAAAGGAAAGACATCATTGCAGTTGGGAATATTCAGGAAAGCTTTTAGTTCATGAACCTCATCAAAAGTAAAGGCTTTGGATTGGCAGTAGACAGAAGAAAGGACATTCCAGTTAGAGGAATATAATATATAAAAAACACAGTTCAGTTCAAGTCAAAGCTAATAATTACTCATTTACCTTGAATAAGGAATATTCTGAAGTTGCATATAGTAATTAGACATTTAATGATTTAATGATGTGCAAAAAGAATGTGTCCTCTGACCTTACAAAAATAGCACTGTTTAAGGAGAGGAGTACTGGCTTTGGAGTCATAAATTTCTGTGTGTCGGTCCTGACTCTGCTTTTATTACTGGCATGACCATGCATCCTTTTCTTAAACCCTCTGTATCTCAGTTTCCTCAAATGCAATATAGAGATGAGAATTCTTCACAATGTCGATATGAACATGAAATAAAGAAGCATGCATAAAATACTCAATAGGGTGTGTGACAGGCTATGGGCACTCAATTCATGTTGGTGGGGTTGGTTGGGGTTGACTATTGTTAGTCATTTTTCCATTTCATTCAGTCAGCCTATCAGCCAGCCTCCAAAGAGTACTAATAGACAACCTATGATTCTCCCAGAATTTTTGTGAGGATTAAATAAGAAGATGTATGTAGAAGCATTCAATAAAACTTCCTGACACAGAGATGTTCCATTTGGTATTTATCATTGATATTATCACATATATGTGATCTCAGGGGTGTTATAATAAACATACATAACCTTTGATCTCAATGAATAGGTCATTTAACCTAAGAACCTAAGATGGAAAATGGAAAAAGAACAATATAACTCTGTGTATGTTGCTACCAGTAAAGTCTCGCAATGGGGTATCATCCTTCGAAGAGGCTGGATTGGGCAGGGCATCTACTAAAAATTGAGGATAAAGTCCAAATGAGAGTTGGTGAAAAATTCTTAAGGACCAATACTAACATCTTGTCTACAGTGTGAACAAGAACTTAGAAGCTCCGGCATGACTCACTGGGTGGACGAAAGGCTGGATGACACAGCATTTGTTATACTGCTGGGTTTGAGTTTGTCCATATGTTAAAGTCAATGGTGCAAGGAATTAAGGTGGGAGTAGTGAACAAAGTTTTGGGGCTCTGGAGACAATTACTAAAGAATGTAGAAACAGCCTTTATTTGGGGGGTGCTATTAACAAGCTGACATTCTCAGAGAGAATTCCGAGGAGAAATGGCCTTTCGTGAGGTCTGTGGCTCTGAATGTTGTGGTTAAATTTCCTTCTTGAGAGGCAAAGACAAGAGGCAAAGAAATTAGTTATGAACAAACTTGTGGACAAGCCTCTAAATAGGAAGACCTACTCTATCTTTAAGGTTAAACCAAAAGATGGAGGCACAATACCATTGTTGTGTTAATCCCCCTCAGGACAAAATTAGCTGTAGTTCCATCATTAATCCTGCCAAGAGAGGAAATTATTTGTGATTATATCATGTCCCTTCATTATTTAACTATACCTAGATGCTCCTTGAGATTATAACTATTTTTTTCTCTTTTTATTAGGCCAATTACTATGACTCCACAGCTGCAGCTAAAGACAAGATGACAGCATTTCAACAAATATATTTATTTTTAGCAATTAATAGTAATTGAGCCAATCCCTGCCCATAAACAGAATTAGTGGTCCCTGAAACATCAAGATAAAAACATCTTAGAATTCTATTCTGTGGAAGATTTGTTTAGATCATGTTTCATAATAAGGGGTAGAAACAGAGTACAACTGCAGGAAGCCTATGTGAAAGTATATGTTGTTTTCAGTTATTAGAGTCATTCTGTTTTATCATTTTCTACTGGATCAAATTATGTTATTCCGGTGTGGCATAAAGAAAGAACACTAGTCAAGAAGTCACATCAATAAGCTCTAGTTCTATTTTGTATGAACTTCGAAAAGTGGACTTTGTCACTAGACCTTATTTTTTTTTTCTTTTAATCTAGAAAAATATAGGATTTGAATACATGGTTGATATCAGCTTTTCAACTCCCCAATGCTTGATTCTAAGAATTAGATGGGTGTGGTTCTACACTCTGAAATTTATTTCAAAAGGAAATATAAACAGTTTATAGAGAACATTAAATATTTTAAATCACATATTCATTCATTCATTCATTATGTGCATCACTTAAAAATGCTTCATGAATGTTAACTGTGTTTATAATGTTGTACTTGCTGTTATGGGATGGAAGTTTCTATCGGAAAGAATCTTAAGTCAAAGACTTGCAGTGTGTTTGTGAATTCTACTATTGCCACCGTGATAGAGATGAAGATGTGAACTGTATCAACCATTTATTAGAAATGGGAAAGCCACATAATGATAGTATTTCTCACAATACAGAGCCAAGACATAGGGATCATAACCTTGGCTTTGCAGTCAAATAACTCTTCCCTGTCCCCAGAAATATCCCACTAAATATTAAACCCCTTTAAATTAGGAATTGCTTTGAAACTGCAACTTTGGTCCTTGGATGTTTCATTTACACGGGGCTGTTTAAAACTGAGTGACCAAATAAGTGAGCGATAGAATGAGCGAATGAGAGAAGGATGGTTAGAAAGATGTTTACCCAGTAATTGTGGGAGAACATTCTGCCTCACAAATTCTTGGAAAAAAATACTTACAGACATCAAATTGTCTACTCTCAATTAGCCATTTGTTCATTAATTGATCACAATAGAAGAAAAGTAGATGTGGCTAAAATATTGACTAAATGCACATGTTTAAAAAGAAAAACATCAAAACAAGACAACTGAAATATAATAGAAACAAGTTTAGTTATGTGTTAATAATTGTTGAAGCTGACAGGTATGTGAGTTTTAATATAGCATTCTTTCTATTTTTGCATATTTTGAAAATTATCTTAATAAAGAATTAAAAATCAGTAGATAAGCTGAGCAGGTATTATTTATGGCAGCTGTCATTCTTCACTCTGGTGATCAAAGTCCATGTAGCACAGGAATCATAAAACGGGAAATTCCATGCTAGTGATACTCAAATACAAAATTACCTTGGCCCTAGGCACTGTTATATCACATATTGGTACCACTTTAATTGAAATGATACGGGCAGCAAGAAAGGCAAGATGATGTCCCATAATGGTATATAGGGAGACCAGCAGGCAAAGCAGGATTTCCAGCCAAAATTATGACATATTTATTCAGAGTTACTTAGAAAGGAGGGAGGGAAAGGGACAGACTTAGAGTCATATCATGGACTTTTGGGTAAAAGACTTCTCTTCTTAAGCCAATTTTTGATATTTTAAAGGGAGAGTGAATGGCCTTGGTAGCTACTGATAATCAGTATTAAAGGGGGGCGCTGGGTCAGCTTGATGTGAACTATCATGGAGTCCATGGTATATTGACTTACCTACTCTCTACATTTCCCATGCTCAGAATTTTCCCAACTGATTAAAGTGGTAGCTATATATATTCCTATGACACACTCAATATGTAAAAGCTCCAGTCATCTAAAATGTTTATTTAAAATTCCAAATTCCAATCCTCCCAAACTTAATTTGAAATATCACAGTTTGGGCCAACATAAAAATTTACTGTCCTCACTGACTATTTAGCTTTTTACTGGATTTCAACCCATTCTATGAATTAGGCAAGTGGCACCAGCTTAATAATAAGAGTGACTCAACAGGACAGAATCTCACAGATGTTCAGAAAAAGGAAAGTACTCTGTTATTGCTTCCTGGGGTTCACAGACATACTGAGCCTGTATCCCTCCCATAGTCACCATTGCCTGGCTTTCAAAGATTTACATCCTTATTGAAATGGCTTGTCTTTTTCTGACCCATTTTTCCCTTTAAGATTGCCCCTGATTTCCATTTGAAACTATTATTCACCTGGATACAGATGATAAATATCTAGAGACACATCTGATTTACACCAAGCACTGCACTTCTCCCATCAACCATGACAGCCCATTAAGATAAATATGCTAGGGTTACAGTATTTTAGAAAATATTTCCCAATGTCAAATACTTGATTTTGAAAATGGTTTGGTAATCCATGTTCTAAGAAACAAATTTGCTAAGAATAAAAAATGATTAAAGGTGTGAGAGTTTGTGTTTATGCATGGGAGAAAGTTGCATCACACCTTGTGTAACGTAGTTTATAACAGTATGTTCTGCATTAGCAAGATTAATTTTCTGGGGTCACAGTGAAGTTTACTCAAGACAGATGACTGCCAACAAGATAGGACTCTAAACTCCAGGGAAATGTTCCAAGGGAACCCTGGTCTATTAGTTGAGGACAGTCTTTTCAATCTGCCTTCCCCTTCAAATTGATTCTTTAGTGAGGTATAATTGCATTTTTTTTTTAAAGAAAAACATGTTTTACCCTTGCTTATGTACAATTTCTTATTACAGTTTCTTAGGAAACAACTTGGGGTCCTAGTCCCCACTCTGAAATGTCTTTGCCTCTAGTTTCTCCTTAGCTCCCATCTGTCTAGCTCACAGCTGTCCTTAAAATTACCCTAACGTTTTACCTGAATCCTGAGACTTCCCTGCTCTTTACTGCTTAACCTCACATTATATTCGGCTTTCTGTCTTATGGATCCTCACAGTGAGGGCCATTTACACTCACCCTTAGGTCCAGTCCCATCCTGACTCTAGGACTAAACTAAAACCAAGTAAAGATGATTTTTGTAAACACTCAAGAAGATTAAATATATCATACAGCAGAATTAGGTTATTGATTGTATCTGGAGAATGAGAACAAGGATGAAGTGAGGACTTGTCTCAGGTTTCTCAATGGAAGGCTGTGTCTTTGTCAGTTATAAGGAGTTTTGGATACATACAAAACACATGTAGACAGTTGAATATATGTAACTATAC
Organism: Mirounga leonina; assembly: GCF_011800145.1. NCBI lineage: Eukaryota > Metazoa > Chordata > Mammalia > Carnivora > Phocidae > Mirounga > Mirounga leonina. The sequence goes on from NW_023270305.1 coordinate 59,687,383, forward strand.
ATTCAGGAGAAAGGACTCAATTGAAGGTAAGAAAATATATATATCATTAGCAAACAGGTTAAAGATGAAACCCAGGAGTAAATGTTATAAGCTACGGATAGTATGTCAAGGGAGAAGTGAAGAAGGTCAAAGAAAGAATATGGGAAAACATAATACTAAAGCATGGAAAGACAAGAAGACTCCCAAGGAGTCAGAAATGAAAAAGCCTAGAATTCTCTGAGATGCAAACTCACACACTCAACTAACTAATATTTCACATATATCTCACACTTTACGAATCACAAAATGAACTCTTGATCTCTCCCTTAGGCTTACAAATTCCATATTATCGCTCAAACGGAAAAGCTTATTCTGTTTCCATTCACTCCCTACATCCAATCCATCAGGGACTCCTTTTACTTCTAATTCTAGAAATGCAACTCCAAGTCTTTAGCTCCTCTCCATCTCATATGTCACCTCCTTAATCCAATTCACCAGCATCTCTTGCTGAAATATTCTCTTAGCAGTTCTTACCACTAGCCTTGGCCTATTATCCGGATCATGTTATTGCCTTGCCATGGATGAAAACTTTAAATATTCTGTCACATGTAAAATTTAACCTGGCCTGTTTCCAAAAACAAAAGCTGTTGCAGGATCTCCCCCTTGCCTTTGTTCCTCAACCTCATCTTGTAATACTGTTTTCCACTCTCACTGGGCCACACTGTCCTAGTCAGAGTGGTTCTCTGCAGAAACAGAACCAATAGGATTTCTGGCTAGAGGGAGATAGACAGATATGAGGTGATTTATTATTAGTAATTCAGATCACATGATTATGGAGACCAAGAAGTCCTACAATGTGCTGTCTGCAAGCTGGAGGATGAGGAAAGCCAGTGGTATAATTCAATCTGAGTCTGAAGGGCTGAGAACCAGGAGAGCCAATGGTCTAGGTTCCTGAGCCCAAAGGCCTAAGAACCAGCAGCACCAATGTCTGTGGGCAGAAGATGGATGTCCCAGTTAAAATAAAAGTATAAATTCACCTTTGCTCCACATTTTTCTTCTATTCAGGCCCTCAAGAGCTGGAATGATGCCCACTCACATTGTGAGGGTCGTTCTTCTTTCCTCGGTTTACCAATTCAAATGCTCATCTTTTCTGCATACACCCTCACAGACACACCTAGAAATAATGTCTCAGCAGCCATTTGGGCGTCCCTTAGCCCAGTCATAGTGACATGCAACGTTAGTCCTCCCAGCCACTACAACACCTGCATACCAGACAAACTTGCTGAACTCTTTTTGGCCTCTGTGCCCTCATGAGTGGGGTTATTGCAAATCTTCCTTTAAGCCACTTCCCCTAAACTTAATTCTTACATGTAAGTCCCAAGAGATCATTACCCATGTTATTAGGTAGTGTATCCACAGAAACCAGCACACGCCTGAGATTAAGTTGCAAGAATTTATTAATTCTTTCTTAGTTGCCAAATACCCACTTACTAAAATATACTCATGCTGCTTCTTCTAAACTTGCCTGGTCTGGCTATGAGTTACCTTCCTGACCCATACAGTTAATCAAGACATCAACCTATAAGATTAGGTCATACATAGTCTAGCATTTAAATTTTTCTGCTGTCAGATGCCCAATTCTTTCTGTCTTTCCCTACTACTATTACCTATTTTAAGCTATGGAATACATCTAGGCTGTCCCACTCCTTTATCATCAAACAGGTCTGGTTTCTGACAACCAAGCTACATTGCAGAGATAACTTCTACCTAAAGTGTGGATCCCGGTCTTCCAAATTGATGTGTCCATGGAGATAGATGTCTCCTCCAGGAAATTTCCAGACTAACAAATGTTCAGTGATCACACCTTTCTCTTAACTCTTATGAGTTATGTCCTGCTAGGCCTTTCTAGAAATGTTTCATGTGCTATCTTGGATTTTAATTATTTTGCCTTATAATGCTATTAGTCATGTCTGCATTGTTTCTCCACAGCTACCTTGTCACAGTTTGAGGATAATTTGTCCTGTTCAACTTTCCCTCCTGTAAAATGTCTTACACATTGGAGTATTTCAAAAAAATATCCACTGTTTATGTAATTGGTTCTTTAATTCACATGAAACTATTTTGCTAGTAATAACTGGGAAATATGTTAAGTGTGAATAGAGAAATTTGGAACTCACACTTGTCATATATAGCTATATTTTATTTGGAAATATTTGGTTGATTAAAAAATTCTAATGTAGGCATGCCTGGGTGGCTCAGTCGGTTAAGCATCTGCCTTTGGCTCAGGTCATGATCCCAGGGTCCTGGGCAATGGACTCCTTGTTCAGTGGGGAGCCTGCTTCTTCCTCTGCCTGCCACTCCCCCTGCTTGTGTGCATGTGCGTGCATGCTCTCTCTCTCTCTCTGATAAATAAATAAAAATCTTTTAAAAAATTCTAATGTAATATCGAGAATTACCTTTCTTGGTACTTAATTTCCTTACATTTATATATTTTTTGTTTTGTTTTAGAATGTAGAAAAAATAAACTACTAGGTACTATCACAATTAATGAAGGATAAAAGGACTTAGAACTGCTAAGTAAACACTTGTCCATTGGAATCAATGTAATGTCCTGAGAGATTCCTAAGAGTGCTGTCCCACTTCTGCTCAGTAAGTGCCGTTTTATACTTTGTTGCCTGGTGATTGGTCTACTGGGCATTCCATGCTAAATTTAGTGAATCAACAGTGCAGCTATAAACAAGAGAGAGATTAGTGAGCTTTGAATTATAGAGCAATAATAAATTTATTGTGCCTAAAAACAATCTGATCCAATCCCTTTAATTATTTGAATTGCAACTGTATAGATAATAAGAAAAAATCTAACCGATAAGGTAGTATTTTATTTTATTTTATTTTATTTTATTTTTAAAGATTTTATTTATTTATTTGAGACAGAGAGAATGAGAGAGACAGAGAGCACATGAGAGGGGGGAGGGTCAGAGGGAGAAGCAGGCTCCCTGCTGAGCAGGGAGCCCGATGCGGGACTAGATCCCGGGACTCCGGGGTCATGACCTGAGCCGAAGGCAGTCGCTTAACCAACTGAGCCACCTAGGCGCCCAAGGTAGTATTTTAATATTATCTTCTTCTGAACAAATTATTGACAGTAAATGGATCTCAAAGCCTGAATTTGCAGAATTGTTGATAGATTCCTACATTATCCAGATGTTCCACAATGCCAGAGCTACTGATAGATGAAGCAATTATAGAATAACTCCCATTGCGTTCACCAGGAAAGATTAAAATGAGGTTTGGAAATCTGAGAATAACAAAACACACTTCTGATTCAAGATGGTGCACTAATCATATGCACGTCTCCTTTTTTCATATGAAATCATCTAAAATGATAGAAGAGTCATTAAAATATATATACTCCCATACATAACAATGTTTTAAATGAGCAGCAAACCAGAAACTTTGTGGAATCCCTAAAAGAACAAAGCGGATGAGACAGGGTAAAGAAGGAGACTGTATCTCAAAACGTATGAAGCAATGACACCAAGGGTGCTCCATGCCCCAGAGTAGTGAATGCTAGAAACAGACAAGGCCCAGAGATCAACATAATTTTATGGAAAAGAAAAAAAAAAATTACTGAAATTTTAGCAAAGAAGTTTAACCTGTTTTAATCTTCCTGCTTCTTCCTATTTAAAGCAATAATGAGACTAACTCTTCTCAACTGAAAAACAATGTGTGAGCTTGACAGTCTCTGGAGCAGCTATACCAAAAAGAATAGGTGTCTGAGCATCTCACTCACATTTAAGTCTCATTCTCCAAATCAAGTCCCAGTACCAACCGACAGAAAAACTTCCTATCTCTTGCCCCAAGCAAGTTGCTTATCCACAACAGATGATTTAATAGGAAATACCCATTAAAGATGAGTACATGGTCGTAAATAAGCACATATGAATAAATGCCAACATCATGATGGAGAAAACAAACCCAAAATTTAACTGGTAATAAAATGGGTATTTTATTAAATTATTTTATTTATTAAATAAAGAAAGACATCACTAAATGTGCTAGATAGCATACTATGCAAAACAAAAGGCAAATTCATTAGCTAGAGGAGGACATCAAGAAGTTATCTTAGCGTGAAGCACAGAGGGGAAAGGGATGGAAGATCTAAAAGAAACATTAAGAGAAATTGAGGATAAACCTGGATTTTCTGCCATCTGTTAAGCAAGAGTTTTAGAAGGGGGAAACTGAATGAAAAAGAGCTCATATTTAAACAAATATTAATAAAATTTCCCAGACCTGAAGCAAGGCAGGAGTCCTATGATATTAAAGCGTTGCAAGTGTTAGGTGAATAAAAACAACATGACTAGAAACAGTGTAGTAATATTTCAGAACATCCAGTTAAAGTAAAAAGTAAATTTAGTACTTTTAACAATAATAAACATTACCTAGAAGGAAGAGAATCAGAACAATGTCTGACTTCTCAGTAGCTACACAAGTTTCAAGAAGCCAATAAATCAACACTGCCAAGGATTGAGAGAACATTGTATTTCTTTATTCATTCCCTTCCTCTCTCTTTCTCTTTTCTTTTCCTTCTGTATTTTATAGTCCTGTGTTTTCTGTTTTTAACATTTGACATCCCAATTGGCTAACACTCACAGGAGTAGAACTGACAACGTACTGGCAAAGACAAATTAATGAGTGTAACGATAAAGTGAAAAGCTCAGAAAATCAAACAAAGATAAACAGTGAGGGAAAAATAAAACTAAAAAACCCCAAACATAAAAAATATAAAAGACAAATAAATTTGCTACTCCTGGACTATGCTTGCAGTTTGATAAAGTTAACTTAAAAGTGACCTTTAGAAGCACTTAAATCTTTCTGTATTTTGATTGTTTATAGAAAAACCACTATAACCAGCCATTTATAGAAAAACTATTAACAAGAATAAACTGAAGGACATATAACATATTTATACTCAAACTTTACTTCTAGTAAAGATGTAGTAATAGGGACCAGATTTACTCTGTATCTTCAAACAACTGAAAAACTGGATAAAAATATATAAGCCGATGGTTTCTAAAACACTGGACATCAGGCAACTCAAAACAGAAGTGCCTAAGAGAGAAGAAATAAATGAGAGCTCAACAACGGTCCCACTTACTGCCTGTGACTGTGTCCAAGACACAACCAATATGTGAGCCTGGGTGGTGCCGGACAGACTCTTCCATTGAGCAGAAGAAGCTGAGAGTCCAGGGAAATTAGGGTAGCTCCGATATGTAGAACAGAGTAACAGATAGGAGAAAGCTGAGTGGTCAAAGATTGGCAAACTACAGCCTATGTGTCAAATCCAGCCCATAGCTTGTTTTCATAAAGCCCATGTGCTAAGAATGGTCTTCACATTTCTTTTATTTAAGGAATATAAAGAAAAAGAAAAATATGTGACAGAGTTTGTAGGTTGCTTACAAAGCCTAAGATATTTCTAGCTGACCTTTGGCCAATCGCTGATGTTGAGGGAATACCAGAGATTGCAGGGGCTTTTCCTTAAGTATTCTTCAGAGTACTTGAGAGGGTTTGTATGTGAGAAACCTACCTGGGGCTAGGGAAAGGCTTACCCAAAAGCATTTGAGGGGAGGACTGAGAGCCTACACCAGACCAGGAATGGTGCTGGCTCTCTGAAGCCAGACTGGAAAACAATCATGTGCGTGGTATTGGGTAAAGGATGCTTAAGGGTTTTGCCTCAGTAGTGGGGAATAATTATCCTCAGACTAAATACTGTGCTGGTACTAACAACTCTTAAAAGGGATACCCAAAGATCAAATGGTTTCCAAGTAACTTAACTTCATCTTGGAACAGAACTATAGAATATTTATGAATATTCATATATATATATATGAATACAAAAATATCCATCTCCCCCAAAATCTAAAATTTATAATTTCTGATGTCATACTGAAAATTACCAAATGTGCCAAGATTTACAAAAATACAATGAGGAGAAAAACCTGTCATAATGAAAGCAAAATGGAACTCACAACTATTGAAGACTTAGTAGACAAAAACATTTACAAATATTGGTTTAATTGTATTCTTAATTTCAAAAAAGCTGGAGGAAATGATAGGCATTTTATAGAGATATGAACTTCCAAATGAACATCACACTGAACTTCTAGAGATAGAAAATAAAATATCATAGATGAAAAATACACTGGATGAGATTAATAATAGATCAGGCATTAGAAAAGATAGTATATTTTAAAATACAATAATTGGAACTATTAAAAATAAGACAGAACAAAATGAAAAGAGTATTAGAGAGTTTTGCAACAAATTATAGTCTAATATATGTGTAATTGTTGTAGCCCTTGAAGAAGAACAGAGTATAAGTGAGGCACAGAAAATACTTAGAAACAATTGCTAAAATTTTCCAAATTTATGAGAAATAGAAGCCCACAGATTCAAGAAGTTCATTGAGCATCAACAAATTTCTCAAGAGAAGCAATACAAATGAAGCAGCATCTTTAAAACACTGAAAGAAAGGTCTCTACAACCTTCAAGTGTATACCCAACAACAGTGTTTTTCAAAATGAAGGTGAAATACCATTTTTTAAGAAATACAAAAGCTCAAAGAATTCATCATCAACAGCTCAAAGAAATGTTAAAAGAAGCCATTAATGTGAAAGGAGAATGATACACAGTAAAAATATGGATCTACTGAAAGAATAAAGAGTACTGAAAATGTGTTTTAGCAAATACATACGATTTTTCTTTTTATTTAAATCTCTTTAAAGGATAACAGACTATTTAAACAAAATAACAATTAGCATATGCAAGTATTCACAATATAAAATATCACAAAGGCCCAGAGGAGACAAAGTAAACTGTTCTAAGGCTCTTATACATGAACTGGTATGAGGTCATCTGAAGGTAGACTGCATGAACTTAAATATATACACTAAAAACCCAAAGTCAATAATAAAAAAAGGCAGTTAGAAGACCATTAGTAGAAATACAAAGGAATAATGAAAATTATATGAACAGCAGGGGCACCCGGCTGTCTCAGTTGGCGGAGAATGCGACTCTTGATCTTGAGGTTGTGAGTTTGAACCCCATGTTCGGTGTAGAGATTACTTAAAGATAAAAATCCTAAAAAAAATTACATAAACACACAATTTAAAGGGGCAGAAAAAGAGAAAAAAGGGGAGCAAAGAACAGATAGGAAAAATATAATACAAATTTTAAGATGGCAGATTTAATCTTGACCGTATAATCATATTAAATGTAAGATATTTAAAACTCCAACTAAAAGGCAGTGATCATCTTGATTTTTTTTTTTAAGATTTTATTTATTTATTTGACAGAGAGAGACACAGCGAGAGAGGGAACACAAGCAGAGGGGGAGTGGGAGAGGGAGAAGCAGGCTTCCTGCTGAGCAGGGAGCCTGATGCGGGGCTCGATCCCAGGACCCTGGGATCATGACCTGAGCTGAAGGCAGACGCTTAACGACTGAGCCACCCAGGCGCCCCCTTATTTGATTTTTTAAAAGTATAACTTAATATACCTGCCTCAAATGTTTATTTTTCTAGTAAAAGAGCTTCAAAATTTGTGAAGCAAAACCTGACCGAACTGCAAGTAGGAACAGATAAATCTGTAATTAGAATGAAATTTCAACAGAATATACAATAGAGTCTTTATGGCATTAGTTATAAAACAATCCACAAAAGAAAAAATGCTAAGTTGGACTTCATAGAAAGTAAAATCTTCTCTATGAAAGAAGCTGAAAGAATGGCAAGACAATCCACAGAAAGGGAAAAAAAATTCTTTACAAAGCCTATATTCAATAAAGGACACATATTAGAATATCTGAACAACTCTCAAAACACTAACAACAAAACCAACTTTTAATGGGCAAAAGATTTGAATAGACACTTCAACAAAGAGGATATATAAATGGCAAAAATGCTCATGAAAATATGCTCAACAGGATTATTATGGAAATACATATTAAAACTACAATGAAATATTACCACATACCTATTAGAATGGTGAAAATGAAGTAGATTGACCACCACAGGTTTGGTGAGAATGTGAAGAATCTGCCATTCCCATATACTGTGTGTGAGAATGTAAAAGGGTACAGCTACTTTGGAAAACAATTTGCCAGTTTCCCATTAAGTTAAACATATATCTATCATATAATCCAGTCATCCAACTTTTAGGTGTTTACCCAAGAGAATCAAAACATGAACCTACAATGACTTGTACACAAATGTTTTCAGTAGCTTCATTTGTAACAGCTCCAAACTAGAAACAACATAAATACCCATTAACAGGTGAAATGGAGGTGCAAGTTTGGCATACTCATATAATGAAATCTATTAAAATATAAAGTAATACACTACTGAAACATGCAACAACACGGAGTGAGAAGAAACAGAATATACTGTTATTTGATACATGGAAAGTTTAAAACATCACTGATCCAATCCAAAACCTTTAATTTCCAAAAATGAAAATGAGTGCTTCAGAAGACTAAGCTCTTTAGTGGTAACACCAAAATTAGAACACAGGTCTCCTTATTCCTAATTCAGTGTTTACCTTCATTTAGTAGATACTCTGTAGTGCCCAACATTTTATATCTGAGAAAGGGGAAATTTCCTACTGTGCCATAATTTTATTCAGATTCCCACATCTGCGAAGAAATGTACATTTTCATGGATACTATCAGGTTAGAAATAGCACATTTATGTTCCAACCAACATAAAAGTCACAAGATTTTCAGTATAAGAAAAATGTATGGAATCTATCAGTTATGCCATTTCAAATTAAGCATTATGTGGAATTATATATAAACCCATTAAATTATATTCCAGTACAAAAAGATCAGGAAGTTATACAAATAATTTAGCATAGAACAGATAACTATGAGTAACCAGCTAAATTGAAAAGCATTATAAAATTTCAAAGGAAGAGCGGAGAGTTTTGAGTTAAAGAAATAGGAATGATTAAATGGAAGAGATATTTCCAATTTCTACATAGTGCAACTTTTTTTTTTCATTTAAAAATATGACATCTTATTGGGGTGGTTGTGTGGCTTAGTCCATTAAGTGACTATCTCTTGATTTCAGCTCAGGTCATGATCTCAGGGTCCTGAGATCAGCCCCATGAAGGACTCAGCACTCAGGGTGGAGTCTGCTTGTCCTTCTCCCTCTGCTCCTCCCCCAACATCAGCACATGCTCACTCTTTCTCTCTCTCTCCATTTCTCTCCCTCCCTCTCAGTAAGTAAGTAAATAAATAAATAAATAAATAAATAAAATCTTAAAAAAATATGACTTTCTATTATGAGATGACCTGGCAAAGCAGCAGAAAAAAACATTCCCATTATCTCACTCCAAGGTTCTATTAGTGATTTCTCTATAGTTTCTTTGTTACAAAATAATTTTTACATCATTATTTTTTTAAAGATTTATTTTTATTTATTCATTCGAGACACAGAGATAGAGAGAGAGAGAGAGAGAGAGAGCATGAGCAGGGGGAGAGGCAAAGGGAGAGGGAGAAGCAGGTTCCCCGCTGAGCGAGGAGCCCAATGCGGGGCTCGATCCCAGGACCCCAGAATCATGACCTGAGCCGAAGGCAGATGCTCAACCATCTGAGCCACACAGGAGCCCCTAATTTTTACATTATTATAGTATTAATTAGCATGCACATACTGATAATTCTAAGAATTAATTTCTGAAAGTTAATTTGTAGTATGCTTACTGTAAAATATTAAGAAAATAATGAAAATAAATAACACCCAGAATCCCACACAGTCTCAGTATTTTGATATACATTGTCATGTTTTTTGTGTTCTGTATCTTTTTAATACATTTGATCTTGTATACATTAATTTACGTGTAATTAACAAAGAAGAATCCACTGGTGAAAGAGAATATTTAAGAAGTCTTACTGATAACACCTGCCAGTGAGAGATCTGCAAGTCACTTGGATTATTCTAGTATTATAATTTACATTATGTCCTGAATACCTACTTTGTATTAGGCACTGTTCCAAGCACTTTATATGCATTAACTCATATAACTCATAACAAATGTCTTTACACATCAAGAAACTGGACACAAGTGTAAAAGCAACATTTGTATTCCCTGATAAGAAAAAAATGTCTAATAATTGCTGAATGTAGTTCAGTTTTATGAAGGGAAGCCACTGAGTTTGTCCATTTTATGGCACAATGAATACAATTTCTTCATTTTATATTTATACTGTTTAATTAGTTTAGTCTTTTTGGAGCAAGAGACAAGAGCCCTGCTCATTATTTCAAGTGATCATCAAATACTGGAAGAAATTTCACCTGAATTTTGTCTACAAAGAGATAAAAATTGTAGTTACTTTTTATTATTATGACCTCTGATGCACACTCAAAATTTGCTATTCCTTCTTTTCAATCTTAACTATCATTTTTTATTTCATTCTATTGTCAACACATTTTCATCTGTGCCTTTCTTATGCTTATTTATACTTTGCTTTAGCCTTCATGCCTTCTGCTTTCTGGTCAGTGCTTCATACAGATTTCCAAATAAATCTAGTTCCTGTAATAGATTGTTTTCAAAGTTCAGTTTTGTTTTCAAAGGTGTTTATAATTTTTTAGGCTAATGCTTTTTTCTCTTGTTCTCTAATATTTTTATTGGCCCTATTTGTTTAGTTCTATTTACTGATCATTGATAAAGATATGTCTATGCAGACCTTGTAATCGGCCCCATGCATTAGTACATGGATATGACAATGGTAAACTCCCATGTCATCTTTATTCCACATACAGAGGATAATCCGGAAATTCTGTCTTAAGGATGAGCTGTGAACGAAGACAGGGAAAAAGGGCCTATTTCAAAGCTTCAAGTATTTATCTGTATAACCGGATGATACCCAGCCAAAGGCAGAAAATGCTGTTATTTAAAATAGGCTTGTCACAGGCCCTGTTTCATTAACACTCACAGACCTCTGGACTTAGTATAAAGACAGAGGATGACAAAAAAAAAAATGCCTAATGTAAAACCTTATCACTTTTGTGGATAAGAGTACAGGCGTGTTTTGCTAAATGTAGAGAATTATTTCTGTTTCTTGATACTGGTCCAGATAGCACTATTTTAAAAATCTGTCCTTTGGGAAGAGTGTTTGTGTTTGTTTTTATGTAGGGAAGCATGCACACATGCAGTCACAGTAATGCTGGGGATTCATATATTTGTTATCTGATGAACATTCATTCTATGCTAAATAGCTTATCTGCATTTCACACTAGGAGTGAATTTCAAAAACACTTTGAACTACAAAGACTCCCTGAAATATTCCATAGATGCTCCTCCTCCACTTTTCATGGATTTTTATTAAACTAAATGCTCATTTTAGAAAATGACATGCCAGGTGTTATTGTGTCTAAGGCTTTGCAGATGTGATAGTGGACAGAGCCAAGCCCTTGGACAAGATATTAGAAAGTAGTGAAGATTAGCCCTGAAGAAGTTTGAAGAAGTACATGCTCAGGACCTGGGGACAGATACTAACAACTTGGTGTGACTTTTAGGGCTGTACTGTCATGCTGTGTTTAACATATTTTATACTTTTGCTTACCATTAAACTTTAAAAATCGCCCCATCTTGTACTTTAATTTGGTTTGTTTACTCTAGGTCCTGTAATAGAATTTAATAAGCCTACCACCTTATATGCATAAATTGTTAAAATTTAAGTTAAGTAGGGAAGATAAGTATAACTTGTGTAACTTTGCTCCATCCACCGAGGTTTATGTACCGATACCAGCACCGGACCAAGTCCAGGTGTTTTAGATGGTAACTTGCAATAAAATGAGAAGTGCTCCTTAGAGGATTTTTGAGGAGTGAGGCACAGGTAATGGGGAGAGCTATTACCTCATCAACAAGGACCCCTTTTCGTAAATATATTCAAATTAGGTAACCATTTGACATAAGGTAGAAGAACTGAAAGAACTGGCACTTTTGGTTTGACAAGAGCCTATTGTGCATGTCCTGATTCCCTGTCCTGTGGAAGCAATTCCATTGTCTACATTAAAAAGACAAGTTTAAGGATACTGGAATCTGCCTGAGTAATTTTTAATACATAGTGTGGCTCTGCTGGACCAAGGTAGGATCTTCTTTATTCCTAATGAATGCCTTTCTGACAATCTCAAGAGACCAAGTTTATTAAACCCACAATCCTCAGAGTCCTCCTTCCCAAGGTTCTTCTCATATTAGCTATGACAGATCCTAACTTGAGCGGATGACACATACAAGAATTACAAGGGCTTCTATCAGTGCGTACCTCAACTATCTGCCCATTTCTTTTCTGGAAATAGGATATCCAAATGGTCTTAAGGATAAAGAAAGGCAAATCTGGTTATGCTAAAAAGTACCTCCAGGAACTAAAGGAATAACGACTTAATTCCCTATTTGTTACAGACCTTATTTTGCTGGACCAAAACAGGTTGGCTCAGTAAAAATATAGCAGAGCCTATCAATTGATTGTTTCTATCCTTTTCCAGTGGTATTGAATTTAATGAAAATCACTCCCTAATTCAGAGAGTAGGTTGAATGCTATCCCTTAATTTGGAATTGTTGATTTTTTAAAATTAGAAAGCTGAAGAATAGTACAGGTAATAAGTAGTAAGAGTCTGAGATAGAACCTTGGGGAGATGAGAAGGGGGGTTAGGGAAAAACTTTAACAAAAGGAAGGGTAGAATCTTTGAGAATTAATAGATACCAGATATAACCATGAAGAGGAAAACGAAAAAAGAAAAAACGCCACTGAGATTTCAAGACTGAGACACTAAGAGAATTCTGGTTGCCAGTAATGGGTAATGTCAGGAAGAGAATTTGTTTCAGAAGTAAAGGGGACAACAAACTGAGAGTTCTAGAGGGGAGGGGCGTGGGAGGATGGGTTAGCCTGGTGACAGGTATTAAAGAGGGCACATAATTAATGGAGCACTGGGTGTTATACGCAAACAATGAATCATGGAACACTACATCAAAAACTAATGATGTAATGTATGGTGATTAACATAACATAATTAAATTAAAAAAAGAAGTAAAGGGGAATAACAAAACCATAAAAAATGACTTTTTCTAAATTAAGTCAAAGATCTGCAGGTTTTTTTTTTTTTTTTTTTTTGAAGCAAGGCAGAGGTAGGAGATGTTTTACTAAACCCATTAGTCACTTTAAAACTGTGTTTAAGGAATAATTTATGACAATATGTCACAAGCTCAATTTTTTGTCCTAATTTTTAAAGTATTTCTGCATGATGACATAAACATAATGGGAAAAAAAAAATCAAAAGGTAAAACTGCCTAAGTCCCCACCTGCCCTTCTTCCTCAAAACCCTTATTGCCTTATATAGATATTGGACAAAGCCTCCTGAGTAGAGGCCATGCCACCCTATGCAGATAACCCTACTTCCTTTCTCTATTTCCTTACTGCTATCATGTTACAGGTCTCATACGTGTTTCAAATAACATTTTCTTATTATTTTCATGAAGCAAAGAAACTACTTGCTAGGCGAATTGTCTGTGAAAGCATTCAAGCATGCAATAAAAAATACTTCAAACCCAGTTCCCGAGAAAAGTGTCTACAAGCTTTTCTGAGGCATACTCCTGGATTGGAAGGTGTACTCCTTGCTGCTACACAAATTACCTAATATTTTAATATTATGACTAATTAAAAGAAAAATAGCTATGCAAAGTGAGGAAGTGGGTGTTCAATGTTTATTAGGGAAGAACTTGGAGCATCAAATGTCATTATGAACAGGTTGATATTTAAAAGAGGCATTCTGGGGTTCAGCAAGAGTGACACCATGTGTAATTCTGCAGTTTTGTCAAGGAGGAAGTAATTTATAGAGCTAAGCTGCTATTTATTTGATATGGGAACACAGTATGGTCAATTTTCTTTAAATTTATTGACACTCTCTTTCAAAAATAAATAAGCAAAACACAAGCTCTAAGAAAGGAATAAAGTAAAAGACTGAATGGAGATATAATTATGCCAGTGGAAATGGTATTCAATGGGGACATCAAGGATAATACAATACCTAAGGCATTCTTTAAGGATATTGTTGAGAAGGTCACTATGTGATCTTGTTGTGAGGACTCCGCTCTGAATTCTGAGAATAGTTTTACTCTATATTGGTAATTGTTTTGTTTAAATCACATGACACTGGCAATATTTTCCTAGAATATTAGAAGCATTTTATGGTTCTACATTTTGCACCTTCTGCCCATTTTCATTTCCAAATTTGTTGCCACTTTGCACCAATCCATACTTTCTTATGTAGCCTCCCTTTAAATGTGTGTCTTGTTACATTTTAGAAAATTTTGCAAGCTATCTTAAACCCTTCCTGGAACAGAAAGTATAATAAAAAAAAGGAATGTGAAGACCAGTATTAAGAAAATCTGAATTAGAATATAAATATATAAGAATTCATAAAATATAATTAGAATATCTATCACCAAGCCTTACACAAAGTAAACACTCAAAATAGTTTATTTAATTTGATCAAACCCTGTAGGGTTTAGAATTTAAATGGCCATGTATTCATTCTAAACATATATAGTATATGCATAATAACTGCAACTTATTAGATATCAAGAGGAGATAATCACAAATTAGCCCTCTTACCCTTTTTATTTAAGCATAATATCTAGAAGGTAAGACATAAAGGCACATACTTCAAAATAGGATATGGATTACTCTTGGCACCCAACCTCGGTATGCTTGCCATTTCCAGAGCTTCTAAGAGATGCATCTCAATTACTAGCTGTGGTAGAACTAGGAGGCACACATGGTCATAACTGATTGGTCTGGGTTGGCTTTTGATCCAAAGGCAGTCTATCTAAACCATAGATTAGCCAGTTCTGATGGAAAAGCTCTGTCAAAGGAGTAATGATGTCTAACTTAGATTCCATGTCTCGATGATTCTGATTTTGAGAAGGATAATGTATAATAGTGGTGATTTAGCTAAAGGACACAGAAAGAAGCTGAGTCAGACAGATTAGCTGAGGCTTCATAGTAAGCACAGACTAAGGATCAGAAAAGTTCCGGAATGAAGTTATCCAGGTACTTGTACTAGAAGAACATCTTTCTCCTATTAGGTGCTGAACAGCTCATATCCTTGAGAATGTGGAGCGACTTTTAGGTTTTTATGAGGGAATTCGTACATCAAAAGGATTTCTGTGTTTTCCTCAGTAAGTTTCCATTTCTTGAGGTGAGCCTGTTCTTTTTTTTTTTTTTTTTAAAGATTTATTTATTTATTTATTTGACAGAGAGAGAGACAGCGAGAGCAGGAACACAAGCAGGGGGAGTGGGAGAGGGAGAAGCAGGCTTCCCGCCGAGCAGGGAGCCCAATGCGGGGCTCGATCCCAGGACCCTGGGATCATGACCTGAGCCAAAGGCAGACGCTTAACGACTGAGCCACCCAGGCGCCCGAGGTGAGCCTGTTCTTTGTACCCAAATTTCTTAACTAAAATAATGATAGTCTATCCAATCGACATACAGCGTAGTGAAGATTTGACTTGGCTAAAATCTGGCAAAAGGAAGGTACAGAACTATGTACTCTACTGAAAAAATAAATTGCTCTTGCAATGAGATTTGCTTTCTCCATGAAAATTCTGCAAAGATGTATAAGTGTAAAAGAAAAGACTAGAAAGGATTTTAGAAATTACCATTTCTAACCTTCCAAACCTCCTCCTGCCTAGTTTATAAGTCCTGTCTAAACCCAGGCAAATGATCATTCTTTCTCTCTTTAAATACCAAACTTTCAGGGACAATTTGACCCTACTCAGATGGGTAAAGTCCCTACTCAAAGCCCCTTGCATTGCTGTGAAAAAGCACAGCTATGTGCTAATTGTGAGAAAGCTTTTCCCTATACCATGTTAAATCTTGTTGTCTTGTAATTTATACCAGTTAGACCTTGCCTACTGGAACAACAAAGACTACTTTCCCGTTATGTGACAATTTTCTAATTTTTGAGGGTAACTGCATAGTCTCTATAATTTCTTACGTCTGTAAGCTAAACAGCCCCATGTTCTTCACTCATCTTTCCTCAAATAATACAGTTCCCTAATTCCTGTCATCCTGTTAACACTTTACTGGTTGCTTGCTAAATTATCACTGAATCAAAGTTGATAGAATTGCCTATTTTTCTATATCTATATAAATAAGCTTCCAACCATACTAATTTATTCTATGGTAAGTAAAAATTCCAATTTTTGTAACTATATATATATTCCATCACATATTCCATGGTGAGCATTATGCAAGACACAAGAATGTTGAAGTTCTACTGGTTGTTTGCAAAAAGGTTGTATCAAGTTTAGAGGACAATAAACATTTTACTTTGTTGCCATTATCTCTCTAGGATCTGTTTCTATTACTTCTCTACCATTTCCAAAGGTTATGTCACTTTACTCAAGAGAAAACCAACAGAGAGTACTCAATAAAAAAGCAACAAATTTGGTTCAAATAGACAAGAAACACTGATGCTTTCATAAAAGTATGGCTGCAGGAGACTTCCAAATTTCCCCTGGAGGATTAGTAAGCATATTGAACATTTTTCCTTGATTTTAATTTAGGCCATATTCCCATTAGAAACTCTACTTAATTAGGGCATTTGTTAAAAGTCCATATTGTTAATTCAATGGAAAAATTCCAAAGTAGTCTATTAGATTTTTGTGTTAACATTGCACACTTTCTAGAAATGTATTAAAGATGTGGTTATTAAAAGTTGTATCATAACTATCACAATTCAGTTCTCCATTTCAAATAGCAAAATAACTTTTATTCCTAATTACTCAATGGAGAGTTATAAATATACAGTTCATTTAGAAGTTATTTAGCATGCCGTACATTTGGCTGCTGCAATACAGAATTAGTACAAATTTTCTCAAAAGTAAATGAAAACATAGTTTGATTTTTAGCTCAGTAACTAAGAGGATTGTTACCTTCCTTACTACCATGGAAAAAGATGCACAAGTCCATGGAGAGTCTTGTATCACCAAAATATTAGGACACTTCCAATATGACATTTTGAGCATTGTAGAGAGAAATTATTTGTAACACTACATTCAACTTTTCATAAAACTATTTTGGTAGCAAGGTAGGTAATGACATGCCTAGCTCTCTGTTGTTAGTCCTTCCTGTGCCTTTGCTTAATCAACTCTAATCACACAGCTCATGTTTATCTTTCCCTCTAAATTATATACATTTATTACTCTATTGATATACCATTTATAAAAAGAGCAAATAGAAAATGTAACCAATAAGATAAATATGAAATAAAGAGTATTTAAAATGTTTTTGATTTTAATATATTCATGGTACAAGTTGTTTTGTCCCAAAAGTGGTAAGAACATTTTGTGATTGACTATGGCATCCCTTATTAGATTATCTATATCTATATACAGCTATCTATCTATATACAGATACCTATCTATATCTGTATCATCCATATCTCTATCATCCATATATCTATATCATCCATATCTCTATCTTTATCTAATCTATTCACTTGGCTTCAGAGTTCCTGTACCAGCAGAAGTGCCATCTCTGTCATTTTCCTTCTGTTTACTTATGCTCATATTGTTCTTTCATCTTCAACTGGAGTTTCTTTGAAGAATCTTATTATTTATTGATTGATTTTCAGAGAGAGAGAGTGAGTGAGTGAGTGAGCCAGGGGTAGGGGTATGCAGAGGGAGAGGGACAGAATCTTAAGCAGGCTCCAGACCCAGCGCAGAGCCCAAAGCAGGGCTCAATCTCATGACCTGAGGCGAAATCAAGAGTTGGATGCTTAACTGACTGAGCCACCCAGGCACCCCCTTCACAGGACCTTATTTTGGGAAAATTAGTTTAATTAAAATCCAATAGTATAATCCAAAAATCTCTTTTGCCAGGCTGATGTGAAACCACAGCATATTCCAAGGCACAGGACTGGGGCCCATAAACCTATTTTTAAATAAAGTCCCAGGTGATTCTTGGTTTTCAACCTATACTTTGACATACTACCTCAGACTATTGAATCAATCAAGATTTTAGACTAACTTATAAAGTCTCAAGTATTTGGGTATCTTAGCATCAAGGCAAATTTGCTTATGGTCCTGTACTGATTTCACTATTCAGTGATGATAAATGGACTTCCTTTCCATATGAATCCAAACAACAAACTAACACTTCAGTTTAATAAGCAATTCTTCTTAACTTGAACTTCTGTAATGCCTCGATTCCTCCTGTTGAAGGAGAAAAGAGATATGACTTGGTGTCTAATGTATGTGAGACACGGTTTTAAGCAATTTACATTTGTTATCTCAAGTAACCCTTACATTAATGCTAAGAATAAATTATCCAAGAAGTAGGTGTTCTTACCCCTGTTTTACACAGAAATAAATAGGTTCAGAGAGTTTAAATAATTTGATCAAGGTCACTCAGGAAGGAAGTGACATAGAACCAGTACACCTGATTCAAAAGTCTTTGCTCTATGACACTATCCTGTCTTCTCATGAGTCTTTCCATACATCAACAGTCCTAATACCCACTAAGCCATGTGCTCTCTTCAGTCCTTTCAACAATAGGATTAAGCAACTTTTCTAATATAATTCTGAAATTAAGAGATAAAAATGCTGGTGACAGAAATCGTTCATCTAGGAACACAGATTTTTCTTCTTATGATTTTATGTCAGACAAACCTACATTTACTTCCACTTTAGCCATCTTTCAAATTTAGAATAGGAATGTGGTAAACACCTATCTTTTGAAAATGAAATCAAATCTTTTTACCCTCATGAAGTGCACTTACTTCACAATGGTAACCGAAACAGTAAGTAAAGCAGGGAAAAACATCACAGGTTTTGATTTGGCAAAGCTTGAATTCAAGCCCACCCCTGACTAAACGTAAGTAAATCTAGAGAAGCTGTTTTACTTCTTAGACCTCAAAAACATTACCCATAAAATTCAGATCATAACATATACATTACAGAGTTATTATGAGGATTAATAGAGTATCTGAAATACTTAGAATAAGGACATATGAAGGGCTTACTTAATATTGTCATTACTGTAGAAAATGAAATTATGGATCATTTTAGTAAGTATTTAAGTAGCTACTATTCAAATATTATACCTATTTTGATATAGCCTCTGTACGGATTTTTAACTATGAATTAGAAAAAAAAATTATAACAATCTCTTTCCTTAAAAAACACTCTCCATGGTCTCATGCTATGTGTTTAAGATTTATTACAACCAGAGGTTCCTGGGTGGCTCAGTCGTTAAGTGTCTACCTTCAGCTCAGGTCATGATCCCAGGGTCCTGGGATCGAACCCCACATTGGGCCTTCCTTGCTCGGCAGGAAGCCTGCTTCTCCCTCTCCCACCCACCCCCCCGCTTGTGTTCCCTCTCTCACTGTCTCTCCCTCTCTGTCAAATAAATAAAAATCTTAAAAAAAAAAAAAAAAAAGATTTAGTACAACCAAAATATGGGCTCCTGGACAACTCAGGAAATAGATTCCTTTCTCTTTGCCCTCTAAATCGCTGAGTGCAAAAGACCTATTTTCATAACCAAAGGAACATGGAGCAGTCAGCAGAAACACTGATTGGAATCATGCTTAGAAAGAGGGTCAAGGGCATGGAAGAAGATTAATAATTAGCATTAGCTCTCAGGAGAGAGTGCCAGACCACAGGCTGGAGAGAATTGTCAAGAACTGGTAATGAGGAACAGGCCCAGAAGCAGAAAGCAGTACATGGTAAGAGGTTGCAAAATAAAGTCTGTATACAGTGCAAAGAAAGCAAGAGCTTATTTAGTAGATACTGATTGCATGACTTGGGGATAGGCACCTAATTTGAATGGAATAAAAAATAAAGCCCCGCAAAACACACATACACACACACACACTCTTGAACTGAAAGGACTCTGTAACATAATTTAAACAAGATAATACTATGTTTGCTTTCTAGAGCTCGTAAAATCTTTTTTTAATCAAATTGTTTGTTTTCATTTATATATTACTGTGATTCCCAAACTTTATCATAGTTTTATGATAGGTTATAGGATGAAGGTAACTTGACTGAGCTCCTGTTGTATGCCAGGAGGTGCTACACTTCTATTTTGTAATCAGTGCTCACTACAACTATGATATATGTATTCCCTTTTCTATTTCTTCTACTTCTACTGATAAAGACTGAGAGATTTTTCTGTCTGCCCTAAATCACAAAAATAGCAAGTTCTGATGAACCCCAAAATCCACCCTCTCAAATATTTTATACTATTTAGTAATATTTGTATATTATAAAGAAAATTTATGGTTATAATAAGTATCTGAGAAGTAAGGTGACCATGCAAGTAGGTATATTTTTGTGAGTAAATATGCTTGATAATGATTATACAAAAACAAGAGTAATTCAGGACTCTAAAACCAGGACAACAAAAGCAAAAATAGACAAAGGTGATGACATCCAACTTAAACACTTCTAAATATCAAAGGAAATAACAGATTAAAAAGACAACCTAGAGAATGGTAAAAATATTTGCAAATCATATATTTGATGATTAACAACCAAAATATATAAAAAAAAAACTCCAACAAAGAAACCACCTGACTTGAAAATGAACAAAGTACTTGTATAGACATTTCTTCAGAGGAAGTATTAAGTAATTAGTAAGTATTTAAGTAGCTACTATTCAAATACCTATTTTGATATAGCCTCTTTACGGATTTTTAACTATGAATTAGAAAAAAAAAATAACAATCTCTTTCCTTAAAAAACTTTCCTTAAAAAAATTCATCATTGATTCATGATCATATCACTAATTACCAGAAAAATTAAAATCAAAACCACAATGGTAATTCAATTTTTAATTTTTTGAGGAACCTCCATACTGTTCTTCACAGTGGCCGCATCAATTTGCATTCCCACCAACGAAGCGTTAGGGTTCTTTCACATCCTTGCCAACACTTGTTATTTCCTGTCTTTTTGATTTTAGCCATTCTGATTCATTGTGGTTTTAATTTGCATTTCCATGGTGATTAGTGATATTGAGCATCTTTTCATGTGTCTGTTGGCCATCTGTATGTTCCCTTTGAAAAAATGTCTATTCATGTCCTCTGCCCATTTTTAATTGGATTATTTTCTGGTATTGGGTTACATAAGTTCCTTATGTATCTGGGATACTAACCCCTTATTTGATGTATCACTTGCAAATATCTCCTATTCAGTAGGTTGTTTTGCTGCTAGCTTTCTTTGCTGTGTAAAAACTTTTTATTTTGGTGTAGTTCCAATAGTTTACTTTTGCTTTTGTTTCCCTTGCCTGAAGAGACATACCTAGAAAAATGTTTCTACAGCCAATGTCAAAGAAATTATTGCTTATGTTTTCTTCAAGCAGTTTTATGGTTCCCAGTCTTATATTTATCTCTTTAATCCATCCTGAGTTTACTTTTGTGTATGATGTATTTATCCAAAGAAAATGAATATACAAATTCAAAAATACTAATTTGAAAAGATATTATATAGGGGCACTGGGGTGGTGCAGTCGGTTGAGCCTGGGAGGGACTCCGTGCTCAGCGCAGTCTGCTTGGGCCTCTCTCCCTCTGCCCCTCCACCCAGTCTCTCTCTCTCTCTCAAATAAATAAATAAATCTTTTTAAAAGAGTAAAGATAGGGGTGCCTCAGTTGTTGGGCGTCTACCTTCGGCCCAGGTCATGATCCCAGGGTCCTGGGATCAAGCCACATTGGGCTCCCTACTGAGTGGAGAGCCTGCTTCTCCCTCTACCTCTGCCTGCCACTACCCCTGCTTGTACTCTCTCTCTCCTGTCAAATGAATAATAAAAAAAAACTTTAAAAAAGTAAAGATATTATATACCTCCTATGTTTATTGCAGAATTATTTACAATAGCCAAGACATGGAAGCAACCCAAGTGTCCATCCGTAGATGAGTGGATAAAGAAGATGTGATTCCTACACACACACACACACACACACACACACACACACAATGGATTACTAGTTTTAAAATGAATGAAATCTTGCCATTCCCAACAACATGGATGGACTTGGGTGGTATAATGCTAAGTGAAGCATTACCATTTGATTTCTGTCATATGTAGAATTGAAGAAACAAAATAGATGAACAAAAAGACAAAAAAAAAAATCACCTTTTTTTAAAAAAGATTTATTTTTAAAAAAAGATTTATTTTTAGAGGGAGAGAGAGCGCACATGCTGGGGGGAGGGGCAGAGAAAGAGGGAGATTTTGGACTCCTCACTGACTGTGGAGTCCAAAATGGGGCTTGATCTCATGACCCTGAGGTCATGACCTGAGACTAATTCAAGAGTTGCATGCTTAACCGACTGAGCCACCCTAAAACAGACTCTTAAATACAGAGAACTAGTGTTTCCAGATGGAAGGTGGGTGGGGGGATAGGTGAAATAGATAAAGGGGATTAAGAATACACTTAATGAATAATGAGAAGTGTATAGAATTGTTCATAGTGTACACCTGAAACTAATAAAAGACTATATGTTAATTATAGCTCAGTACAATAAACACACACACAATGAGATAATGCCTTATACCCATTATGATGGCTACTATCCAAAGAAACAGAAAACAACAAATTGACAAAGAAATTTCAATCCCTGTGCATTGGTTTTTTTTTTTTAGCAAGGTCTTTTTTTTTTTTTTTAAGATTTTATTTATTTATTTGACAGAGAGAGACACAGCGAGAGAGGGAACACAAGTGGGAGAGTGGGAGAGGGAGAAACAGGCTTCCCGCTGAGCAGGGAGCCCAATGTGGGACTCGATCCCAGGACCCTGGGATCATGACCTGAGCCAAAGGCAGACGCTTAACGAATGAGCCACCCAGGCGCCCCAACCCCTGTGCATTGTTGAAGGCAATGTAAAATGGTGTAGTTTTATAGAATATAGTATAGGGGCCCTCAAAAACTTAAAAGTAAAACTACATGTGATCTAATAATCCTACTTCTAGGTATTTATCCCAAAAGACTGAAATCAGGATCTCAAAGAATGATTAGCACCTCCCATGTTCACTGAAGTATTATTCACAATAGCCAAGACGTGTAAACAACCCAAATGTCCATTACCAGATGAATGAATAAAAAATGTGGTATATACACAAAATGGAGTATTATTCTGCCTTAAAAATAAATTCTGTCACATGCTACAACATGAAACTTGAGGAAATTAAATGTGTTAGAAGCCAGTCATAAAGATAAATACTGTCTAAGTGTCTCCACCACTTTGAGGCATCTAAGAGAGTCAAACTCCTAAAAATAGTAAGTAGAATGGTATGCCAGGTGTTGAAGAGAGCCCTTGTTCAGTCAGTATCAAGGTTCAGTTTTACAAAACAAAAATGTTCTAGAGGTCTATTGTACAACAATGTGAAAATGGTTAACACCACTGAATTTTACACTTAAAAATGGTTAACATGGCAAATGTTATGTTACATTTTTTACCACAATTAAAAAATAAACAAAAAGAAGAGTCATCTATGATATTTCATCCTCCTACATCATTACAAAGCATTTATCTTGATGGAAATACAGAAGAAATTCCCTTTTCCCCTCCTGCATCACACCTACATCCACTATCCAGAATTAAGTCTTTAGACTTTAGAATTAACTCCTCATAAAGTACATCTTCATTATCAATTCCATTTGAATTCTTTTCTCAGTATTACTTACCTGGATCATAAGGACTTTGATTTCCCTGTAAAAATTAAAACTAGTCCTCTCTTTTTCAAGCCAAGAACTTTTATTAAAAGAGGATAGATAGATACATAGAGATAGTATTCTTTTTTTGAACTGGTTAGTCATGGCTATTGCTATAGTAAAATATTTAATAAGAAACAACAGTAATACTATTAGATCATTAGTTGCTTTGAGATTAGAAATTCTATCATTTCTCTATTGAGAGTAAATTCTATGTATTGAATTGTGGGAATTAACACTGAAGTCAAAGAGCTTCACTATAATTTTTCATTAATTAAGGAACTTAATTATTCAGCCATTGCAGTAATTTCTTCTTTTAAATGATAACAAATCCCTAATACACTTGGTTGGTTTATCTGTCCCCTTGGTTAGAGTTGTGATCATTATTTTTGAAATTAAATTCTCAGTCTGAATCTTTGCATTTATAAGACATTGTTTATTGAGGTTGGAAAAGTGTGTTATGAACATATTCTAAATCTGGAAGCAAAGTGGAAATCGCAGGGTATTTTATCCATAATTATGAGATGGGAAAAGCAGTAAACAATGTCAAATATTCGGATGTTATCATGTAACTTGATTTTTTTCATCATTTCTACCACATTCAGTGAATTATCAACCTCAAATCTTAGGGAGAAGGGTTGAAAGTGAGGACACTTGAAAAGACAAGTTCAACATAACCAAATATTAAGTGATAGGAGGCAAAAAGGGACCTTAACAAATCAGTGGAGGAGACTAAAATGACATACATTCCCCAGAATTCCCCTCCCTATATTGGCTACTAAAGTCATCTTATGAGATTTGGATAATGGAAGTGAAGCAGCAGCCATAGACTTTTATACTCTGAAGTTTGATGTAGAACATCAGGCATCTCAGGAATGGACTAAGGCAATAGGAAGACTAGTAGCTCCTCCAGCTTTCCCCTAGATCCTCTTCTTCAGTTTGATTTTTGGGCCAAAGTGTTTATAGCATGTGATTATGATCAACACTAGACAGAGAGCCCTGCACAACCTACTCCAGTAGGTCCTAGAATTATGTAAAGTTTAACTCCTAAAATAAATCCCGTATTATCTATCAGTTGATGAGTTGTAGAGATTATGATTCTCTGATCAAACCATGACTGATTAAAATGCTCCGCAAGAAAGGCTTTGCATGGATATTAGGTGGATTGTACTAATGCCCCTGATTATTCATGCCTTTTGTCCTGTAGCTTTACAGTCCCTTCACATGGATTCTGGGCTCAGTCATGTGACTTGATGTGACAATTAGATATTAGCAAATGTGATCCAAGCTTGAAAAGCACATGCTTCTTTTTCCTTGCCCATTTCACAACTGGACTTGGCTTGCTCTTGAATCCCTGTCTTTGGACTCAATTGTTGAAAAGACAGGACAGAGACAGGGAGCTAAACCCAGTCATCATTTCCAAGGTCATTCTAAACTTAATCTCCCCAGCTGACCCATCATTGAGTGCATGATCAAGCCCAAGTGAGATTAGTCAAGCCTAGCCAAGATTAGCACAACAACCTAGCTTTATCTTCATGAGAAATTGAATAATGTTAATTATTTAAAGAGTTTGTAATGCAGTATTAGCTAACTAATGCAGTAAGCATAGATCAAGTTACCACAAAGAAACATTTTCCAGATATGGGGCCTAGGGAAGAAACTAACACACACTATTTGCTATATCATGCCCTATTCCAGGTATTTAATGTATGGTATTATATTTAATGTTGCAGTAATTATATAAAATATACTCTTTTCCCCATCTCATAAAGGAAGACAACATGTTATTTGTCTACCACTGGAACATAGAACTGAAGCCTATGTTCTTACAATTGTACTTTCTGGTAAAAGACATGTATACACAAACGTGCACACACATATGTAAACATGCATGCACTTGCCATTATCAGTAAGGAATAGATAACTCATTAAGAGAGATGAGCACAGTGCTGTTAACTCAGTGGAGGGGAATGAAGGGTAGAACATCAGAGTCACACAGTAGTCTTCTAAAAATAGATTCACCTCTTTATTCTGATGTGCTTTCAGAAGATTGAGGGTTGGTGTAGTTAAAGAGAGTATTCTATCTTGACTCAGATACAGGAAGTACCTCCCCTTCTTTCCACCTACTGTGAGCCAGTAAACAAAGTTCTCTCCCTCCACAAACACCTACCGAATAGAGTTCCTCTCTAGGAATCAAGTCCACAGAGCTCTAGTCTCCCTAGAAGAACTTCTGGAGAATGCAGTGGAACCTCAGAAAAATATTTATTTTCTCTGAACGGTCTCTGGCCTATCCTCAATTTTTAAAAGACATTTATCCTTAAATCAGTTCCAGACATCAAGGAGGTAGGGAGAGGATTATGATAAAGAAAGGAGGCTTTCTGTATTGGAAGATATGGGAGCAAGGGGTGGAAAGGGGCAGAGCAAATCTAGTCTTGTGGCTGAGGCCCTCAATTGTTTGATTTTGTGCTCTAATTAGATACAAGCAACAGTCTGCTCATGGTCCACAGGCAATAAAATTTGAGCCCAAATAAAGTAACACAAGTTTGGGGATTTTTCACCTTTAGAAAATAATATGACGGATGTGGCAATCATCTCTCTGAATTTCATCATTAGTGGAACGCTCAAAGATAAAGAAAAGTGGGGAAAATAATGAGAATCCACTCTGGGACAGTGCAGAAAAGTTAAAGGAGGAATATATAATTTCAGATTAATTTTGGCAATGTTCACAGCCTAACTTGCTTCAAAACCAGTTTGATAAATTCAGAGCCAGTTTTTAAGCCAAGATCAATACCGTGAATTTCGGGCGCCTGGGTGGCTCAGTTGGTTAAGCGACTGCCTTCGGCTCAGGTCATGATCCTGGAGTCCCGGGATCGAGTCCCGCATCGGGCTCCTGGCTCAGCCGGGAGTCTGCTTCTCCCTCTCCCTCTGCCTCTCCCACTGCTCATGCTCTCTCTCTCTATCTCTGTGTCTCAAATGAATAAATAAAATCTTTAAAAAAATAATAATAATAATCCCCTCTGTAACTGTTTTCTACACCCTTGGAAGTTACATCACATCTAAAATGTTATTGCAGAGGGCGCCTGGGTGGCTCAGTTGGTTAAGCAACTGCCTTCGGCTCAGGTCATGATCCTGGAGTCCCTGGATCGAGTCCCGCATCGGGCTCCCTGCTCGGCGGGGAGTCTGCTTCTCCGTCTGACCCTCCCCCCTCTCATGCTCTCTCTCTCATTCTCTCTGTCTCAAATAAATAAATAAAATCTTTAAAAAAAATACCGTGAATTTCAACATTTCAAATTTTCAAAGGAGAAACCAAGAACCATAGGGATGAATCATTTTAAAAAGTGAGTAACACTGCCTTGGATTAATGGAGGGTCATTTCCCCAAGAAGCTCCAAGCATCTGATGTTATACTAATCTGATTCAGTATTCTTGACGCACAGAACTCACAGATGACAGAACTGAGATCGATGACAGCAAGGGACTAAACCTGGTCTTTCAGATCATCTTTAAAAGGCAAACCAAATCACCTGAGTGAGGGGAATGACTGGAAAAATGAAAATATCATCAAGACAATGGTGTGCAAGGGAAGGGCTGGCCACATTCCAAGTGTTTAATTTCCCTCCCTAGATATTTTTTCACTAAATAAACTTAAGTTAACGTGGTATGGCAGAAAAATCCCAGAAGTGGTTGCCAGGACCACTTTCTCCACTTTCTTAAATTCTTAGGCCAAACCTGGATTCAGAGTTAATGGTGCCCCTGTGTTAGGACAGCCAAGGACAGAGAATGAGGTACTGACAATGCACGCACCACATAGATGTCACCTAGGCATTAAGTCAGATTTCTGTTTCAATTCATAATTGCATTCCTCGCTGGACTAGTGTTCACATTCGTGTCATTTTTTTTCTAAATAAAGCAATAGATATAGCTATAACAGTGAAGTGAAAAATTCCACAAATTATTATTTTTATGTGTTTTCCCATGTAGGGACCACCCTCAGGCCCTGCTTATAGTCCCCGCAGAGATTAAAGATGTTTATAATGGCTGTGTGGTCTACTAAGAAGAAATCTCTTGAAAAAACAGACATCCTAACCCATTTCAGTCAGGAATTAGAAACCAAATAAATGAAATTAAAACTAACATTTTTAAGTTAATTCTTTAAAGGTTTACTTTTGTTCTTTTTTAGTTTGCCCAAGGTCGTAAAAAATAAAGTCTTATTTGTGATTTTATTCAGATTAACTTGTATCTTTTCAACACAGTCCACATATAAAAGTGTACAAAACTTTGAGTAGCAAATTTTTACTATTTCATTTCTATGTTATTTTGAAGAATATCAATACTGGATACGACACAGTTCAAAATGGGTATTCTTTTCCCCCTTATTTTGGTATTTTAATAACTTTATTTCACATAAAAAAGAACTATCTCCATATAATAAAGGACTGTAAAATTTTGTATAATGAGAAATAAAGAAAAATAGAGTTTTCTGTGTTCCTACAACAGTTCTCTGTTCAAAAATCTCATGTTCTCTATGTCTTTGATTATTTCTAAGTTACATATAAAAATGTTTAGGCAAATAACTATTTAAAGGTTATCCTGCTTCTATCTTCTACAAAAAACCCTAACATCCTTAAAGACCCTCTGTTCCTCACCTATAAAAATTACCACCCAACCTCCAAAATGACAACTGCCCTGCTTCTGCAAGATAACTGCTGATTTTTTGCAATCACAAAAGAAAATCCAGTACATTTAAGCCTCACCTCTTATTACTGCACAATCTAAAGACATCACCTCTAACAACAGATTATAGACAACAGGACATTTCTTTCCTTTCTGGTTGCTGAGTAGCTGAGTCAGGCCATATGCTGTCAACTGTTGCTATGACAACGTGTGAAACAGGGAGAAGATAAGATGTCTGAAAACAGAATTCATTTACTTATGATCCATTTTTTCCTTTGATATGACACACCTACTTACCTAGAAGACATGTATACTTTAATTACCAGATATCCATTTACATTTATTAATAAAATCAGGTGCCAATCATTTTTACTTAAGTAAAAACATCAAACCATCTACTTGCACTACATGAGATTTTTTCAACCTCTTTATTTGCTTTCTGATTAAAAGCGACATGGTAAATAACAAATCTTTATGTATTCTCTTTCTCCTGTCACAATGTGAAATAGACCCATATGTTAAGAATGTAAATAAGTTTTCACTATGGCATATTTTAATAAACATTTTACTATTCAATAAGTTATAGGAAGCTGAAACAGAGGGAGATAAGCCAGGGAATGGAAAAGCCACTCAAACCTGTAATTCCCAAGTGTTATAATTCAACCATACAAATTTTCCTTGGAATACAATTCATCATACACATTATCTATGCACACAGAAATTCATTTTCAATTTGTCAGAAACTATCTGTAGGTATTTTTTCTACTTTTATGACTGCAAGTAACTAAATTACCTGGTAGATAATTACTTCTTTCTCCACTTATTATAGAAGTTACCAAGGAATGGACTTCATCTACTGCTAAGTATCACTTTGCATAATATCCTCAAAGTTCATTCATGTCACAAATGGCAGGTTTTCCTTCTCTCACATGGTTGAATAATATTCCTGTGTGTGTGTGTGTGTGTGTGTGTGTGTGTGTGTGTAGCTCACATTTTCTTTATCTATTCATCCATAGATGAACACTTAGGTTGTTTCCATATCTTGGCTATAATGTGAATATACAACGAATAATGCTGCAATCAGTAGGGGGGTGCAGCTATCCCTTCAAGATCATGATTTTTTTCCTTTAGGTATATACCCATAAGTAAAATTGGTGGAATATATGGTAATTCTATTTTTTAAATTTTTGAAGAGCTTCTACAGTGTTTTCTGTAGTGGCTGTGTAAAATGTGCACAAGACAAGGGTTCCCTTTTCTTTACATCTTTGCCAATATTCGTTTTCTCTTTTCTCTTTGAGGATAGCCATTCTAAAGGTGTGAAATATTTCATTGTGGTTTTGATGTGCATTTCTGTGATGATTAGTGATATTGAACATCTTTTCTTGTGCCTGTTGGCCATTTATATGCCTTCCTTAGAAAAATCTCTATTCAAATTCTTTGCCCACTTTCTAATCTCATTATTTCTTTTTTTGCTATTGAGTTGTAAGGGTTCTCATATATTTTGGACGTTCACCCCTTACCAGATAGGCAGTTTGTAAATATATTGCTCCATTCCATAGGTTGCCCTTTCATTTTGTTGTTTCTTTTGCTGTGCAGAAGCTTTTAAGTTTGATATAGTCCTACTTGTTGGTTTTGCTTTTGTTGGTTATGTTTTTGGTGCCATATCCAAATAATCAATGCCAAGATCTGTTTCAAGGAGCTTTTTCCCTTATGTTTTCTTACAACTATCTCAACTTAAGAGGAAAGAGAAGTGGAGAAAGAGAAGGACAAGGATGAAGAAGAACAAAAGAATACAACTGTAGAATTTTATACCTGATGGTAGTAGACATTCTCAAGGAATCTAATAAGAAAAGCATTCCTTAATTAAATCAGGTAGGTTTTTTTAGGGTCCCTATGTCTTTAAAATTGGACTTCTATCACCTTCAGCCACATGTAAATTCAGTAATATACACTTAAGCAACCAGTTTTTTTTTTATTAAATCGTAAAATCAATGTGACTCTTCTCAAAAAAGGCAAAAACAGACAAAAACAAAACCAAAAACAAACACACACTACCACAGGTGTCATTTATCACCTCAGATCTAATCGTTAAGAGTAAGGATTTTAAGCATTTTGAGACTGAAAACTAACATATGATTAAATGCAAGAAATACCTGAACTCTATGGTGAAAAGGGAAAGGCAAATGAGCATTTATGTTTACCTTCCATCTATCCCCAATCAGTTTAAAATGATAGAAAATACACAAAATAAAGTAAGTCCATAGGAAAACAAAACTATACTAGACATAGCAAAGAACTTAAGAACTTTATAGAAAAAACAGAGGAAAATATATCAACAGTGGACCCCAACTTGGATGATAAACTACAATACAAAATAATTGAAGACAGGACCACTCAAAAGCTATTTTCCTGTCAGAAACCTGGAATTATCCCAATTAGGTGCACCAGAGGCTGGAAGCCAGAGCTGAGTGGTCAGTTAGGTAATTGATTAAAGGTCTGTGGAACATTTCCTACTCTCAGTGCTGCTGGTTTTGATGTTTTCCTTCCAGCTAAACACAGAATAGGTTTCTGAATAAAGTAGTGAGTCTGCTGTTGGATATTCCCAAAGCAAATGTTGGAGCCAAACGGAAGCTAAAAGATGTCTCAAATTGAGAAACCTAACTGAGCTCATCCCAAAAAGAAAGATGACCTGATCACATGTTCCAACCGTGTTCCTTCACAGAAGCTCAAAATTTTATCAGAATCTTAATGTATTGCCAATGAAACTGAGAATATTTACTGATGATATGAATACACATTCCAGAAAAATATACCACTCTATTACAAACCTTATACAATGGACAGATGACAAAGATGTTTCACCAAACGTTTAAACAACAGCACGAAAGAAAGCCATCAAAGTCAAATAACACCAAGTCTATTATTTTTAAATAATTAAAATTTGTGTTCTAAGATTTGTAAAACAAGATCTTGATGTTATGAAAGCAGTGGAGCTCTTAGAAATTAAATATGATTTGAAAAAAAATAATGATTTAAAAAGATTAATCTTCAGCTGAGTTAGCTTTAAGGACAACACTGGCTATTTAGAGAGAGTCCGAAAATGCCATGCAAAAACAAAATGATATGAATTTTTTTTCATGTGCTTGTTTTTTAATTTTTTAAAATTTAAATGCAATTAATTAACATATAATGTGTTGTTTCAGAGGTAGAGGTCGATGATTCATCAGTGTTATATAATACCCAGTGTTCATTACATCACCTGCCCTCCTTAATGTCCATCACCCAGTTACTCCATCCCCCCACCACCTGCCCCTCCAGCAACCCTCTGTTTTCTATGATTAAGAGTCTCTTATGGTTTGTTTCCCTCTAGGATTTCATCTTGTTTTATTTTTTCCTCTCTTCCCCTATGATCCTCTGTTTTGTTTCTTCAATTACACATGAGATATGATAATTACCTTTCTCTGATTGACTTATTTTACTTAGCATAATAACTTCTAGTTCCATCCACATCATTGTAAATGGCAAAATTTCATTCTCTTTGATAGCGGAGTAGTACTCCACTGTGTATATATGTGTACTACATCTTTATCCATCCATCTGTCAATGGACATCTGGGCTCTTTCCATAGTTTGGCTATTGTGGATATTGCTGCTATAAACATTGGGGTGCAGGTGCCCCTTCAGATCAATACATTTGTATCTTTGGGGTAAATATCTAGTAGTGCAATTGCTGGGTCATACAGTAGCTCTATTTTCAACTTTTTGAGGATGCTCCATACTGTTTTCCAGAGTGGCTATGTCAGCTTTCATTCCCACCAACAGTGTAAGAGGGTTTCCCTTTCTCCACATCCTCACCAACATCTATTGTTTCCTGACTTGTTAATTTTAGACATTCTGACTGGTGTGAGGTGGTATCTCATTGTGGTTTTGATTTGTATTTCCCTGATGCTGAGTGATGAGGAACATTTTTTTCATGTGTCTGCTGGCCATTTGGATGTCTTCTTCGGAGAAATGTCTGTTCATGTCTTCTGTCCATTTCTTGGTTGGATTATTTGTTCTTTGGATGTTGAGTTTAGTAAGTTCTCTATAGACTTGGGATACTAGCTCTTTATATGGTAAGACATTTGCAAATATCTTCTCCCATTCTGTCAGTTTTCTTTTGGTTTTGTTGACTATTTCCTTTTCTGTGCAAAAGCTTTTTATATTGATGAAGTGCCAATAGTTCGTTTTTGCCTTTGCTTCCCTTGTCTTTGGAGACGTGTCTATCAAGAAGTTGCTGCAACTGAGGTCACAGAGGTTGTTGCCTGTAATCTCCTCTAGGATTTTGATGGATTCCTGTCTCACATTTAGGTCTTTCATCCATTGTGAGTCTAGTTTTGTGAATGATGTAAGGAAATGGTCCAGTTTCATTCTTCTGCATGTGGCTGTCCAATTTTCCCAGCAGCATTTGTTGAAGAGACTGTCTTTTCCATTGGACATTCTTTCCTGCTTTGTTGAAGATGAGTTGACCATAGAGTTGAGGGTCCATTTCTGGGCTCTCTATTCTGTTCCATTGATCTATGTGTCTGTGTTTGTGCCAGTACCGTACTGTCTTGATGATTACAGCTTTGTAATAGAGCTTGAAGACCAGGATTGTGATGCCACCTGCTTTGGTTTTCTTTTTCAACATTCCTTTGGCTATTCGGGGTCTTTTCTGTTTCCATGCAAATTTTAGGGTTGTTTGTTCCAACTCTGTGAAAAATGTTGACGATATTTTGTTAGGGATGGCATTAAATCTGTAGATTACTTTGGGTAGCATAGACATTTTAACAGTATCTGTTATTCCAATCCATGAGCATGAAATGTTTTTCCATTTCTTTGTGTCTTCCTCTGTTTCTTTCATGAGTGTTCTATAGTATTCTGAGTACAGACCCTTGCCTCTTTGGTTAGGTTTATAACTAGGTATCTCACGGTTTTGGGTGCAGTTGTAAATGGGATCAACTCCTTAATTTCTCTTTCTTCTGTCTCATTATT
This sequence comes from Mirounga leonina, assembly GCF_011800145.1. NCBI lineage: Eukaryota > Metazoa > Chordata > Mammalia > Carnivora > Phocidae > Mirounga > Mirounga leonina. The sequence goes on from NW_023270305.1 coordinate 59,720,801, forward strand.
AGTGTATAGAAATGCAACTGATTTCCATGCATTGATTTTATATCCTGCCACTTTGCTGAATATCTGTATGAGTTCTAGCAATTTTGGGGTGGGGTCTTTTGGGTTTTCCACATAAAGTATCATGTCATCTTCAAATAGTGAGAGTTTGACTTCTTTGCCAATTCGAATGCCTTTTATTTCTTCTTGCTGTCTGATTGCTGAGGCTAGGATTTCTAGTACTATGTTGAACAGTAGTGGTGTTAGTGGGCATCCCTGCCATATTCCTGACCTTAGGGGGAAAGCTCTCAGCTTTTCCCCATTGAGAACGATATCCACTGTGGGCTTTTTGTAGATAGCTTCTACGATATTGAGGTATGTTCCCTCTATCCCTACATTGGGAAGAGTTTAATCAAGAAAGGATGTTGTACTTTGTCAAATGCTTTTTCTGTATCTATTGAGAGGATCATATGGTTCTTGTCCTTTCTTTTATTTAGTGTATCACATTGATTGATTTGTGGTTGTTGAAACACTGTTGCAGCCCAGAAATAAATCCCACTGGGTTGTGGTGAATAATCCTTTTAATGGACTGTTGGATCCTATTGGCTAGTATTGTGGTGAGAATTTTTGCATCCATGTTCATCAGGGATATTGGTCTGTAATTCTCCTTTTTGATGGGGTCTTTGTCTTGTTTTGGGATCAAGGTAATGCTGGCCTCATAAAACGAGTTTGGAAGTTTTCCTTCCATTTCTATTTTTTGAAACAGCTTCAGAAGAATAGGTATTCATTCTTCTTTAAATGTTTGGTAGATTTCCCCTGGGAAGCCATCCAGCCCTGGGCTCTTGTTTGTTGCAAGATTTTTGATTACTGATTCAATTTCCTTGCTGGCTAGGGGTCTTTTCAGGTTTTCTATTTCTTCCTGTTTCAGTTTTGGTGGTTTATAAGTCTCTAGGGATGCATCCATTTCTTCCAGAGAGCCTAATTTGTTGGCATATAGTTGCTCATAATATGTTCTTATAATTGTATTTCTTCGGTGTTGGCTGTGATCTCTCCTCTTTCAATTCATGATTGTATTTATTTGGGTCCTTTCTCTTTTCTTTTTGGTAAGTCTGGCCAGGCGATTATTGATCTTATTTTAAGATTTTATTTTTTGACAGAGAGAGACACAGCGAGAGAGGGAACACAAGCAGGGGGAGTGGGAGAGGGAGAAGCAGGCTTTCTGGAGAGCAGGGAGCCCGATGCGGGGCTTGATCCCAGGACCCTGGGATCATGACCTGAGCTGAAGGCAGATGCTTAATGACTGAGCCACCCAGGTGCCCCGATCTTATTAATTTTTTCAGAGAACCAGCTCTTAGTTTCGTTGAGCTGTTCTACTGTTCTTTTGGTTTCTATTTCATTGATTTCTACTCTGATCTTTATTATTTCTCTTCTCCTACTGAGTTTAGGCTTTATTTCCTGTTCTTTCTCCAGCTCCTTTAGGTGTAAGGTTAGGTTATGTATTTGAGACCTTTCTCGTTTCTTGAGAAAGGCTTGTATTGCTATATACTTCCCTCTTAGGACCACCTTTCCTGCATCCCAAAGGTTTTGAACGGTTGTGTTTTCATTTTCATTTATTTCCATTAATTTTTTAAATTCTTAATTTCCTTATTGGACCATTAATTCTTTTGTAGGATGCGCTTTAACCTCCATGTATTTGAGTTCCTTGCAAATTTCCTCTTGTGATTAAGTTCGGGTTTCAAAGCGTTGTGGTCTGGAAATATGCAGAGAATGATCCCATTCTGGTACTGGCTGAGACCTGATTTGTAACTCAGTATATAATCTATTTTGGACAATGTGCCATGCACACTCAAGAACAATGTGTATTCTACCGCTTTAGGATGAAATGCTCTGAATGTATCTGTGAAATCCATCTGGTCCAGTGTGCCATTCAAAGCCCTTGTTTCTTTGCTGATCCTCTACTTAGATGATATGTCCATTGTGGTGAGGGGGGATGTTAAAGTTCCCTGCTATTATTTTATTATTAATGATGTGTTTCTTTCATTTTATTATTAATTGGCTTATATAATTGGTTGCCCCCGTTAGGGGCATAAATATTTATAACTCTTCAATCTTATTGGGTAGAAACTTTAATTATAATCTAATGTCCTTCCTCATCTTCTATTACAGTTTTTGTTTTAATGTCTAATTTGTCTGATATAAGGATTGCCACTCCAGCTTTCTTTTGATGTCCATTAGCATGATACATGGTTTTCCACCCCCTCACTTTCAATTTGGAGGTGTCTTGGGTCTAAAATGAGTCTCTTGCAGATAGGTCTTGCTTTTCTTATCCATTCTGATACCCTGTGTCTTCTGATTGGAGCATTTAGCCCATTTACATTCAGAGTAACTACTAAAAGATATGAATTTAGTGCCATTGTATTACCTGTAAAGTCACTTTTTCTGTATATTGTCTCTGTTCCTTTCTGGTCTATGTTACTTTGGGCTTTCTCTTTGCTAAGAGGATCCCCTTTAATCTTTATTGCAGGTGATATAAACCTGCAATATATATATAGGTGGAATAAAACCACCTAGTCCTGCAGTATTTCCTGCCACAGGATCACTGATAGCTGATGTATACATTTCTTTCCGAGAAAACCTGCCTCCCTCTCTCACACATAAATAAACTTTCAAAATGTGACCTGCTCTCCCAGACCCAGGAAAGTCAATCACAACAAGCAATATTATATTTTCCTAAATCTGGCTGATTTGGGAAATTTACTCCATTTATGTTTATTATAGTCATTACTGTATTTGGTTTTATTTCAGCCGTACTATTAGCAAAGTAACTGCTAGTTGTATATAAACAGACAAAAGCATGGTCTAATATTTTAAATGTAATAAAATTTATTTCTCATGTAATAGTCTTGAGTAGTCCCAAGTAGCAAGGAGCAGATGGCTGCTCCATAGAATCATTAAAAGACTCATTAATAGAGGTTTTGCTTTCTTCAGTGAATCAAGTGCAAGTTGTCATAGTCATCTCTATCTAGTCTGAGGAAACAACAACAAAGTATCAAGGAGACTTCATGAGGGAATTTTTGGCACCATTCCCGGAAGTGATATATACGGCTTTGGTTTTTTTTTTTTTATGCCTTATTGTCTAGAAGTCACATGCCTACAGCAAACTGCATAGAAATATGGAAAATGGAGTCTACTCATGTGCCCAGAAAAAGATAAGGAGTTTAGTCAGATTCTGGTACAGTATCTTTTTTTTTTTTTCCAATGTCTATTATGTTTCTTTAAGATTTATTATTGCTTGGGCGCCTGGGTGGCTCAGTTGGTTAAGTGACTGCCTTCGGCTCAGGTCATGATCCTGGAGTCCCGGGATCGAGTCCCGAATCGGGCTCCTTGCTCGGCAGGGAGTCTGCTTCTCCCTCTGACCCTCCTCCCTCTCATGCTCTGTCTCTCATTGTCTCTCTCGCAAATAAATAAAGTCTTAAAAAAAAATTTATTATTGCTTGTATTAATCACGTTTTTTTAATCCTCTGCTATATTGGATGTTTTAGTTTTTATTTATATCCTACTAATGTTAGTGTTCAAACTTATAGCTATCATTTGAAAAGAGTTTCATATTAATGTCAAAAAATGATTATTTAGAACCCCTTCTTTACTTGACCTAAGACTATTAGCACACTTTTACTTATTTTCTCCTCTTACCAATGCCCCACTTACTAGTTTTTAAAGTTACTGATTTTTACTTTGCATTATTATCTATGAATTATAGTTCTTTATTTTTAAATCTTTATCCAACAATTAAACTTCATTTCAAAGCCTCTCTATTTGCTTGTTACTTCTTGTATATTATGTTTGTCTCAAACTATCACTCGGTCTTCTCCTAGCTGGAGTACATTTATGAATAATTTAATTTTCAGAGAAACTAGGGGTGATAAATTTCTAGGTGCTTACATGTTCAAAAAAATTTTTTTTCTCCATTGTGGAGAATATTTGGACTGCCTCTGTGATTCTCAAGTCAAGTTTCTTTCTCTGAAAAGTGGGTATTGGAGCGGTCATGACAGTCATGGAGGCAAAACACCAGGAAAGTACTGTACTGGTAATGCATGAAACCCAGAGGTATCCTCAGGCCCATGACAGTAAGGCCTAAGTCACAGGAGGACTTTTTGTGGGACATATGAATTTATCCTGTGATAAACATTCAATAATAATAGGAGAAAATTTGTTAGGGCTAACACCTGGTATATAACCCAGTAATGGGGTCATGCTTTGTTTCCATTTAAAAAGAAGGTGTAATCTCATTTTTAAATTACAAGCTATTTGAGAAGCATAAAAATATATTAAATAATTATAATATGACAGCTGTTCATAATCTTTATTGAACACCTACTATGTGTCAGACCCTATAGGAGAACTTCCACATTATTTCTTAGAAAACCAAAAATTCATCAAGATCTAGATGATTATTTCTATTTTTCACATGGGAAAACAGACTCATTGGATTATCTTGTTCAAAGTCACATAGCTAGTAAATAGGATTCAAAAGCTCTGCCTAACTTTGAATTTCATGCTTTTCTCTATTAACTACTTGTTTCATTTTAAATCTAACATTTTGCTTTGAGTTTCTTTCTTTCAAATCAGGTTTTAACTGTTCTAAAAGTTCAATGCCTAATATACTACTAACCTACAGTGCTTAAAATGCAGCTTGTCTGAATGTGCTTTAAGTGCGAAATACACAAAAGATTTAAAAGAGCACCAAAAATATATATAAAATACCTCATTATTATATTGATTGCCTGTTGAAATAGTATTTTGGATATACTGAGATAAATGAAATATGTTACTATAATTAATTTTACCAGTTTATTTCATTTCTTTAATGTGGTTACTAGAAAATTTAAAGTTACATATATGGCTAACATTTGTTAGAGAGTGCTGTTCTATGAAGAGCTAAGTTCAGAAAAATATTGATCAAAATATAGGATAACAAAATTGGACAATGTCCAAGGGAACGCTATGATTAACCCATTTATTCATTAATCCTCTTAACAAATATTTATCAAGTACCTATTTGTGGCTAAGCCTTGTTTTAGGCACTAAAAAATAGATCAGGAGGGAAAAGCAGAAAAATGTCCCTGACCTCATAGAGTTTACATTCAGGCTGTGAGTTCTGCCAACTAGTTTCTGACATCCCTTTCTCATGTGCTATAATATGGTCTAACATCACCTTTTCTATGACCCTTAAAATTAAGAATTCTAAAGTTTAAAAGCACTAGTCAGCTCAGATTAGGAAATAGATAAAGTAGGTACATGGAATAGGGATGGGACTAAGAATATTTGTTTAAAGAATCAAGTAATTTGTCTTATATTTGCAAACCTGCAGTTGCTAAGACTTTTGTCCTTTTAATAGTTTAGTAAACCACTCTTAAGAGCTGTGCTGTATAATAAAGATTATTATTCCTCACCAAATGATTACATTTTACAAATGTCTCAGTGTTAAAAATCTCCTCAGATACTTAATAATTACTTATCAGCTATAGATCATAGATGTCATTGAAACAACAATCCTGACAAAGAGTATTTGTTGACAGAAGTCTTAGGTATAGGAAGGCTTCTTTTTCCTTTTTTTCTTTTTGTTTAAACCAGCATATGCTGGGCACTGTGCTGGTGTGCTTATTTTCATGTGATTATCATTATCCCACGAAACTAATGAGAAAACCGGTGGTCCCAGAAGTTAACTGTATTGCCCTAATTTCATACAATGATCAGACCATATATACAATCCAAAACTTCCTTCCCATGTTATATGGAATACTCTTTTTATCCCCCAAACTACTCCACAAGTTTGACGTAGTCAGTTATAAGCTGCTCACCTATGTATCATTCATCCAACTCCTCTAATTCAATTTCCATACCTACAGGTTCACCTTTTAATTACTCTTTTCATTTCCACACTTCTGAAACATTTTTCCAACTCATTTTTAACAGCTCTTACAGGTATGACAATGTTCTAGTTCTCCTTCATTGTGACATTCTTTAAACCTCTCCTGACTTCTCCCTCATTCAGTCTTCAAAGTTATTTGCTTCTCCTCTCCCTTTCTCTCCCATCTCAGCTTCTTATTTTGTACATCAATTTTGACTCTCTGGATTCTATTTCCCCATTTCTCAGGACACTGATTCTGTATAACTTGGAAGAAATCCAGAATGTGCTCCAGTGAACAAGAACTTTTTCTGTCCAAGAAAGGGCACAATAAGGAGTAGGAAGAGAAGATAAGTCCTTGAACACTTGTCACTCAGCATCTCATCTTTTTTCTATCATGCCACATTATGTAATGCCAGGACCACTGTGGCTACTTTAGTCCTTTTCAGAATTGGTCAGTTTGCAATCAGTTTGCTAAGACCTCTTACTTTGACTGCCTGGATACCTGATCTCTGTATCAAAGCTCCATTTTCAGGGGAGATACGGTGCTCCTCTGTATTGTAAATTAGTTACATTCTCAATCATAATTAGAGATTTATAAACCCCTTCGAATGCCCACCAGAATTTATCTCAGGGCTCTGCAAGTGAGCCCTGTGTGATACACTGTACCCTAGCAATAGGGCTTAGCTTCACTCCACACTTAACCTTGCAGGGAGCACCCTGCCAAACGCATCTACTGTTGTATTCACAAATGTACCTTCCTATCGTTCACTTCCTTCCCTCCCTGCCCACCCCCCCAGTTTGACTGAGAAACACTTCCTTAAAAAGACTATTTCATTAGGCCTCCCCATCTTTTCTCCCTGATCTATAAAACCTGAAATAAAAAGTGGTAAATAATTTGGTCAGCCTTTTCACACAATAATTTTTAAAACTACACTTATGGTAAATTGGAGTGTGAAAGCAAAAAAACTCAGTTACAGATCTATAGATAATCCTCCAATTTAGTAAACTGCTTTGAGATACCCCTTACTTCACTTTCTAAAATAGATCCCAGCAAGCAGATAAATAGAACTCATTTGAGCTTCAATTTTTTTTTTAAATTTTGGCTATATTCTTATAGTTATGTGGTAAATGCCTAAAATCCCAGGAGAAGAGAAGACAAAGTAAAAGCCTGGGTAATCTACACTCTAGATATTAATTATTCATTTGCTGTCTTTCCATTTTTATGTTAGTCAAAGCTTCTAGATCCAATGCCAGTTTATTAGTTCCTCTTATATTACATAAATTAATTAGCATAAAACATCAAACTAACTGTTATTTTGTAATAGGGAAAGTCCTGACTTTTAATTTTGAGAACGTAATTTTTAAAAACTCCTCTCCTCCTGCTCCCTTCTTCCTACTCAGCCTCCCTCATCTTTATTTACATTTTGGCATTTGTAAACAGTTTTGTTTTCACTGAGACAGCTGAGTTGGTGTTATTACATTTAAGAAGATAGTTGTCAATATTGTTTTGCAACAACAAAGAAAGAGCTGCTGATGTTTAAAGCATACCACATGCACATACATATACAAAAGGCAACAACAACAAAAGAACTGCTTAAAACTATTATGGATTATTCCAGTATTCCTTATGTTTGTAAAGTTATTCCTAGGCAGGAAATACAAAATCCAAACCTTGAGCCTTGCATGCAGAATCAGTAACCAATTGCAATTCTAGGCTTCAGATCACCAGGCATCCTGTCACCAACCACCTGCCTGGGCTGCAAAGGGCCTGGCAGGTTGTCTCCTCACTGTGAATGTGTCAGGGTTTATGTGACCTTCACACAATCAGAGAAGGAGCCTATATATCAGACAAAATGTCTAATGAAATTAACACACTGTTAAATTGACAAAAAAAAATATCCTCAAACTATTAACTGGAGACATTACCTTTATTGTCCCTTCTCAATTGCATCTCTCCCTTACATTTAAATTAATGTCCCTAAACCTGATTCTAATATGTAGCTCAACACCACACAATGCACACACAAGAATACATACCATTTTCAGTTCTGTCTCTATTTGTACAACCTGCTAGCACACAGAAATGCCCTTCTCTAAGACCTGTATTAAAACATATGGATTGGGATAGATTCTCTTGTGGCTTCTTTAATTTAATTCAGTAAATGAATATTTCAGTTCTGACTGTGGACAAGTCTTATGGTATACAATGAGTGCTATTGAATAAGAAGCATGACTTCTGACTTAAGATACTAAAATCAAATTAACACAGAAACATAAAATTAAAACCAAACTTCTCACTGAGAAGCTTAGAGTGAACATCTTTCTGCATTAACAAAGCATACCCCCTAATTCATTCTAATAGCTTTATAGCAAACAATTTGATGAATGCCCCACAATAACATCATTAAAATAGATTTCTATCACTAAGGGTAACCAAAATGACATTATATGGATTAGAAAACAGATTATTTTATATAAATTAAATGACACATTAGGTTCTCTTTAGTACTCAGCTTCTTTGTGAATCATGTTGTGTTTAGTTGTATTATTGGTCATTTTCAGTTCTGCCTAATTTTCTATTTTGTGAATGCATCAGAATTTACTTATCCATTATATTTGGTGGTCATTTAATATAATGGAAATTTGAGAAATTTTCAGTGTGCTTCCATGGACAATCTTATGTCATTTGTGAACATCTATATTTGCATTTTTGATGGCTATAAGAACTGGGTGATAGGGTATATACATTCAGCTTTAGTAGATGTAACCTGTAGTACTTTTGTATTACTTTGTAACAAATTAACTCAAAATTAGTGGTTTAAAATATTATTTATATAGTTTCTGGGAGTTGGGAATCTGCACGGCCTACCGAAAAGCTATCAAAGTTGGTCAAGTTTGTAGTTATTTCAAGGCTTGAGTACATTCACTGATTAAGAATCTGTAAACCTCAGTGGGTAGCAATGAAGAATCTTCCATGCTAACTGTTGACAGTTCAGATTTAGGTACGTAACTACTTGGTAACTATCCCTAGTTCTTCTCCATCTGTCCCATTCCCTTCATCATATTCTTTAAAGACTTGTACACATTAAATGTTTTATGTATTCTTCCATCTAAGGAGACAATATAATTGTTTATGTATCAAGAAATAAATTCAGTAACAAAGTCCAAAACATATAATGGTTCCAACACAGTAGTTTATTCTATATAAATTCAGATAAAGTCCAAAATAGGAGTTCTTGATCAGCAGAGGATACTTTTTCAAGTAGTGGTTCAGGTACTCAGCCTCCTTCCATCTTTTAACTTCACCGTCTTCACCATGTGGTGTCCAAGATGATAATGTTCATCGTCATCCCACTAGTGAAGGATGGCTAATATGAGTTTTATGACATGTCTCTAGACAGTGGCACCATTAATTTATGCTCATATTCCATTTGCTGCAACTCAGGATTTATACCTAACTGCAAGCACATCTGGAAAATGTGACTTCTGTGCTCAGGAAGAAACAGAATAAGGCTGGGTTAACAGCTAGCTTGTTTGTCACACAATGCTGTTGCTTAATTCAGTTCCCCCTTTACCCTTCATTCCAATCTCTTCAAGAGTAAGAAGAATCACGTTAACTGTAATAAACCTGAGAGGCAAGAAAACACTGTGTACAGGAGACATCAAGGGACGATTTTCTTTAAATCTGGAGGTGGTATGAAACCATCAGGGTAGATAGGACAGCCAGGACAACTACACGCTTCTGATGCTCTTCTGAAAACCATCCTTATGAATATTCTTCCACCTACTTCATTAATTTGTCGTTTCTTTTCTCAGTAAGGATTTTAGCAGACTGGGGATTGCCAACTAACAAACAAAACAGTAATATCGGTGCCTGTCAGAAAAATAGGAGGATGAGAAGTTTTACTTTTCTCTTTATGGCAGGAGGTGGCTCATCAAGACCAAGGACCAAGAGAAAGGGGAGAGGTAAAGCTGGCCCTCAGCTTTTTCTTTGATAGTAGAATGACCGCAGTGGCCTAGGGCCCTTTGGAAACTACACAGGGAGAGGAAAACAGAGCCCTTGTTCTAGCTGTCACATTTGAAAAGAAACGCAAACACATGGTTATGGTTCTGCCTACCTATCTTTATAGATGCATAGGTCAGCCAAGCCTCAATCCTCTTTTAAATTTTAGACTTAAAAAATAAAAAAATAAAAAAAAATAAAGAAAGCAAGCCTCTTGTCGCTTTGGATCAGGAAACAGTAAAGTGTAATATTTGCAAAAGTGGCCCCAAGGACACAGATGGTGCTCAAATCCTTGAAAATAAGATGAGTTACCAATTCTCATTATTCATTTGGCTTCTACTAAAGACTAATAGCTAAGTAATTTTCCATACATCACATGACCCAACGTGCAAGACATAGTATAATATGTTAGCAATCTATTGACTAAAATGTTATTTCCACAACAACTTTTCCTCTAAGTTTGAGAAATGAACACACATTAAAAGAAAACAATATTTTTTTCACTATATGTTGCTATAATTTAAGACTAATGTTGCCTGAATGTAAGAAGGGAAAAGATATATACCTATTTAAGGAAAAACAGATTGAGCTACACATATACATTTCCTTTACAAAACGGTATTTGTAATCTTTGAGTTAAAATTAATATTATTGCAATTAGATTAGGTTTGAAGTATATCTTAACAGTTAGAAATCAAATCTATGTAAAATTTATGGATTAGGTGATAGTATCTGCGGGTCTCTAGAGAATGAGGAAAATGAAATTGTTTTCTTAAAAAAAAAAAAAAGGAAAAAAAAAAAAGAAAAAAAAAAAAAAAACCCTAGCATGGAGGACCTCTAAGGTGTTGCAGTGAGGCTGGCCAAATGGGGCATTCAAAATTTAAGGAATTTTGCTGTATGCCTAGTATGCTGTCCACGCAGTCTAAGAGCACCTCAGACTGGCAAAGTAGGAAAAGCTTGCTCACCTATCCTTCCTACCTGTATGAACTTTCATTATAGGCCAAACCTTAGCAAGTCTGCTAACACAGGAGCAGGGACAATTATCAAGCAATAGATTAAGGATAGTCTGTAATAGACTGCATCGTTGTTGCCAGCTAAGCTGCCCTCTTCCCATATTAGGATTACCCACCCTATCTTTTGTCATATGATGCTGGAGTTCCTTCCAGTAGAGGGACTAATCTTTCCCATCCCATGGTTACAGGACTGACCATACGGTTTGATGAGATTTATGTCCATCTCTGAGAGGTTTTAACATAATTGTGTACTTTCAGTTGCTCTGTTTTACAAAGATCCATCAGGAGAAAATACAATGCCAACATCAAGGTAATTAGAAGAAGCTTGTTATAAGAAGTGAGTATTACTGGATGAGTGTTTATTAACAAAACAGAAGTTAACTAACACACAGTCTATTTATTTAACAAATAGTTGCTGAGTGCTTACTCTATGATTTACTAGATTATGTACTGGGAAGGTGAGAATGAACAAAACAAACATGGTTCCTTTCTCATTTTCACAGAGCTTTTAAGTTCTAACTCACCTCCTCCCTCTTTCACAGGATTTAACTCTCTCAAAAGGCTCATCCCTGAACTAAACCACTGGGTTAATCAAATCTGTGTATACTACTTTTAGCTCCTCTGCCTTACCACTGATGAAAAAGCCAAAAACAAAAACAAAACACATACGTGCACACAAACCAAAGACAAAAAACAACAAAAAGGCAGACAGTTCTTGGACATTCCCTCAGGGAGAGAGGACTGTAGTGAGCATAATTTTAAGATGTCCCCTATGATCTCTGTCCCCTGGTGTTATTCCTCTGATTATATATATTTTTGGCCATGTGACATAACATATTTTTAATTTTCATTTTTTTTCAACATTTTATTTTTTATTATTTATTTGTTAGAGAGAGAGAGCACAAGCAGTGGGAGCTGCAGGCAGAGAGAGAAGCAGGTTCCCTGCTGAGCAAGGAGTCTGATGCGGGACTCCATCCCAGGACCCTGGGATTATGACCTGAGCCACCCAGGTGCCCTCAAAAGAATTTCTTAGATGTAATTCAGGTTAATTGGTTTACTTGAAAATAGATTATCTGCCCTAATCAAATCATGTGATCCCTTTAAAAGGAGAGAGTTTTCTGGGGCTGATAGCAGAAGTAGTCAGAAATGGAATCTCAAGGGAGATTTAAAACTGGCTTGAAGATGGGGCCATGTGGCATGGACCTAGGAGTGGCTTTTAGGGACTGACAATAACACCCATGATAATAGCCAGTAAGAAAATGACGACCTCAGTCCTACAGCCACAAGCAAATAAATTCTGCTCACAAGCAGTGAGCTTGAAAGCAGATTCTTTCCCAGATTCTCCAGATCAGAGTGCAGCCTGGCTGACATTTTGATTTCAAGCCTGTGAGACCATAAGATGACAAATCTACAACAGACAGCTCACCTACTGAACCTATACATTGTAAGTGACGGTGTTTCAAACTGCTGTATTTATGGTAATTGGTTACACAGCAATAAAACAAAACAAAACAAAAAACAAATAAAATGACCCAACCAAGATGTAATATTTTAGGGCTGCCAGATTTCAAGCCACTATTCAGTGCCAACCTTCCGAATAAGCAGGGTCCATAGCCATCTCTAAAGTCAGCCACCGATTCAGGGTGATTTCTGGGGAACAAAAATAGTTGTTCTGACCCTAAAACTCCCTCATTTGTGTGCCAGTGCCTGAGATCCCTTGAGTTGTGAGCAAAGCCTTTCATTATAAACTAAAGCTTAAAAATACACAATCTCCTTCAAAGGGGCATTGCAATGACTTAAATTTATTCACACTGGGTACTATAGAGAGTCCACACTGATAGCAGATGCTCTCCTCAGAGTAAGTTTCGCCTGGAGGACATGCAGAAAATTCGTTGTCAGGGAGCTCCTAGGAAGTCGTGGGGAGGGATGGGAAGGGAAATAGAAGAAGGACCAATGACCCTTTATAATTGTGTCTAGTATAGCTCTACCTGTACCCCTAACCCCAGAATAGATTGAAATTAAACAAGTTCAGAGAGTGAAATCTTTCCTGCCTTTTCATGTCTCTATTTTTTTCCCACCCCTGAAACCAACTCTCTTATTTACATATACAATATGTATGCTCCCATCTTCTTCTATTAAAACTGGATCTTGTATAAGTAATTGAAGAACCCAACCCCAAGCAATCGACTAATTGAGCTAAACTAATAGCCTATTTTCCCGCTCCCCTTCCTAGCCTCCCTTTTATCTAGAGATGGTTCATGTGTTCCACTTCTGTCTGGGCCATGAGCCTGCTGGTGGAGACGGCTTGAAAGAGGGGAGATCTGGATAGTATGGTCCTTTCTCCCATCCAGGAGTTTAAGCTTCAGCAGTGTTATGGTCTCAATTTTGTTTCCCCACAAATTCACATGTTTAAGTCCTAAATCTTAAAACCTCAGAGTCTTCCAAGAGATAATTAAAGGAAAACGTGGCCGTGAGAGTAGGCCCTCATGCAATAGGACTGGTGTCCTTGTAAGAAGAGATTAGGACCCAGATATACACAGAGGAAAGACCATGTGGAGATACATCCATTTACAAACTAAGGAAAGAGGCCTTAGAAGCAGCCCACCCTGCTGATATCTTGATCTGACTTGTGGTCTCCAGAATTCTGAGAAAATAAATTTGTTATTTGAGCCACCCAGTTTATGATAGCTTTTTCTGGCAGCCCTAGGAAACTAATATAAGCAGCCATCTTCCTTTTTTTTTTTCCCCTTTCAAAATACTTTTTAATTTATTTACTTGAGAGAGAGAATGAGCACAGAGGGAGAGGGAGAAGCAGACCCCAGTGAGCAGGGAGCCTGATGTGGGGCTCAATCCCAGAACCCTGGGATGATGACCTGAGCCCAAGGCAGACGCTTAACCAACTGAGCCACACAGGCGCCCAAGCAGCCATCTTCTGAGATGAGGAAAGGTCAAGACAATCACAAGGATGTTGATCTGACATTGTTGAGCCCAACTCAGAAAACCAGGGGCTCGACTCATAGCAGTTTAGCATTCCAGTGCCAGCTGTTGACTGGATCTGGACAACACATCAGAAGAACAAAAAAATGAAAACATTTTTCTGTAAGCCACCATGGTTTTCTCTAACTGCCAAGAACATGCATTTCTAATTGATCCAAAGCCTTATCTCTTTCATCTTCTCTTTATCAAAGAACATCCCACTGTAGATGGTTCTAGGAGGGCAGTACAGTATAGTAATTTAAGATCAGTATTCACAATGTGCCCATGGACGTGAGGTATTTGGTATTATTTCATTTTGTGGCTAGTCGTGTACAGATTAAGAGCATTTTGGACAATTTGGTCCCTTCTTTATGTGAATCCTAACACCAATTAATTGACTTTTTATACCTATTTTGACCTAATAAAGAAAAATATATTGGTAGGATCTGGTTGTGGGGCAGGTGGGAGACTGTGATTTATAAAGATGACAAAGTTCCAGGAGCTAAACATTTTCTATGGCATCTTAGAACTGATTCCTTCCCTGTCTCCCCAGAGAGGGGGTTTAAGCCAGTAAGTAACAGTCAGGTAAGTCAGGGAATGTGCTCCAGCTCAGAAAACCAGGGGCTCGACTTGTAGCAGTTTAGCATTCCATAATGAAAATGCTTAGGGAGAGTTTACTCAGATTGATCTTGGTGTTAGAAATCTTGTCAGAGTAATTGGTCCTGTGAGATTTCCTAGACTTTGAAGCTTGGGCTTGCTGAATCCTATCCAGGATGAGGGTGAGAAAAAGAGGGGTCTCTGCCACTACTTTTTCTTGGTTCACTAAAGGGTCATTTTCTCAACCCCTTTCATTTTAGTAATAAAGAACACACAGAGACTTAATTGAGGAGACGGTCCCCTGTGAGAGACACTATGCTTCTGCAATTTCAAGTCCCTTTTGGTCTCAACCATCATCAGTGAGTGACTAGTTTGAGAGGTGTTAAACAAAATACGTGACTTTGGCTGTGGGTTTTAGATTGACGTTGAAAGGAGAGGGTTTGTAACTGAGTTTCCTTATTTGTTTTGTTCAGTCTGCATCAGAAATCTCCCCGCCACAGACTGTTTCATATAGAAGATTGAGGAAACACATCAGTATTTTTTTAGTACTCCTACCTGCATCAGCATACTTTGGCTCAGAGTTCATCTGTGCTACACAATCCTGGAACGCAGCTGAGGCTTTCCCCTTCAAAATACATCTGGCCGGAAGCTGAGAAGCAACCTCTGGCTCCTTCCCCACTTCTCCTGATTTATAGAGCAACATAATTGATAGAACTATAGCTCTCTCACCTCAGAGATTTCTTCCTCTTGACTCATTTATCACATGATCAAAGCCTTCCGTGGCTGTCAAACCACCTCTTATTTCAGATACACTTGTTGGAGGCTTTGCCTCTGTCATTTACCAAAATAGCTGTATATGAAGCTCAAGGCTGCAACAATTCCCCTATTCAGGACTATAGAGAATCACTCCAAATCCTATTTAGGGGATAAGAGTAAGTGTTTGTATTGTACTTTCAACAGAACCAAAGCTGATGGGTAACAAAATCCATGGTATTATTTTTCATCAATCAACTAATTGTAAGCTTTTTCAGCTCCTTTGCTACCATAAATTACTGTGCATCTCAGTATTTAAAGAATTATTAACAATAGATTCATTAGAACATCTATACCATTTTGTAGGTCCCAATTATTACTCAAGTCTTTCCAGGAACATTCCCAGTTGGTGTCCAGTGGCCCCTGCATAAAGCACTGACATTTATCTTCTGGCATGTCAGGTGACCATTCGCTTCTCCACCCTAGCTTATGATCTTCTAATTAGGGAGCTTGATCTGAATTTGGAACTGATATTACTGGAAAAAGGAAAGTAACTAGCTGCTTTTCATCAAAATGCCAAAGGGAATGAAATAAGGTTAAAAAGGTAAGAGTGTTTTATCATTTCTCAGTCCCTGGATCAATAAACAGCTGAGTGACCACTCTACTGACAGCATTTTCTCCTGAAAAAACAATCATTGCGAACCAATCAAAAGGCAGTTTTTTGGTTTTCTTCCTTCACTGGAGATAAGGAGAATATTTGATTCAAACTTTTCTCCCCAGAGTCTAGACATTCTGGTCCTATAACCTATTTTTAAAAAGGTTGCAGTGGGAGAATGAGTTTTTACATTTCTAGCTATACCCTTCTAAACCATCACATCTATCATGTCAGAAGCTAAGGCGAGTCAATATCCACATTGTGGAAATGTAAGAGGCACTGCACTCTTTTTGTTTCACCCTTCCTGCCATGGTCCTAGTTCCAACTACCACAGTCTGTCATCTGGGCCATGACTCTGTCCCTTAATGAGTCTCTTGTACTTTTAATTGCAGAATGCGATGATGACATATCTGAAGCTGGCACTCTTTCACTCCAAACCATTCACTGGCTTCCCATTTCCCTTAGCAGAAAGTCCAAACTCAATGGCATGGAATTTGGGGCCCTTCATGAACTTGTCCTGCTTGCCTTGTAGCCCTGTCTCTCACCACATTCCCTCTACAGCTCTATGAGGGATTTGGAATTCATTGAATACCGTGTTGCTCTGAGAGCCTTCTCCTGAACCTTTGCACATCTACTTCCCAGGCTGAAATACTTGAATACTCCCTCCATCCTCCCTGACATAGGCCCTGTATTTCCTTGGCTAAACCTATTAAGTTTTCCCTTCTTAGCCACACCTAAAAATCTTTCCTCATCACCTCACCCCAAAATGACTAGATGACCTTTTTCCTTCTCCCACCACACCCACTTTTTACTTTTATCAGAGTCATGTACTGCATTAGATGTTCTCTTTGTTCACCCAACCACAAATCCGAGAGGACAGGAACCAGGGCTATTTTCTCCACCATTTTATTCTCAACACATAGCAAACTACCTGGTACATTGGTTAGATTTCTTTCTCTCTCTCTCTCTCTCTCTCTCCTTTTTGCACAACTTATTACTACAAATTTTGCTATTTCATAAAACACACATTTATTATCTTACTATTTCTGAAGTTGGAATTCCTAGCCTGGCAAGGCTGCGTTCTCTGCTCAAGGTCTGGGAAGATTGAAATCAAGGTGGCAACTGAGTTAGGTTATCATTTGGAGCTCAAGTCCTCTTCAAAGTTCATTTCAGTTGTGGGCAGAACCGAGGTTCTTTCAGTTTTAAGACTGAAGTCCTTATTTTCTTGCTGGCTGGCTGTTGCAAGTCACTCTCAGCTCCTAGAGGCTGACTTCAAGTCCTACCCACTTGTCCTTCTCACATCATGGCTCTTTATTTCTTCAAAGCCAGCAGGATAATCTCCCTCTAATCTACTATTATGAAATCTTATATAACATAATCTTGGGAGCAACTAGTCTATCACCTTCCATATAAAGAAACCCAAATGAATCTGTTATTATCCCTGATATTAACAAGTCTCACCCAAGCCCACATTCAAGAAGAGGGGATTATGGAGGGTAAACACACCACAGACTGGTTTCTTGGGGGTCAGCTTAGAAATCTGCCTACCATATACCTATATCCTTAATACACAATTACTAAATTAATTAATAAGATAAAAGAACTAAGGTTTAGCTGACATCATTGCAGATATTGGTTAAGTTCCTTGATCTCTGCCTCAGTCTCCCCCAACGAGGAATAATAGTGATGCGGCAAATAATAATCCCTGTATTACATACCTCCAATGAATGGCCAGAGGCATCACATAAAAATATTAATAGCTACTATCTATTGTACACTATGTTTAAGCACCACACTATGTCACTAATTGCTCTTCAAAATGGTGAATGGATTATCTTATTACAGATGAGATTATTGAGACTGAGGGATGTTAGAGGACTTTCTCAAAGTCAGAAAGCTGGAAAGGAGGGAAGCTACATATTGTACCTGGATTGGTCTAATTCCAACGCATGCTCTTAACTACTTGTCTATCTTATGAAGACATAGAAATACTCTGTTATATGAAGATGATTGTTAACATTTTGATTATTAATATGAAATAATGTTCTTGTTACCTGTTAAAAATACTTTAGGGCACTGGTCAGTAGACTATACCCACTGGGCCAAATCAGCTCCATTTCCTCCTATAGCACAATCTGTGAGCTAAGGTTGCTTTTTATACATGAACATTATAATAGATTTTATGATGAGGAACACTGATTTTGAACCCCAGTTTAGTTCCTATTCCCTAAAGAAATTCATTCTTCTCAACAGTAGACTTGTATTACTTTTTTCTTTCTTGTTATGTAACTGGCTCATGTAATAGCCCTAATTTTGCACTTCGGTCCCAAAAGTCTAAAACATTCATTGTGTGGTTCTTGACATAAAAATTTTGCTTATCTCTGCTTTTGGGCAATTCAAAAAATAGTATTCATTGCTAGGCAAATTTATTTGTCTGACAAAGTTTTTCAAGATAGGAAAGCAGCACAATGAAAATATCCCACATCAAAATAAAGACAGTATGATAATCATCATCATCATCCAGGATTATATGTTGTGACCATATTAGTGGCATGGAGCACAACATGTCTTTTGAGACAGAGCTACCAAAGTTGGCCTCAATTATTTCTAAGTAATTAGCATAACCTAAAGCCAAGACCTTTCAGTTCCTTTTCTCCAGCACTTGAGCCGCCTTTCTACATGCAGGCTGCATTGTTGCATAATCACGGACAGAAACAGAAAAGGCAGTAGAGGGCAGCCCATTTATATTCACTAGTGAGAATTTTTTCTAGTCTGAAGATGTACAGACCTTTCCCTGGGACCTCAGCAGATCTCTGAAACATAACACCTTTATCCTGACATTTACTGCATCATGTTGTCCTTCAGGATGTCAAGGCACAACAAAAGGGTCAGTTTCCAGGGTGTCAGAGTCAACAGCTGCCATTAGTGTAGCTTGAGGGGTAAAGCCCAACCTCATCACTTTCTAACTCTAGTTACCAGAATATTTCAGCCTGCTGCTGGCACCTACAAATTCCCTTTGAACAGTCATTTCTTTGTCAAGTATTTTCCCTTAAGAAGCAAATATATCTGTGAGACAGTTGTCAACATCTTAGGATTTCTTGCCTGAGAGCTTTGTTTACACCGTTCCCTCAGCACATGAAGTTTTGTGTGTACTTCAGGACTCACCTCAAAGGCAAACTTTTCTGTGAAATCATCTTAAATTATCTGAGGAAAAAAGAAGTAACTGTCCACTCTCTCAACAATCACAGCTCGTAGGTTATTGATTTCAGTTGGATAGCATCCTATTATGTGTGTAATTACGTATGCATATTTCATACCACTGGAAAACCCTTGACTGGCTTTCCATGGCAACCGTATTAAAAATCAAAACTGCGGGAATGCCTGGGTGGCTCAGTCAGTTAAGCGTCTGTCTTTGGCTTAGATCATGACCCCAGGGTCCTGGGACTGAGTCCCGCATGGGGCTCCTTGCTCAGCGGGGAGCCTGCTTCTCCCTCTGCTTGCCACACCCCCTACTTGTGCTCACTCTCTCTCTCTCTCTGACAAATAATCTTAAAGAGTCAAAACTGTTTACCAGAACCCACAAGACCCTCTATGAAATGGTCCTGCTCACCTCTTTGACCCCATCCTATCCCATGGGGTCTCTTGCCCACTGAGCTCCAGCACAATGTCCTACTTTGACATTTTTTGAACACACCCTTTTTGCACCTGTTTCCAGATGGTTGTGCTTGCTATTTGTCCTTATCAGAAAACACTGGCCTCAGATTTTTGCAGAGCTGGTACATACATCACCTCTGCTGGCAGACCTCTGATTTTTTTTTAAACGCTTCTCATTACTAAAATAATCAGATTCATTTATTTAGAAATTTATTGTAGGACACTTCCAAGAAATTGTAATCACCATGAAAGGAGACATCTGTCCATTTCATACACCACTCTGTCCCCAAGGCCTAAACCTTGTGCCTAACATGTATTTAATCTTTGCAAGAATCAACCAATATCTTACTTTCATTGTTTTTAATTGGTTAATTTTTAAGTTCCTTAAGGACAGGATGTTTCTAATGTTTTTTCATTCTCCACCAGATCCAGGAGCAAAGTACATCACCCCTAGTGCATAATATTTCATTGTGTATTGAATGTTGACTGTTGAACTAGTTAATTATTCATTAACATTTCACATTGAAACACTTTACTAACATATTTCTAACTGACTTAGGTAACTCAGGAGTTAAAGAATCATTTGTTACTATTTTGTCCAAAGACACAGCCCTTTGAGATCTTCTCCATTATTTTTCTGGCAGCGAGGCCTGTTCCCTTGAAAAATACCCAGAACTCATTATGTTCCTTTCACCTGATCTTCACAGAAATAAAACAGTCTTTATTAAAGATAAGTAACTGAAAGCTACCAGTGTGATAGAAAATATCACACAATTTTAGCAACAGTTTTTATCTAGGTCATGAGGCTTTATCAACACAAAGCTTTTTAAAGCAAAATCAAATTTATGATTTTTTAAAGATTTAAAAATACTCCTCCAAAATGCAAGAGAATATCCATTATTCAACTAATCACCTGAGGTTCTGTGAACCAGAGGTTTTTTGGTTTTTTTTTTTCCTCTTATGGAATACTTCCATACCCAAAGGAGTTGTGGCACTACTCACAAGTACTTCCTTTTTCCTTTGACACCATCTTTGACCCTCACTGGAGCCTGAAATGTACTACTAAAAACAGTGTAGAAATCAACTCTCACCAAATCTACCTGCAAGAAATTCTAAGAATGACCTTGCTTGAAACTGCAAAGTCTAGCTCTTCTTCAGTGATAGAATTTCCTGTTACATGTAGTGTGTGTGTGTGTGTGTGTGTGTGTAAAGGAAGGAGTTTTCTTATACATTTTTGTATACTCTTTAAGGGTATAAAAAAATGAACAGTCTATCTGCTTGTACCCTTCACAAAACCTAGATAGTAATGAAGGATAAAGAGGCAGCATGCTGGGAAGATGGTGGTCCCGGACATCAGACAGTTCTAGATCCAAACCTGACCACCACCACCTGATAGTCATGTCATCTGAGGAAAGCTAATTAACTGCTCTTAATTTCCATTTCTTTAATTATAAAAATCAATTTAATTACACTTAAAATCATATGCTAATTGTGAGCAGTTGATAATAATTAAGGCAAACTTGCCTTAAGTCAACAGAACAGACTTAATCACTTTCTCCTCCATGAAAACATTATATTGAATGTTCTATATTGAAGAGCTTTCATGGTGACACTGCCATGTACTGAGTTCTTACTGAGATCCAGGTGCTGTTCTAAGTATGCCTTATACCTCTGATACTGTACCTACTTTATTTCACCGTGTGTGTGTGTGTGTGTATAGATGTATATATGTATATACACACAAATGTATGTGCTTATTCTCTATTAAACTTGCACTCTTTAAGGACAAGAAACTTTACTCCTTTCTGTATCTAGCAGAGTGAAAGAAAGAGATCAATAGCTGTAATCCTCTCTCTCTGGTCTTCTCAGTGAGTATGTTCAGATTAATTAAAGATGTTTCTAGGTCAGTGGATGTATATCAGACCCCTTCTTCACAATATGATTCTATACTTTCATTTTCAGAGACAAATGATTTAAGGCACTTTTGTGACCGTTCTGTGTGAATCAACTTTGTGTGTTTTCGGCCCACAGATAACAATCCTGGAGTGGAGATGAGTGGTGGAGAAATGTGCCTCTTACTAATGAGTCACTGGACTGGCAATCTGCTGTGCAGTAGTAAAAGGCAAATTAATGACTCACATTAAGTGGATGTTTAATGTTTCTGAATTTTAGATTCCGCAACTGTCTGAAAATACAACATTGTGTGTCAACTATACAGTTTAAAAAAAAATTGTTAGTAGAGGATAAAAAGTGACTAAAGAAAGGTGGGACAAGTAACAGTCATTTTGCCAGAATCAGACAGGGGCTTTAAAGAAATTAAGGATGTAAAAATGCCCATGTATTATTGAGACTCCTCAACATTCAAAACCTTAAAATGGGTAGTTTGACATCACCCTGATCTGGAAAATTTTGGTTATCTGGGCTGAATAGTATTAGGTAGGAAATGAATTCAAGTTCTAGTTCAAGTAGATTATCTCATAATGAACATGCTCCTGAAAAAGTAGATGAAAACTTAGTATGCACATGATTGTGAGGAATTGCAATGCAAAAGGCAGCAAGAATAATGATAGGTTTAAGGATTCATATAGTCTGAGAAAATGAAAACAAAACAAAACAAGGACCTTGGTGGCAATTACAAAAGAGGTGGTGGGGTTCATCTACAGCATAAGTTTTTGAAATATACCTGTGTTTCCATCCTGCTTCCTTTTAAAGACACAACTATTAGAGTTAATGTAGAATCAAGTATGACAGAGGCATATTTTACCAACACATTTAATGTTGGTCTTCATCTGCCCATATAGTATCTGATTACTCTAGATGACCACTGCTTGAAAAGAATGGAGGATTTCTCTTAGGAATCTTGAAAAAACAAAGTTGAAGAGAAAGCACTGGAGACTGAAAGAGTTGCTCTATTTTCAGAGTCTTGCTTTCTTGTTTATCTTTATTTGACTTGTGTCCAGTTTTTACAGGTATCATCCCTAGGCTAGGATGAAAACATTATCTTCTCCAAATATCCCGCATTTCCTTCTAAAATAGAATTAAATCTCTAATCTGCTTTGGAATTTCCACCTGATTTACTCTCTCCATACCCTAGATCATTCTTTTACTTTATATTCTTATAAAGTTGGACACTAATTCTTAAGTCAAGGAATAGCTCAAATCTTCACCTCCTTCATCAAATTTCCTACTTATAGCATCTCTGAGTTCTGTCTCTATTAAAACTCAGTGTTTAAAATCCATATTAAATCACTTAGCAGTAAAATTATATCTGATAACCCTTATACTATTGTATGCCATACAATTATATTACAGAATATACATTATATATGAGCAAAATTATATATTTCATAATATTATGTATTTTTAGCTTTGCACTGAATTTAGTCTTTTAATATAGTTATCATTTCATGTTTTATATAGGTATTGTTTTCCAGCAAAGATTATGGATTTAATTCTTTGTGCTTCTCACAATTGGCTGACCCAAAACAGGTGCTAATTTAAGGAATTCTAGTTTGTTCAAAATATGAGGCCACTTTGTATGTTCTCCTCTATTATACAGATTGTTAATTTCAGGAAGATAAAGACAGACACTAGTATTTGTGATTCTATCATCCAGAACACTTAGATGTCCATAAGCAGATGGGAAAAATGGGTATTGAGTGGCAACGTGGACAGATAATACAGAAAATTAAGACAAGCAAATTGAATTCAGGAAGTTTGAAACACTGTACAGAGGGGCATTGAGAAAATATTTGATTCTGCTTAGTGGTGATTATGTTCTTCTGAAAGAGGAACATTGGCCTGATTTTGGAAATCATTTCAATTATAATATCGATTTGTTCAAGATAAAAAAGCAACTGATGAATGCTGCTGATGTTCAAAGGCCCTGTCCGGTGAAAGTACCCAGGTCAGGTTTATCTCTTTAGACAATACTGGAGACCTTCCCTTTTGGGAACTTCTCTGCTAGCTTAAATAACTCTTTCCAGAATAAGGAACTGTTAGGTATTGATGTTCTCTGAGACCTCAGACTTTATCAGCCTTCAGCAGCACATTCTAATATCTTCCTGAACATATGTTCTTCATTTAAATGGGTCTAAATACGTTAATTTTGAAAAATGTGTGTCTAAATATGGAACAGATGGGCACATTGATGGTATTTTATGGGCAGGGACTTCTCAGCTGTTGCCTTCCTAGTGACCCATGCTTTATCTTCTTCATCTGTTTATCTGCCAGCATGTTGGAAGTGGAAAGGTTGGTCAGTTTCAGAGAAAATACAAACATTTATTATTCATCTCTGGGTTTCCATATTCTCTGTCCTTACATAGGCAGGTGCTGTTAGGAAAGCCATGGTGTAGAGGAGCAAACTCTGCTGTTGGGGCCAGAAGTCCTACATTCAGTCTTGGCTCCAACAATTATTAGCACCATGACCTTGAACAAGTAATTAAGTCTTATTTCATTCGATAAATGAGTCCCTCCTTGTGTCAGACATTGTTAGACTCTGAGGATGGGGAAAGGAGTCTAAAGTTGGCCATATTTTCACTTGTATTTTTCTGTTTACTGGGGAACATAACAGAAACAGGCAATTAAAGTGTCCAACTATTTCATAACTTTTTTCAATAAGCATGAAAGTATCCCAGTAAACTAATCAAGGATTACACAAATACATTATTTGTATTATTTTATTGTAGGTTATTCCATAGGCACAATTTTCCATATTCAGAAATCTGGGACACAAAAACCTAAAATTTCCAAGAAGGGTTTAAGATTAACATATGAGTTTCTGTGTGAGAATAATAAAAAAAAAACAAAAAAACCCTCTTGTAAATTGTCATAGTCACTAAAAAGTCCCCCTCTGTATTTTTAGCATGAAGAGGTTCACTTTTAGTTAAGATTCTCTGTCTTGTTTATAAATGGCACAATATAAAAAAAAAATCTGTGCAGTGTATTTTATAATTATTCCAAATATTCTCTGCCTCTCCTCTGGGGTGATTATACTTCCATGCTCCACTGATACCAGGCTTGGTTCTTTTTTGCTTTAGCCAATAAAATGTGAACAGAAGAGATGTATGCCACTTCCCAATAGTGGTTTAAGAGCTATTTTGAGTTCCATCATCCTTTTCCCTCTACCAAAACACCCTATCACCCAACTGAAGAAATAAACACTCTATAGATTAATTAGCAGAATTAGTAAATGCAACTGACGTAAGTTGCTTTATAACCAACCAATATAAAATTTACTTATATTTTTAAGGTACCAGCACAAAGAACTAATTTTTTTAAATGTTTCCAAATTTAATGCTGAAATGTTGAGCATTTTCTCTTTGAATATTTTTTCAATGTATAGTAGATGCTCCTTTTACAAATTAGAGATGTTCACTTCTGTTTTCAGTTTAAAGGGTTTTTTTTTTTTTTTAGTTGTGAATTGTTATAGCATTTATCAAGTGCTTTTTCTACATATAGTAAGATTAATTAGATGATTTTCTCCTTCATTCTGTTAATGTGGTAAATTATAATGATTGATTTTTAGATGTTAAATCAATCAGTAAATTTTTGGAAACTCATATGAAGAACATAACTATTATTATGCCTATTTCAAAGAGGAAGAAACTGAGGTACAGAGAAACCAGTGACTTGCCCCAGGTCATGTAGCTCTAAGTACTGCAGGGAGGATTTGAACTCCAGTAGCCTGGCTCTAGAGGTTCTGCACTCATCCATGGAGTTTACTACCTTTATAGTCCTGACATCCCTCATCAATTGTTTTTCCATCATAAAAGATAGATTTCTCTCTGTAATTAATTATAATTCCATCTGTACACCAGAAAGAACATGTAAGAGTACTGTATAAATTGAAGAAATTGTGCAAGATTGGCTAAAACTAATCAAATTATACCTTTACTTCCCTAGGTATCTTAGTCGACGCATTAAGCTAGTGAATACTTTCGATTTGCAATGTATCAAATTTAAAGTGCTCTAAATATCAATGAATATCAAAGACCTACTATTGGTGTGTTAGTTATCCACTCCTGTGTAAAAATTACTTTAGAATTAGTGGCTTTAAACAAGCATCTATTGTCTAATAGTGTCTATGGACAAGGAGTTCAGGAGGGACCTAGTCCAGGAGCTCTGGGTCAGGTGTCCTGAGGTTGCAGTCCCCTGAAAGTTGGACATGGACTGAAGGATCCACTCCTAAAGGGCTCTCTCATATGACTACTGACAGGAGGTCTCAGTGACTGAGTACATGGGCCTCTCCACAGGGATGCTTGAGTGCCCGCATAACAAGGCAGCTGACTTTCCCCAAGAAAATGACCCAAGATAAAGAACAATCAAGATAGAAGCCACTGTGGGTTTTTTTTTTTTTGTCCCAATCTCTTCATGTCCTAATTTCTACTTTGTTCTACTCATTAGAAGCATCACTAACTCCAGCCTACAATCAAAGGAGCCTTCATCTCTTGAAGGGAGGAATACCAATGGATTTGATCCATTTTAAAAGATGCGAATATTTTTAAAAACCCCACAGTTGGTAAAAGCTCTATTTCAAAATAACCCATTTATTTTGCCCTCTTAATTCATTCCCATTATTGTCATTGAGAAAACCTGTGTCTTGATCATTCACATGTGAGTGTCACCTGCTAAAAACTTACTATCACTTTGGTTCTCCTGTTTTTGTATTTGGTATTTGCTATTTTTAAAAAAATCATTATAGGAGGAAGGAAACCTAGATATATTTGAGACTTAGCACAGAATGGAGTTTATGTTTAAAAGGATGGGTATTAACTTATTTTCTTCTTAGTCCAATTTTATATTTTTCTCTATTACAACTGAGAAACTACCTATTTATATAATGAAACTCTACTCTTTATTAACCACTGCAAAGGTAAACTTTCCCCAAATTCAACCCAGCCTGGAGTTTTTTGTATCAATTGGCAAGTATTATTTTTACTTGAGAAAAAGACCCATTTTGAAACCAAAACCTATTTTTCAAAGGCATATTAAGCTGGAAAAAAGAGAAATAGCAAGTCTCCACCTGTGAAAATTACCTGTCATTGGTATGAAGAGATATGATGTTTGAACAGAAAACATTTCAACATTTTCCCCAGGTAGAAAAATTTTTTTTCCAGTCACAACCTTTGAACATTTAATCCCTATCAAGAACTTTAGTCAGGTAGGAAATAAAATAAATCTAGGATACATTAGAGGTTAAGATGTGCAGACAATTTCTAATTAATCAAATTAACTTTCTCCTGAAAGTTAACAATGTTGATAGTGCCTTTCCTCACTACAAATGGGCAGATGAAATTCTCGAAGAAAGGTCAAAACAACACAAAGCCATGAACAATGTAAAAGAATGCTTCCTTGACAACTGAAGTATAAATGTGTCCTATATTTTGAGAGATAAAGTATTTTAATATTAAACAAATCTAGTTATAATAAAAAGTGAATGGTGAATCATAGTGAAAAGATGACAGGGATAAATACCCCACTTGTTCAGTTTTTAGTTTTAATTCAAATTGGACTTCTTTGGTGGCCATTGTTTAGGACAGAAACAAAAGAGAACAAAAATCTAAGTAACTGAAGGGAAACACCTCTCCCTCTTTCCTTTGCATTGTCACTTAGAAAAAGAATGCCTGAAGCACCATTGTGGGCCAGTATACAGTCAAGGAGAAATCCCTCTTAAGAATTTTTCAAGTGTCACAGGAACATCTTAGACAGAAAAATAGATTTTTATTCTCTTCTAGAGCATCTGTATGTGTCACTGTGTTCCAGTCTTGAAAGTAACGGAGTGAGATCAGCATCACATTTCTTCTATAGCTTCACCTTTTGCCTCTGTGTAATTAATCTCTATTTTAAGAGATGCTACTTTAAATACAGAAAGCTTCAGAGAATATGCTCCTTGACTAAATGCATAAGAATAGACCTTGACTAAGCACATAATAATAATTTCTAGCTACCCACTTAACCACTATATAGTATGCCCACAAGATAAAACCACAAGACCCAGATATATATAGAGTTAGCTTTAGGGGAGATCTTTAGGCAATCTACTGCATTACAGTAGGTCTTGACAGTGGTCCTGCTATCCCCTTGATTACATTTGGTGAATTTCTTAGGGAGTTTTTTGTTATCACAAAACTTTGTGGGGGGCAGGGAGGGGGGAAGGGGTGATTCTACTCTCTTTCAGCTAGATATTCTCATCTTTCTGAAATTTACCAGAGAGTCTCATGCAAAGAAGAGTAAGGCACTCCACATGGCTTTTGGATGCTCTGAACAGCCACATAAATGAATGATCTGTTTATAATAATTAGAGCCAAGAATGTAACTCCATTTAATACATATAAATTATCTGTTGCAAAATTTTAATACACAGAGTTTTCTGATATTGCAACTACACTGTAAATCAAGAGGAATATTCTGTTTTGTTCAGAAATGTATCAAGAGCTTCACCTTTGGAAAAACTATGTACTTGACTACAATGCTGCTCAAGGTACACAAGCTGTCTATGTAACACACCTGTATCACATGCCTGCATAGCTGTGGCATTCGGTGATTCTGCGGTTAATTATAGGTACAAGCAGCTGGCTACTTTACAACATCTTCCAGTGTGGCCATACCTGGGTATTTAGTCTAAAAATAGTAAGCAGCACATTATTTCATGTTTAAATTACTTTCATTATCTTCATTCAGGGATATGTTTTTAGTTTTTTGAAATATATTACATTATGAATAGAATTTATTTCAAGATAACTTGAGAATCAAAACATTTCTTATAAAAAATGAGGTTGAATCAAGGAGTGAAAACCAAGAAGTTTGATGAAGAAGTGGAGAATTTGACTTCAATTCCATTTAAATTCACAATCTCACTTGAAACCATTTAAAAATAACAAGGGGTGATTTCCAGGGAATAATGGGAGGATCCTAAGCTCACCTAGACCTATGGATACAACTAGATAACACCAATATCAGTGTAAAGTACCCAGAAAATGACAGAAAGACTGGAAGAACAGACTCTCTACAGATAAATGAGGAGAAGAGACCATACTAAAGAGGGTAGGAAGGGTAGAGACACAGTCATAAGTCAAAGGAAACTGGGAGGGATGCGGTGGGCAGGAAGAGGACCAACCCCCACCCCCAGGCAGGGGGACCCACACAAGGAAGACAGGTCCTAGTAACATTTGGCTTTGAAAACCAGACAGGCCTAACAATCTGTGGGGCTTAACACCTGGAACTTTAAAAATCAGTGGGCTCCGCTCTGGGAGAGTTGGGAAGGTGGAGTCCCTACCCTTACAGAGACAGCACAACAAAAAGCCCCACTGAGATATAGCACAGAAGCAGCAGCTTGAAAAATGCCTGGGGTATATAGGAAGGATATTTACTTAACTAATTTCCGAGCATATGCTGGAGGGGCAAGGATCACCTGGAAACTTCTCCAAGAATCAAAGAGCTGGCAGGCACCATTTCCCTCCTCTGCTCCCCAGAAGAGATACAGGGACACCTGAAGGCAATGGCACAGCACAAACACTCTCTCCCTAGCTTGCTAGCCCCCTCCAACCAGGCCTGCCCTGCAGAAACTTTTTTAGGAAGCTAAAGGCCCCCTCGGATGTTGGACCAGTATTGATGTCGTTGGCACTGGGCACACTGCCCCCACATCTGCCAGCAGAGTAGCCTCCTCTAATACACACCTAACAGAACCAAACCAATATGGGACCATAAGTCTGGCTGTGTACAGGAAGCCCTGACAGGAACCAGCACCCTCACAAAGTGACTCCTGACCCAGGAAGAGGGGAAGATCATGACACACACTAGTCTGACTGAAACCCCAGCAGCAAGCTGGGGGCAGACATCTGCTCTGACTGAAGGCTGCACCCACCAACCAAAACTCAGGGGACAACACAAGGAAAGCTCGCTGCAATTTGGTGCTACTGCATCCTAGGCATATGCCTGATTTAACTCAACTCAAGCCCAAGGATGCTTCAGACTGGCCTACTAACAACACAGGGATCAAACCCTGTCCTGAACAGGTGAAGAGGGCATTGCAGATGACTTGACTGGAGGCAAACATGGCTCTACTGCAACAGCAGGGCACACACAACACACATAGGAGGCACCCCTTAAGCACCAGATTCTGGTGAACAGGAGACATTGCACTGCAGGGCACTACAGAGCCTATTCTTCATAAAGCCACTACTTTCAAGAGCGGGACACATAGTGGACTTTTTTTTTTTTTTTAAAAACACACAGAAATAGACATAAAGAGTTAGAGAAAATGAGGACACAGTTGAATATGTCCCAAATAAAAAAATAGGACAAAGTCACAGCAAGAGACTTAATAAAATGGAGTTAAGTAATATGCCTAATGGGGAATTTAAAGTATTATTTGTAAGATAGTCATCGGACTTGAGAAAAAAGTGCAGGACCTTGGTGAGACTCTCAATAAAGAAAACTTAAGAACAAATCAGAGATGAAGAACTCAAAAACTGAAAATAAAAATACACTAGAAGAAATGAATAGTTGACTAGAGGAAGAAGAACAGATCAGTGATCTGGAGGACAGAGTAGTGGAAAGCAATTAACCTGAACGGGAGAGAGAAAAAAATATTAACAAATGAAAATAGACTACAGAAAATCAGCAACACCATCAATCATAGTAACATTCAAATTTTTAAGATCCCAAAATGATAAGATGAGACAGGGGGAATAATATTTGAAGAAATAACACCTGAAAGCTTCCCACATCCAGAGAAGGAAACATCTAGACATCCAGATACAGGAGGCACAAAGAGTCCCCAACAAAATGAAGCTAAGGAGATCCACACCGAGATATGTAGTAGTTAAAAAGGCCAAAAGTAGTTACGAAAAGACAACTTAAAAACAGTAAGAAAAAGGAAATAGTTACATACAAGGGAAACCCCATAAGACTTTCAGCTGATTTTTTAGCACAAACTTTGAAGGCCAGAAGGTAGTAGCATAACATATTCAATGTGCTGAAAGAGAAAAACCTGCAACCACGAATCCTCTATCCAGCAAGGCTATCATTAAGAATAGGTGGAGAGATGAACAGTTTCCCAAACAAAAGTTAAAGGAATTCATCACCACTAAACCAGCCCTACAAGAAATGTTAAAGGAACTATTTGAATGGAAAGGAAAGACCATTAATAGGAATAAGAAAAATAGGAAGCACAAAAGCAGTAATATTAAGTGTATCTAAAAAATCAGAGAAGGAATTCACAAAATAAAAGGATATTAAGTATGACAACATATACCTAAAATGTGTAGGGGCAGAAGAAATACAAAATGAGTTCAAACTTAAGCATCAGTTGAACATAAACTGCTATATGTGTAACATGTTACATGTAAAACTAATGGTAATCACAAAGCAAAAAATCAGTGATAGGCAAAAATAAAAAAAATAAAGAAAAGGGAATCCAAGTATATCATTAAAAGAAAGTCAACTAACCATGAGAGAATAAAAGAAAAGAAAGGAATGGAGAAGAGCTACAAAAACAACTATAAAACAAGTAACAAAATGGCAATAAATAAATACCTATCAATACTTACTTTGAATGTAAATGGACAAAGCACTCCAACCAAATAACAGGTCTTTCTTAATCCATTCTATCTCCCTATCTATAGGCTGCCTACAAGAGATCCATTTCAGACCTGAAGACACATACAGATGTATCTAATAGATATAGTCACAACATTCCATTCTAAAACATGACAATACACATTCTTTTTAAGTGCACATGGAACAGTCTCCAGAATAGACCACACATTAGGCCACAAAACAAGTCTCAACAGATACAAAAATACTGAAGTCATACCATACATCTTTTCCAACCACATGCTCTCAAATTAGAAGTGAACCACAGGAAAAAATGTGGAAAGAACACAAAGACATGGAGGTTAAATAATGTGTTACCAAACAATGAATGGGTCAACCAAGAAATAAAAAAAAAGCAAATAAAAAATAATGGAGACATATGAAAACAAAATGTTTCAAAAATCTTTGGGATGCAGCAAAAGTTGTTCTAAGAGGGAAGTTTATAGCAATACAGGCCTACCTCAGGAAGCAAGAAAAATCTCTAACAATCTAAACTTATACCTAAATGAGCAGGATAAAAACAATACCCAAAAACACTGGAAGGAAAGCAGTAATAAAAATTAGAGCATGGCAGAGATGTCCATTATCACCACTGCTATTCAACATAGTACTAGAAGTCCTAGCCACAGCAGTCAGACAACAAAAAGAAATAAAAGGCATCCGAATTGGCAAAGAAGAAGTCAAACTCTCACTCTCTGCAGATGATATGATACTTTATGTGGAACACCCAAAAGACTCCACCCCAAAACTGCTAGAACTCAGACAGGAATTCAGTCAAATGGCAGGATATAAAATCAATGCACAGCAATCAGTGGCATGCCTATACACCAACAACAAGACAGAAGAAAGAGAAAATAAGGAGTCGATCCCATATACAATTGCACCCAAAACCATAAGATACCTAGGAATAAATCTAACCAAAGAGGCAAAGGATCTGTACTCAGAAAACTATAAAATACTCATGAAAGAAATAGAGGAAGACACAAAGAAATGGAAAAACATTCCATGCTCATGGATTGGAAGAACAAATATTGTGAAGATGTCAATGCTACCTAGACAATCTACACATTCAATGCAATTCCCATCTAAATACCATCCACTTTTTTCAAAGAAATGGAACAAATTATCCTAAAATTTGTATGGAACCAGAAAAGACCCCAAATAGCCAGTGGAATGTTGAAAAAGCAAAGCAAAGCTGGCGGCATCACAATTCCGGACTTCAAGCTGTATTACAAAGCTGTCATCATCAAGACAGCATGGTACTAGCACAAAAACAGACACATAGATTAATGGAACAGAACAGAGAACCCAGAAATGGACCCTCAACTCTATGGTCAACTCATCTTCGACAAAGCAGGAAAGAATGTCCAATGGAAAAAAGACAGTCTCTTCAACAAATGGTGTTGGGAAAACTGGACAGCCACATGCAGAAGAATGAAACTGGACCATTTCCTTACACCACACATAAAAATAGACTCAAAATGGATGAAAGACCTAAATGTGAGACAGGAATCCATCAAAATCCTAAAGGAGAACACAGGCAGCCAACTCTTCAACCTCAGCCGCAGCAACTTCTTCCCAGAAACATCGCCAAAGGCAAGGGAAGCAAGGGCAAAAATGAACTAATGGGACTTCATCAAGATAAAAAGCTTTTGCATGGCCAAAGAAACAGTCAACAAAACCAAAAGACAACCGACAGAATGGGAGAAGATATTTGCAAATGACATATCAGATAAAGGGCTAGTATCCAAAATCTATAAAGAACTTATTAAGCTCAACACCCAAAGAACAAATGATCCAATCAAGAAATGGGCAGAAGACACGAACAGACATTTTTCCAAAGAAGACATCCAAATGGCCAACAGACACATGAAAAAGTGCTCAACATCGCTTGGCTTCAGGGAAATCCAAATCAAAACCTCAATGAGATACCACCTCACACCAGTCAGAATGGCTAAAATTAACTAGTCAGGAAACGACAAATATTGGTGAGGATGAGGAGAAAGGGGAACTCTTCTACACTGTTGGTGGGAATGCAAACTGGTGCAATGACTCTGGAAAACAGTATGGAGGTTCCTCAAAAAGTTGAAAATAGAGCTACCGTATGAACCAGCAATTGCACTACTGGGTATTTACCCCGAAGATACAAATGTAGGGATCCGAAGGGGTACGTGCACCTCAGTGTTTATAGCAGCAATGTCCACAATAGCCAAACTGTGGAACGAGCCAAAATGTCCATCGACAGATGAATGGATAAAGAAGATGTGGTATATATATATACAATGGAATATTATGCAGCCATCAAAAGGAATGAAATCTTGCCATTTGCAATGATGTGGATGAACTGGAGGGTATTATGCTGAGTGAAATAAGTCAATCAGAGAAAGACATCTATCACATGATCTCACTGATATGAGGAATTCTTAATCTCAGGAAACAAACTAAGGGTTGCTGGAGTGGTGGCGGGTGGGAGGAATGGGGTGTCTGGGTGATAGACATTGGGGAGGGTATGTGCTATGGTGAGTGCTGTGAATTGTGTAAGACTGATGAATCACAGACCTGTACCTCTGAAACAAATACATTATATGTTAAAAAAAAAAAAGATGAAGATAGCAGGAAGGGAAAAATGAAGGGGGGGAAATTGGAGGGGGAGACAAACCATGAGAGACTATGGACTCTGAGAAACAAACTGAGGATTCTAGAGGGGAGGGGTTGGGGGGATGGGTTAGCCTGGTGATGGGTATTAAAGAAGGCATGTACTGAATGGAGCACTGGGTATTATAAGCAAAATGAATCATAGAACACTACATCAAAAACTAATGATGTATGGTGATTAATATAATAAAATAAAATTAGAGCAGAAATAAATACAATAGGAAGTAAACACAACAAAAACAAACAAACAAAAAACCCAATAGAACAGACCAAAGAAATCAGGAGCTGGTTCTTTGAAAAGATCAGCACAACTGAGAAATCTTTAGCCAAACACATTAAAAAAGGAAATGGGGGAAGAAGGGGAGGAGGAAAAAAGGACTCCAATATTACCAGAACTCAAAGAGGAGAAATAACCAACACCACAAAAATACAGGGGAGAGAATATTATTAAATAAAACAGAACATATACCAATAAACTAAACAAACTAGAAGAAATGGATAAATTCCTAGAAAGTTCCTGGAAACATAACCACCCAAAATTTAATCAAGGAAGAAATAGCAAATTTTAACAGACCGATTACCAGCAAGGAAACTGAATCAGTTATCAAAACATTCCCAACAAACAACAGACCAGGACCAGACAGCTTCACAGGTGAATTCTAACCAAATATTTAAAGAATACCTATTCTCAAACTATTACAAAAAATTGAAGACAAAGGAACCTTTCCCAATTCATTTCATGAGGACAGCATTATCCTGATACCAAAACCAGTTTAAAGGCACTAAAAAAAAAAAAAAAAAAAAAAAAAAAAAAAATTAGCCATAGGCCAATAGTTCTGCTAAACAAAGATGCAAAAATCCTCAACAAAATATAGCAAACCAAATCCAACAATACATTTAAAAAATTATTCACCATAACCAAGTGGGATTGATTCATGGGATATAAGTGTTGTTCATTATGTACAAATCAACGTGATACATCCCAACAACAAGAGAAAGGATAAAAACCACATGATAATTAGATGCAAAAAAAAAAAAAAAGCAGTTCACCAAGTATAATATCCATTCATGAAAAAACCCTCAGCAATGTAGGTTTAGAGGGAACATACCTCAACATAAGAAAGGCATATATGAAAAACCCACAGCTAACATCTTTCTTCATGGTAAAAAGCAGAGTTTTTCCCCCTAAGATCAGGAGTAAGGCAAGGATGTCCACTTTAACCACTTTCATCCAACACAGTACAAGTTCTAGCCACAGCTATCAGACAAGAAAAAAAAAATTGATAAGGAAGAAGTAAAACTTTCACTATTTGCTGGTAACATGATACAGTATGTAGAAAACCCTCAAGACTCCACCAAAAAACTACTAGAACAAATAAATGAATTTAGTAAGGTTGCAGGATACAAAAATCAATATACAGAAATTCTCTTGTATTTCTATATGCTAATAATGAAATAGCATAAATTATACAATTTACAATTGCATAAAAAATAATAAAATACCTAGGAATAAATTTAACTAAGGAGGTGAAAGACCTGTACTCCGAAAACTATAAAACACTGATGAAAGAATTTGAAAACAAAAACAAATGGTAAGGTATTTCACACTCATGGACTGGAAAAATATTTTAAAGTATCTATACTGCCCATAGCAATGTACAAATTTAATGAAATCCCTATCAAAATACCAAAAACATTTTTCACAAACCTAGAACAAATAATCCTAAAGTTTCTGTGGAACCACAAATGACCCCAAATAGCAAAAGCAACCTTGAAAACAAGAACAAAACTGTAGGTACACAATCCCAGATTTCAAGCTATATTACAAAAGCTGTAGTGATCAAAACAGCATGGTACTGGCACAAATCAGACACAGCAATCAATGGAATAGAATAGAGAGCCCAGAAACAAACCCACACATATATGGTCAATTAATAGTCAACAAGATAATAGGCAATGGGAAAAGGTCTCTTCCACAAATGGTAATTGGAAAACTGGATACCCGCATGCACAAGAATGACACTGGACCACTTTCTTACACCATACACAAAAATAAAAACAGATTAAAGACCTAAATGAGAGAATTGAAACCATAAAAAATCCTAGAAGAGAACACAGGCAGTAGCTCCTTCGACACTGGCCATAGCAACATTTTTCTAAATAGGTCTTCTGAGGCAAGGGAAACAAAAACAAAAATACACTATTGGGACATTATAATTAAAAGATTTTGCACAGTGAAGGAAAAAAAAAAAAACTACAGAACTACAAGGAAACCTACAGAATGGGAGAAGATATCTGCAAATGACATATCCAATGAAGGGTTAATATCCAAAATATAAAAAGAACTTCTAAAACTTAACACCCAAAAAATAAATGATCCAGTTAAAAATGAGCAGAAGACTTGAACAGACATTTCTCCAAAGAAGACATACAGATGGCCAATAGACACATGAAAAGATGCTCAATATCACTCATCATCAGGGAAATGCAAATCAAAACCACACTGAGATACCACCTCACACCTGTCAGGAGGACTGAAATCAATACCACAAAAAACAAGAGGTAGTGAGGATTCAGAGAAAGGGGAACCCTCTACAATACTGGTGGGAATGCAAACTGTTGCAGGCACTATAGACAACAGTATGGAGGTTCCTCAAAAAATTAAAAATAGAACTACCATATATGATCCAACAATTCTACTACTGGGTACTTGCCCAAAGAATATGAAAACACTAATTTGAAAAGATATATGCACCCCTATGTTTATAGCATTATTTATAATATCCAAATTATGAAAGGAAACTGAGTGTCCATTAAGAGCTGAATGGATATAGAAGGTGTGGCATGTATATACAATGGAGAATTATTCAGCCATAAAAATGAATCATATCTTGTCATTTGCAACAACATGGATGGATTTAGGGGGTATAATGCTAAGTGAATTAAGCCAGTCAAAGAAAGACAAATAACATGATTTCACTCACGTGGAATTTAAAAAACAAAAGAGATAAGGAAAACAAAAAACCAAAAAAACAGAGGGAGGCAAACCAAGAAACAGACTCTTAACTATAGAGAATGAACTAATGGACACCAAAAGGGAGGTGGGTAGAGGGATGGCTAAAATAGGTGAAGGAGATTAAGACTATTTATCATGTATAAAGTTGTTCAATCACTGTATTGTACACCTGAAACTAATATAATGCTGTATGTTAACTACACTGGAATTAAATTTTTTAAATATAAGATGAAAATAAAAAGTGAATTAAAGAGAAAAAAAAAAAAAAAGAGAGAAGTGATTACCTTGACTTTGTGTGTATGCCTTAAAGGGACTTAGGGAATATTTGTCTATTTACTTCGTGGTTCAGCCAAACAAAAAAACTTAACACAGCTACTCATCCAGGCCTCCATTACAGTGTAAGAAATTCTGACTCATTACACATGGATTGGGGCCTAGGGTCAGGTAGGTTTTAAAAGTGTTTCCTAGGTAATCATGAGCAGTCAGGTTTGAACACCACTACACCAGACTAGAGGAACAGAAAAGAGTACACTATTTGCAGATATATGAGCACATGGTTGGAAACGCACTTTTCTAGAATGTAATGAAGTAATATATTCAAGAACATTCACATCCTTTGCAATTTTGTGGAGGATGTTAAGAAGTTATTCCCCATTTCAGTTTGCTCAGCATTTAGGTAAGGCAACAAACTACCTTTGGGAATGCTGCCATCTAATAACTAATTCTATATACTAAATGAGACAGGGTCCACTAATGTCTATTACAGTGTACTGGGGTATTCATTAACTACAATTTGATCTCAATGTACTACCTTACACTCTCCAATAAAACTCCTAAAGTAATTCCATCTTTTTCCTTTATCTTTACCAAATTCAAATACCTCATATTTTAAAACACAGTTTTCAAATAATTTTTGTCTTGTTCTCAAGGAAGTGAAGTAGCTTCCTAAAGTGTATGATTAAAGAGAAAATATATGTTTCTAAAAAATATTCTTAGAGTTGATTACTTAGCTGGCAAGGACTATAGGTCAACATTTCATTCCCAAATCTTTCCATCTCAGGGTATATTAAATAACAAATATAAAAACCTTCTTCAGTTTGTGGCTGGATTGTTGCAGGAGGCCATTTCTCCCAGTCATCAGTTAAATAATAAACTCTGTCTGATACTCAGGGAAGCCAACAATGAGAAGCTAAATTTGTGCCTCCTAACAGATGTTTTCACCGGGAAAGCACTGATGCACTTCATGCAATCTTTTTCAAAGCAAATCACGGGCTTTTTCAAACTCTGATCCATATTCACAGACTCAGTAACTGAAATGTGAAGGAAAACAACACCATGAAGAAAGCCCATTTTATGAGTAATGCTTCATGGCACAGACTGTAGCCAGCAAGGAAAGCTTAATATAAGCTGTCTGTTTTCCATTCATCAGTGAGTTGTTTTGATTTGCTTTTAATCCAAGCAGATTCACTGGGATACATGGAAAAGTGAGTACATGCTCTAGAGGAAGCCAAGACATCCTACAGAGATGGGTTAGGACAGTACTGTCAACATTAGGCTCTTTAAGAATTCAGAACATGTGGGGTGCCCGGGTGGCTCAGTCAGTCAAACATCTGCCTTTGGTTCAGCCTCATGATCTCAGGGTCCTGGGATCTAGCCCAGTGTTGGGCTCCTTGCTCAGCCCGGAGTCTGCTTCTTTCTCCCTTGGCCCCTCCCCCTGCTCATGTGCACTTTCTCTTTCTCTCTCTCTCTCTCTCAAATAAATAAAACCTTTTAAAGAATTCAGAACATAGTTAATAGCAAGTACTTTAAAGCTGAAAAGTGTAGAAAGAAGAGATTAGAAAGTTCTCTAGGTCTATTCTAGTCAGAGTGTTTATTTTTTTTCCAAAAAGGGGTAGGAGAATTTGCTGTCTTATATGGTAACATCTAAGAGATCCATAAAGTGGTGCAGTTCCCATAAGTGTAATTCTAGCAAAGTAATCATTTCTTTCATGGTTTCCATTTCTCCACGGAGTTCAACCAAAATGTTCTATCCATAAAACAGCACACAGGACACACGCTTCCATCTCTCAAGTACTAAACTAGAACAGTTATTTTTGTGGTGATATGGCCCGCAAATTTTCAGCTGGTAAAATAAACCATAGAAAAATACCTACAATGAATTAATTATAAGAATCTCTGGGGATTTAAGAGTACTTTCTACAAATGACTTTATCAATCTCCAGAAAATCCCTAAAGATTTCTATACCCATTTTATAAAGAAGTAAAATTTACAGAGGTGGGAGCTAGACTGGCATGGGTACAGCAAAAGTGGATATGGTTTTATTAATTTTGAGTCATGAACCGTCACAGTCCTTAAGTATCAGATTTTAAGGACTTGGGTCTATCTGCATTTTTCATATTTTCTGGTCAAATATGATACTACTACATTGTATAAGCTACTTATATAGACTTTAAAGAGGCTGACGATAAAGACTCCACAGAAGGGAGTTAGTGCCACTTATCTTAGATACCCCTGTGGGGTATTTTTCACACTCATTTTATATATCCTTATAGAACACGGTAGAATGTGAAACAAAGGGAGCAACCAGTTTTCACATTACTATACAAAAACTAGCAATGTGTTAATTGTACTTTGCTTCCCTCATGTAGATGCAGAAGAAAAGTTAAGAGAACGATAGGACAAAGGAGCAAGGATATGAATGTTGAAAGCACATGTGGGTCCAAGATCCATTTCCAGTATTTATTATCCTGGGAAATTGCCACAAAAAAAGGTTTTTGTGCTATCTATCCAGATCTTTTCTAGCCCTCCAAATGTGGTTCAATTTGAGGCATGTTTATTCTAGTCACTTAGTAAATAAGTAGGGAAAGTCAGTTTGTTGAATATTCCAAGCAAGAAAGAAAACAAAAACATTCACTCATTCCCTGCTTTTCCTGCACCCATCATCACATCCATGGTCTCGGCCAGGCTGAACATGGTGGTGTTCATGACTTACCAGAGGATGGGTCTGTTATGTGGACCCTCCCTTTTCCTACTGCTGGAGACCCAGTATAAAAGGGTTGTGTCTCAGGTCTCAAGTAGTATGAATAGGCTTACCTTCTTACTGGTTTACTTCCTCTAAAGTTGCTATTTCCTATAATTCTATCTCCTTAGTTTTTCTCCTCTTAGAGCTTAATCAGAAAACTGGCAGTAGGCTGGGAGACATCATTATTGGCTTATCTACTCCATTTATCCAGTAAGACAACATTTGGCAAATTTTGATATCAGAACATTCTTCTTAGGCTTAGCTAGCTATAAAAAACTTACCTGTACTTTATTACATATTTTTTAAATCAAAATATATACCCAATACATACATCAGTATTACGGTTTAATTTTTCCAAGAGAAATAATCATAACAATATTCTGTGGGGAATTCACGCTGCCATAGACTGACATTTGTTTCTTCTTTCATCATGGATTCTCTGTCCTAAGGAAGAGGATCATCACAAATACCACCTATGAGAAATTCACTAGATATCAAGTAATCTCTAAAATTTTGGTTCTATCACCTGTGAAATAGAATACTGACTTTTTGGGTATTTATGAGGATTGAGCTGAACAATGTGAAATGGTTAGTACAGAGGTAGATAGATGTTAACTACTCAGTAAATACTAGCTTTATCATCACCATCGTCATCATTACCAGTGTCAGTCTGCTGGACACTTTCACCTGCATTTCTAAGTCTTTTTCACCCTTTCCTATCCTGACTGTTGCCCTCAGAGACTGGCTTTGCATCTAGCTTCAGGTTTGGGTCCACCAACAAGGAGCTCCAGAAGGAGATGAGAGAAAGGCTACCCTGTAGTCTCCTCACACCCTTGAAAATAAACCTTTTTGATTAATTCTTATTTTGTGCCATATGTTTGCTAAAGGGATTCTAACTTATAAATTCATCTTTATATCATCTTCATCAGAAAGTTTAACATTTATGAAGGAAAAACTGTATAGATAATTGCTGAATTTACAAGTTTTCATCCACATACATCATTTGCAAGAAGAATCAAATGGTAAAATTTGCTTCTATTCAGACTCAATTATCACTTATGTCTAAATCATGATTTCAGGAGAGCAAGAAATAGAGATACTTCCTGATGTCCAGTAAGGGTACAGCTTTCATAAATCTGAAAAGTGAGATTTAGTACAGGCCTTTACTTTGATAAACATTTTGCCTTAACTTCTTTTCAACTGTCTAATAATATGGCTACTTCTATTGTTCATTTTAGGTGCTTAATAACAATGAAAAGTTGTTCTCTCAGCATCTCATTCAAAATATTGAGGTTATAAACCTTCTATTGTCTGATTTTGTGTGTTTTTTTTTTAACTTTTTAGAATACTTCCATTTGTTCTTTTTTTCTAAAAACATTTACTTATTGGTACAATTATCTATATCCTATCTCATATTAAAATTAAAATCCTATCTCATATTGACCTCATAGAGGTCAATAGCACATATTTGTGATGTGAATCAAGAGACTTAATTTCCAGCTCTGACTGGTCTAGTTTGTTATCCATTACTACATAGGTGTGTTCCCTAGGTAGCTTTCTTACCATGCTGTGCCTCGATGTCTTAATCTGTTGTAAAGGGATATTTTGACATGCCTTCCTCCTTGGACTACTTTAAATTTATTATGAGTCAATATAGATCAAAGGATTTTGAAATGTTACAAATGTCAGGACTTTAGAATAGATATGTCATTTATCACATAAACCTTCTCTACTTTGTGTGAAAAAAAACAACTCTAACACTTTCTATTTAGTAGCACATTTGTGTAATTTCATAGATCTCAATAGGACAAAGAAAGGACTCAAACACACGTAACCTGACAGAATTTTTGTGGGACCCTCTTGGTCCATCTCTAAAGAGAATTTTGCTCAGAATTATCCCTTACAACTCAAGTTCTAGGGTGAATTTTAATTACTGTTTCTGGTTTTTCACTGTTTCCAAGAGAAAACAAGAGACAGTATACACTAGACCAGCCTGAAACATCAGAAAATTTTTAATAATTCATAGTAATAATCCATAATTAATAATTCAATGGAAATAAGCTAAGACTTTTTCTCTCTTCAATTGTTCTAGTTGAATCTACAACTGAGGGTATAATGTATTCCAATAAACAGAATCAGAGAAAATACCCAAAGATAAATGTGCCCAGTTTTGGCTCTGGTTGGAACATAAGAGTTAATTCATATAGAAGATGAATATGCATAAAGTATAACAACATATATTTGGGTTCAAATAATCACAAATATGTGCTATTGACCTCTATATGCCATGTTTTCTTCATTCAAAATAAGTGCAATCATTAGGGCTATGAAGAAAACAAATGGGGGTGATGTGATCAACAGTGTCTAGCTAGAGGCATTAATTAAGATTGGGTGGCAGTCAAGAAGGCTTCTTTAAGGAAGAGCCATTTGACTTGAGACGTGTATGAAGACAGAGCCAACCAAGGGAAGATCTGGAGGCAGATGATTTCAGGCTGAGGGAATACACCCCCGTCCCCTCAAAAATTATGAAAAATATGGAGAAGCAAACAAATTTAGTTTGGTTGAGCAGAGGTTAGTATGAATTAAGTAGAAAGAGCATACTATAGAAAAAACGTAGGCAAAGAAAAACTAATGGAAGGCCTTGTGAACCAAGGTAACGGCTTTGCATTTTAAGTACAAAGGTAAACCATTAAAATGTTTGAAAGAGGTAAGTGGCATCCATCCATTCAATCAGTATTTATTTAGCACCATCAGTATTTCAGGCACTGACCAACGCTGAGGATTTTCTGACTACAAAAATCCCTA
This sequence comes from Mirounga leonina, assembly GCF_011800145.1. Taxonomy (NCBI): domain Eukaryota; kingdom Metazoa; phylum Chordata; class Mammalia; order Carnivora; family Phocidae; genus Mirounga; species Mirounga leonina. The sequence goes on from NW_023270305.1 coordinate 59,763,436, forward strand.
CCCTGACCTATGGAAGGTCCTTCCAACTGCTGCGGAGAGAATCATTACAATAGGTACAGTATTGGAAGCTATTGGGAACCTAGAGTAGTAATTCAGTCAAGAGACAAATGATGGCGATTTGACTAGGGGAGGGATTCGGGCAATAATTCTTATTTATATCATAGCTTTCCTGTGGGTATTAGATCATGTAACATTATGCTGTCATATAGCAAATACTCAAAAAATTATAAATATTAGTGTTGCATAGCAGCAGAAGGGATCGTTCCAAATTTCACTGATTCTTTTGGAACCGTTCATTGAATAGAAGTGGCTAATAACTGACTACTTATTAACAGTAACTGGCATGGCTAAGACATGGGTATGAATTGACAACAGATAATCTTCACACACAAACCGTGATCCCTGAGCACTATTATTTTTCTTTGACTTAGGGAATATGATAGGATAGAGGAATCAAAAAGGATGTAAGGACTAGAGTGATGGGATTCATAAAGGCACCCCCAAAATATATTAATATGTTTATCTTTAACACAATCAATTCCAAGTTGTTTTAAAAAATGGATTTTTTTCCTTTTCTATGTTTAGTTGATATAGATACATATGTGCATACATATACACAGAAGTGTAGGTGTTGTGTTTATTCTGCTTAACTATTTCCAATAAGTTGCAGATCCTACCTACCCACCTCCAAGATGCTTCAGCATAGATACCCTAATAGAGCCAGGCTCCCCAATAACCAAACACCAGTATCAAAAAAAAAATCATCACTAATATCACTAACATAGAGCCCATATTAAATTTTCCCTATTACCCCAAAAAGTAACTGTATAGCTCTTTTTTTTTTAAATCCAAGATCCAGTTAAATTTTCACATGGCATTTTTTGGTTAAAATTTTTAGCTTATACTAATGATTATTGTTAAAAAGATTATTACATTGAAGTATGCAAAAATGCTGATTTTAAAACTATCATTCCTTCTACACTTATTTGCTGTTTTTAAAAAATTATCTATTTTAAGCTATAGAAATATAGCAAAATATATTTTCAATGTCGATACACTCTAAAATGAGTAAGTTTGATTTTTTTAAGCAAAAAAGGAGCATCTGTGCTGAGAATTGATTTTGCTTTCTAGGTACATCTTTTCCCTTTCCATCTGAGGTAACAAAACCTCAATTTTCTTTTATAGGAACCACATAATCCTTTCATGTGGCTTGAGAAGAAGGGGCATTTCTCTCTCCTCGACCCAAGGGTAGAGACATGACCCATGCCTAAGGAATTAGAACATTTTATTCCCTTGGCCACAGGACAGGGAAGGGCACATGACTCAAGTCAGGTAAGTCGATATCAATTCTAGGATTTCACTGGAGCATTAGAAAGGAGATGTTCTTTCTCTGGCATTATATGTAGAATGATTAAATCTGGAATTTCCTAATTAATTCATGAAAACAGCTGGCCTGGAAAAGAATCAAAGGAAAGCATGTGCAAGGCAAGAAATGGGCAAAGAAAAGTTGACTGTTGAGGTCCTCAATGAAGACCATGGACCCAGCCAACACTGGAACTGGTCTAGCTCTGAATCTTTAGCCAAGTTAACCAGTAAATCAATTCCCTTTTCAGTAAAAACCACATTGAGTTGGGTTTCTGTCTTTTGCAACTGAATCATCCTAGTTAGTAACACTTCTTAAGCTTTATCAAGTTTAGATGAGAATAGACCTTTGGTTCAATCTCCTCCATTCACAGGTCAAGAAGCTTAAGTCCAGAATAGTCCTGAAAATTGAGAGATTGAACGGCTTGCTCACTGAAAAACTACAACTAAAAACCAGGTTTTTATACTTTTTGTTTAGCACCATGTTTTACTTCTTGCAATTTGACTTCAAGCTGTATTCAGTGTATGAACCACAAAAGTACACACTAATTAGCTAGATTTTGCTTATCTTTATGTGAACAAATTAAATAAACCAGGTAACAAAAGTATTCTCCTAAAAACAGACCTAGTGTTTTATTTGAGCTTAATAATTCCTATAATCATTGGAGTCTTTAATATCTTAGTGACGGACAACTTTAAAGTCCTCCAACCAGGAATGCCATTGATGCCATTGGATTTCCTTAGAGTGAAATCACTTTATAAGAAAGCCACCTCACTACTATTTTCCATGACTGCTGTCTGCAAATATATTCTGTTCTACAGGGAATTGTAACTTCATAATGAAAATTCATCTTATTAGCTATTAATTATATAAGTGATCCAGATATCTGCTGTTTTAAGAAAAACTGGTGAACATTTAAAAATTTCCATGTAATACTGTTCAAAAGCATTTGTGATTATTATAATTTTAATTCCTCAAATATATTGTCTTTTCTCCCCCCAGAGGTCACTTTTTGAAACATAGATTTTCTGCATCTTGAAGTCATTTTCTTTTGTTAATTTTCCAAAGAACATTGCAAAAAAAAAAAAATAACAACACTTGGAAATACACGTATAAAATCTAGCAATCTAGAAATCCAGTATTTATGTCAGACTCAAGAAAGAATACCATTCCTTTCTAGCTGCACTAGGGAACAATATAAAAATGGCCATTTATTTTGTTTTGTCATTTTCCTGAGCAGGCTACCCACAGGGTACTTAAATAGTTGATTTTCTCTTTTGCCATCTCTCTAGGTTAACAACAAAAATATACTTAGCTACCAAGAAACTAAATAGGTTATTTATGTTTCACTTGTCAAATCTGTATTTTCCAAATATCCCCTGAGCCAGATTTGAGGAGGAGGTGAAGCCAAGGTGTGGGATATTTCATATATATTTAATTCACAATTCTAAAGAGGTACAATTATTTCCCCTTTCCCCCCATTAGTTGTGCTGGGCATCTACAATGTCAGCAATAAGGGCATCACTGTGCTTTGAATTGATTCTGTTGAATCCACAGGGTCCAATGGACAAACTGAATGACTTTAATTTTCCAGTTGGAGAATGTGGCATATTGGCTCATCCACATAACAGGAAGTCTCCACCTTTCTGCCTGCTGCTCCCTCATTATGAAATCACACTACATATCCAGTGTCTACATGGATGACAGGTCACTAGAATAAGACCTGACCCACTCTTTTTTATCTTAGGTTTTTTCATCATTTCTAAAAGCTGACAAACAAGAACATCTTCATCTGCCAGAAAACTATTATTGGAATATCTGAAGAATAATAAACTCAGCTTAATTGGATGCTTTTCTGTTCTAGGAGTACTCAGTGAGCAATAGCTCCATGTCAGAGTTCATTTTTTCTCTGCTTTCAATATAAGCCAACTTCTCTACCTGTTACCATAATACTGCCTTCTTTCCCTTATTTCTAGTCTCAGTTTGATATTACAATATTCATCAACTACAGGAAAGGAAAAGGAAGAAGCTGATGCATTCTTTCTGATGAGTAACATTTTAACCACATGTTGATGCGTCAAAGAAAATGGGAATTCTGAGAATGCAAACTGTACCACACTAAAAAAAATCTATCAGCTACCCACAAATAAAAATGCATGTGGTTCAATGATGGCAATATATTGGGCAAAGCACCCTAATAATGCTCCCATTGAGAACTTAAAATGTCTGGAATAAAATGTTTTTAAAGCTTATTTTTAAGTGCATTTACTCGTCTTCAAGAATACAAAGAGTCCTCTGAAACCAAGATCTTAATAAAAACAGAACCCACAGAGGTAAACAGAGCCCTGAAGTTGGCCTTTGATTTTTAGAGTCCTTGCCAGTTCCTATTGGTTTTTAGCTTCCATGCTTTATGGGTGGGGGTGAAGAGTTTCAAGTACAAAGAGACTTAGTTTAGGAACCTACTGAAGTGGAGAGGCTAAAAGACCATCACCACATTTAATTGGCACCCTAAAAAATCTGTCCGTTTAATGAACGACCAGAAATCCATGTCTTTCCTTAAGGTGGAAATACGGAAAAAACCGGTCTCAAATCTTAGCACTGGGTTAGGAAAAATGAAAACAAAGCCTCCTCTCAAAATACTAAACCATAGCTAGCCCTTACGATGTTAGACAGCAATAACCTTTAATCCCAGAATTTAATTCAAGTTGATCCCAGAGGGGTAACACTCTGAAGTGCTTGTCAAAAATAGTAGAAAATACATTCTAGAGCACCAACTTTTGACTCAGGTGTCTAAAGATCCCAACAAATAAACCTTCCAGAAATATAAGCACAGTAAATCACAACACTCATGAGGAAATAAGCCAAGAGCAAAAAACCAGTGGAAACCACAGCCATTAGAATCAAAACTGTAAAAATTTAAATATTAGATTCATCACATAATTAAAAACTATTGTTTCAAATGTTCCAGGAAATAGGAGCCTGATAGTAAGAATTAGCAGTAAGAGTGTATAAGATCTCCAAAACAGCTTTGAAAACAAACAAAAAAATAGAAATGAAAGTTACGATAATTTAAATTAAAGCTCAATTAGCATATTAGATGTGAGATTGCAGAAACCCAAGGAAAATGTTAGGAAACTCTAAGTCTTATCTAAGAAATTACCCAAAAGTCAGCATAGAAAAGCAAAAAAATGAAAAATATGAAAGAGACATAAAGGGTAGAGTAAAAAGGTCTATAAAACATCTAATCAAAATTTTAGAATAAAGTGAGATAATGGCTAATAACTTTCTGGAACTTATTTTTTTAAAAGCCAAAATTTATACTCAAAGTAACAAAGAGTAATAAATTTAAAAATCACCTACATCTAGACATAATGTTATGAAATCTCAAAACAACATCAACAAAAAAACCAAAGCATTTTTATCACAAATATCAATATTATAACAAAAAAGGTGGTATAACCACAGTGAATAAAAAAGTATTATCAACAACTGTGAATCAACAAATATAAAAACTGAGTTGAAATGGAAACATTGCATGCAAAATACATAAATACAGCATTAACAAAATAAATGAAGAAATATAAAACTTGAATGACCAATATTAATACATATATAACACCATGACAAAAAAAAAACCCAAAAACGTAAAAATTGGCTCTAAAAGAGAAAGGAGCCCTATTTGCAGTTAATTCTGCTTTCCTCCCACAAATATACCAGCATATAATGAACACCACATATTCTTTGTTATCTAACCCAGCCTCATGTCTCTGCACCCAGCATTACACGTAGACTGGGCTCTAGTCAAGATGAACTACTTACAGTCTGCAAATTCCAAGCCATCCTTTGCTCCTGGCCCTGAGCTGAGCTGTTGTTTCCATCTGAATTCTCCCTTTCCTCTTATACCCCTTCTTCCTCCTTCAGGGAATTTCTGCTCATTGTTTATGATATAATTCAGGTGTTGCATACTCCAGAAGGCCTCTGTAACTTTCCCCACCTGATCCCATCTTGAGTAAAGGGCTCTCCAGGTGTTTCCATAATGAAATGAATTGTCTATTTCTTGGCTGCCTCTGCCAGCAGACTGAGAGCTTCTGAAGGAGAGTAACTGTGACATTTGATCTCTTGATTCCAGATTCTCCTTCAAGACTTAGCACAGTACTTAAATGTGATAGTTTATGTCAAGGTGTTCTATAATTCCTTGCTGGGTGAATGCAATTTATCTTGATAGTATTTTAGACAGGAATTTAGAAATTCATCCATCTTATAACTTTTGTTAACAATTTTCTGCTTGATTTCTCTGTAATTTTTTGATGAGGTAAGAATATGTCCACATCAGAAGTGAATGTCTAGTCTGATTAGTGACCTAGTATAAATGTTGGCTTTGTGGCTTTTACATTAGTGTCTTATGAGTGTGGTAAGAGTGGTAAGAGAGTCATTTTCTTGATCCAGTTCCTAAATGCAGAGCCAAAATGCTAGTAAACTGACCAAGATATAAGCCACCAGTTGAGGGTTTGGGTAATCAGTTACATAGCCTTTCTTTACATAAACCTCTGCACCTGGAGTCCCTTCCTTCCAGAGAAGTCCTCACAGCACTCTTTAATATATATATTTTAAGATTTTATTTCTTTATTTGACAGAGAGAGAGAGAGTGAGGGTGCACAAACAGGGGGAGGTGCAGCGGGAGAGGGAGAAGCAGGCTCCCTGTTGAGCAGGGAGCCCGGCATGGGACTCGATCCCAGCACCCCAGGATCCTGACCAGAGCCGAAGGCAGACGCTTAACCGACTAAGCCACCCAGGTGCCCCCTCACAGCACTCTTTAAACTAAACAGGAAGTAGCATAAGAAAATTTAGGCTTCTTCTTCATATTGTAAATATTTATATTCTACTTGATTTGAGGCAGCTCACATGAGAGGATAAAGGCAGGTTTTAGTGTTAGGTAAACTTGAACTCATTTTGGCTCTGACACAAAAAATTATCTGGGTATCCTTGGAGAAGTTTTATAGGCTTTTAAAGCATGTTTTTCATTTTTAAATTAGATAATAATCTCTACTTCACTTAGTGTGGGAATTCCCAACAAACATTGGGCCCACTGCCTTGTACCCAACAGGCCCTTGGTTGGTTCACTATCCTGAGACATGAGCATGCTACAGCCTCTTAAAATAAATGAAGTCCACAAAATTCTTCCTTGCTTAATTATAAGCTTCTTGAGAACAAGTACTTCACTATGCTAACTGTGCGTAGTACATTACCATGCACATAAAAGCACAATAGATTTTGGTGATTTGGTGAATTCCCATACTTAAATCATCTTTTCCAAGTACCTATATGCAGGAACTTGCTTTTTAACAACCTGAATTTAGTTTCTGTGATTTGGAGTCTTAGTGAATATCAAAGAAGCTTTTGATGGCCCGGAGCTACATTTCAGAATTAAGTTCACCTCAGATTTCACATGGCTGGTGTAACTTCTTGGCCTTCTGACTTGTACATACACATCCTCCATCTATCACTTCTGCTGACACTGGTCAAGTGCAGAACTCCAGAGGTCTCTTGCCCTCCGAGATATCTGCTGGTCTGCCCCATCTTCCTCCCTATTTTTCTCTCAATCCATTTCTGTCTTCTCCCCATAAATGAAATATTCAGTGTTATCTACCCAAAATATTCTCTTCTACAGCATACCCTTGGGTGTGCTGTTTCCTCAATCTGAACTGCTATTTCTCCATTTCTTTGCCTGGAGAATCCCTATTCGTGCTTCAGATCCTGGCTAAAATGTTTCCCTTCCTAGGAAGTGTTTTCTGACTATTCTTGACCGTTTCCCAAATTCCTTCTGGGCCTAATAGTATTCTATATTGTTTTATTGATTTGGATCTATTTAAATGTAATTATCAGTTTCTACATCTATGTTACTGTATCCTTGTAGATAGTAAGCATATCTTATTCTTCTCAGTAGCCTCTGGATCTAGCACCCTTGACTTATAGCATTGTTCAATAAGTATTGAAGAAAAAAAATGGATTACTCTGCCAGACATGAAGGTTTCCACTGATCCACCTCTGCATCCTCACTTCTCAGGTCCTGGTCAGATGCAGATATTACTGTTCTTATTCTTGTACGTCAGCAGAGCCCTTGTCTTCTTGTTTTCTCTGATCGCCTCCCAAAAGCCTTTAGTCTGCATTCCCTCAGTACTTATCTCTCACCTTATCCCTCTATCCTACAGCCACATAGAGTCCCATAATGCCTCCAGGTATGTTATTTTATTACATTAATCATCAAAACTCTCATCTTTAGCTTTGCCAAAAAAAAAAAAAAAAGTTATGTAGGCAATTTGTAAGCACAGCAAACATCCAAAGTTCATTTCTCTGAGCATGCACCATATCTTCTTCTGGGTGCTAGAAGCCTTAGTGTCTTAGGTCACAGTGTTTCTCCCCATCTGTGTGTGTTATAGAGTCCCTGCTTATCCACTCCTAAAAAACCAAGGCTCTGTTGGAGCTCTTTAAGCTTTGGTTGCACACTGAGCATTTAACTGTACTGAAGACTGCAGTGCAGCTTCACACATGGAAGGGGAGCTTTCCACACCAGGACAGATGCAAACAAAGAGAATATTAAAACATAAAAGCAATTCAACCTACTTGTGATTTCCTGTATTGCCCCAGTGATTGCTAATTATCAGAAGATTTGTGTGTGTGGAGAAGTCCTCTCTCTAGCAGGCTTGCTTTCTCTCTGTTTTCCATCCTGTATAATGTGGCATTTCATATGTGGCACTCATTCAGGTCAGAGATAATCCACGGGTCCCACATTCCATGCCTGAGTTCTCTTGCTCACACGGGTAGGACAGGGAAAATCTACATTCATATCCAAATAGGTCATCTTGAGATGGTGGATAAGAAATGGGAAAAAGGATAGGGAAACAAAGACTGAAAAGTTCCAACTTGGAGGGCTATTTATCATCATTTCCTTTAGTTGGTTTTCTGTTTCTTTTCCTTCATGGTTTTCTGTATTGATTACCACAAGGGAGCCACTTTCTTTATACCAGGGAGAATGGTCTGGGATGTACAGTACTTCTCAGGGAAAGGTTTGTTTTAGAGAGCCAAAAACCATAAGATACCTTGGAACAAACCTAACCAAAGAGGTAAAGGATCTATACTCTAGGAACTATAGAACACTCATGAAAGAAATTGAAGAAGACACAAAAAGATGGAAAATCATTCCATGCTCATGGATCAGAAGAATAAACATTGTTAAAATGTCTATGCTTCCCAGAGCAATCTATACTTTCAAAATACTGATCAAAATACCAATGGCATTTTTCAAAGCACTGGAACAAACAATCCTAAAATTTGTATGGAATCAGAAAAGACCCTGAATCACCAAGGAAATGTTGAAAAAGAAAAACAAAGCTGGGGGCATCACATTGCCTGATTTCAAGCTATATTACAAAGCTGTGATCACAAAGACAGCATGGTACTGGCACAAAAACAGACACACACAGACCAATGGACCAGAATAGAGAGCCCAGATACGGACCCTCAACTCTATGGTCAAATAATCTTTGACAAAGCAGGAAAAAATATGCAATGGAAAAAAGACAGTCTCTTCAATAAATGGTGCTAGGAAAATTGGACAGCTATATACATAAGAAAGAAACTCGACCATTCTCTTACACCATACACAAAGATAAACTCAAAATGGATGAAAGACCTCAATGTGAGACAGGAATCCATCAAAATCCTAGAGGAGAACATAGGCAGTAACCTCTTTGACGTCGCCCACAGCAACTTCTTTCAAGATACATCTCCAAAAGCTAGTGAAACAAAAGCAAAAATGAACTTTCGGGACTTCATCAAGATAAAACCTTCTGCACAGCAAAAGGAACAGTCAACAAAACAAAGAGGCAACCCACGGAATGGGAGAAGATTTTTGCAAATGACACTACAGAGAAAGGGCTGATATCCAAGATCTATAAAGAACTTATCAAACTAAATACCCAAAAAACAAATAATCAAGTCAAAAAATGGACAGAAGACATGAACAGACACTTCCCCAAAGAAGACATACAAATGGCTAACAGACACATGAGAAAATGTTTATTATCATTAGCCATCAGGGAAATTCAAATCAAAACCACATTGAGATACCACCTTACACCAGTTAGAATGGCAAAAATCGACAAGGCAAGAAACAACAAATGTTGGAGAGGTTGTGGAGAAAGGGGAATCCTCTTACACTGTTGGTGGGAATGCAAGTTGGTATAGCCACTTTGGAAAACAGTATGGAGGTTCCTCAAAAAGTTAAAAATAGAGCTACCCTATGACCCAGCAATTGCACTCCTGGGTATTTACCCCAAAGACACAGATGTAGTGGAAAAAAGAGCCATATGCACCCCAATGTTCATAGCAGCAAAGTCCACAATAGCCAAACTGTGGAAAGAGCCAAGAGGCCCTTCAACAGACAAATGGATAAAGAAGATGTGGTCCATATATACAATGGAATATTACTCAGCCATCAGAAAGGATGAATACCCAGCTTTTGCATCAACATGGATGGGACTGGAGGAGATTATGCTAAGTGAAATAAGTCAAGCAGAGAAAGTCAATTATCATATAGTTTCACTTATTTGTGGAACATAAAGAACAGCATGGAGAACATTAGGAGAAGGAAGGGAAAAATGCGGCGGGGGGGAGAATCGGAGGGGGAGACAACCATGAAAGACTATCGACTCCGAGAAACAAACTGAGGGTTTTAGAGGGGAGGGGGGTTGGGGGATAGGTTAGTCCAGTGACGGGTATTAAGGAGGGAACATATTGCATGGAGCACTGGGTGTTATATGCAAACAATGAATCATGGAACACTACATCAAAAACTAATGATGTAATGTATGGGGATTAACATAGGAATAAAAAAAAAAAACTAATGATGTACTGTATGGTGACTAGTATAAATAATAAAAAAAATATATAAAAACATATAAAAGTCATGGAGCCTGCCTAGGTTTCTCTTTCTCCCACTGCCTCTCCCCCTGTTCACTTCTCTCTCTCTCAAAAAAAAAAAAAAAAACAAATTCATGCTGTCTAATGTAATAGTTGCTGACAGAACCTTTTTTCAGATTTTAAAGAGATGGAAGATATATAATGATAGGGATGAGAGGATCAAGAGAAAGCAAATATTTTCCAGAGAAGGGGCTCCAGAAATTAACCAAATCACTGTGCTGAGAGTCAGTTGACCAGGGGAAATTTTCAAGGATCTTCAGGACACCATTTTCCTCGTTCCAGAAATCAAAGGATTAAAAACAACTTTTTAAATTTTTTTAAGCATTATTTTTCTCTTAGAGAAATAAATGTAAAAGGGAAGAGTTTTTCTTTTTCTCCTGTAACATTAGTTTCCCACAACCCAATGTCTAGAGTAAGAAGAAATAAATTTTAGTTGCAGTTAGAACTTCAGAATGATACACAAAGAAACACTGCTAAACATAATCATTGAATGTTCCAATGAAGAAGTGCAAAAAATTCTGGAATTTCTTCAATAGAAAATGTTAAGAGCACAATACATTCTCAGTTGATGAGTTTCTTTATGGGAAAAACTGCGCATAGACAGGAAGAGAAATCCAGTGATTTACAATTACTTTTCTGACTCAGTACAATATATCTTTTTTTTTTCAGTACAATATATCTTGAAAACCTCTACCTCAGTGCTTTCTTAACTATAAAAAAGAATTAAAATTCTCCTTTCCACTTCTGATTTCCCCCCCTTCATTCTGGGGAGTCGAACCATGAGAGACTATGGACTCTGAGAAACAAACTGAGGGTTCTAGAGGGGAGGGGGGTAGGGGGATGGGTTGGCCTGGTGGTGGGTATTAAGGAGGGCACGTTCTGCATGGAGCACTGGGTGTTATATGCAAACAATGAATCATGGAACACTACATCAAAAACTAATGATGTAATGTATGGTGATTAACATAACATAAAAAAAATTCTCCTTTCCATTGTTTCAAATTCTATATTTTCAAGACTTTTCTTATATTCTACTTTTTTATTATGAAGCTCACTGTAATGACTTTCTGTGCAGAGTTATACTCAGATTTTAGGGTATAAAAGAAAGAAGTGAGAAATAAAGACTAATGGTTGCCTCCCTGATTCCTCTCAGCTGCTTGAAAGAGTAAAGAGGAATATTCTAGATCTATATTCTAATTAAGACTGGAGGTTTTTAAAGATCTTCTAAATAAAAATCTCCAAAAAGTTGACAGAAGGTTGATTAATGTAATTAGGCCAACACTATTTGATAATTGTTGATAATCAGAGTTGGGCTCCTACCTCCCCAGAGAGAATGGGAGACTGGAGTATTATCTTTCTTGGTGATTACAGTTCAAAGGGATGGCTCAGGTTCTTGTGAAATACATTCCTGAATTGTAGATGATTTATATCTCAGTGGGGCAGAATTTATAGTTTCAAGTTTTCTAAAGTGAATGCTGTTGTTGTTGTTGTTTTGTTTTTTTAAAGGAAGGTCAAGGGCTTAAATTCAGGATGAAACCTGAGGGTCAAGCTGAGGGAAACAACAAGGCCATCTTGGTCACTCTTGCTTTCCCTCTTGCCTCTCTTTTCTGACAAGGATACAACTCTACCCACCTGAGAGAGACTTCTAGGTTCCTCTCCATTTTTAAGTCTCAAGCTTCGGAGTTGTGACCTGAAGCTTCCCACTGAAATTTCCCAGCTCCCATTGATTCTCCTTAGCAGAGAAAATTTCCAAAAGTGGATTTTGCCTACTCAAGAGTGACGATGAATAATCACTGTTAATGATGAGTGCTTTACCAGCAGATCTTTAACCTCCATACAGTTGAGTAAATTAAACTTGGAGAGTTTCTAATGAAGAAAATTTGAAAGCTAATGTATTATATGCTGCCTTAAACTGCTGATTCTGTGACATTCTCTGCTGGTGCTATTCAGTGTCTGCGCTAAGATATAGACCATGCTCTTCATATAATCACCCTAACGTCTAGAATAAATGGAGGATATTTTAATGATAACAGATATAACTTTTATTGTAGCCCCTTCAAAGGAGTTTAAAAATTTTGAGATTACAGGAAAATAATTTTTAAACAGTTACGTAACAGTCTTGATAGGGTGACAGGTTGGAGGCAGTAGGTTCAAATGCTGACTTGCTGCTGACAGAATAAGGGAAAATTATCAAATTATTACAAACCATCTAGCCAACTATGATTGTTCAGGAGACCTCAGGGAGCCAAGAACAGTCCAATTTTTCAAAATATCTTAGTGCTTTTCTCCTTTCACTGGAAGTTTCTTTTTGGCAGAAAAGTAATAAAATGATTATAATTTGAGATTGAGATGAATTATCAATTCATCAGAGTGTATGTTTAATGTGATATACTTGCACTAATGGTATGTGCTTTCTAATTAGGGAGCTATTCTCAAGGCAGGAAAAAATTCATTTTCTCAATAAAAATATTTTACACCCAAGATATGGTGCTTTAAAAAACTTAATAAGCTCTGAGGCTGACATTACAGCAATTAAAATGTGAGTGAAAAAAATAAGTCTTGTTGAGCAATCTGGATGATTGGAGATATTTCCCTTATCATATGGAACATAGGTCACATTTTGTATTATTTGCAAGAATCTGCAATTTACCTCAAGGGAAAAGAAAGCTAATTTTCATAAAGTGACAATGGGATTCTCTATCTCTGGCTGATATACAAATATTGTATTCACTTAGGAAGTGAATATTTCTTGCAGTGGGTTAATAAGGGTTTTGCAGAAGTCTGGTGAATTATGAGGAGGCAATCTTACAATTTAGAGTGTAAGTGATTATGCCTATTTAGTGACTAATGGGGCAGAATTGACCTTTTCCAAAAATGGGCAATATGATTTTTGAATCAGTAAGTTTTTCTCAGTGAATGATTTCACTTGAGTTTGAGAAAAATTAGGTAAGCACATTGACTTTTCCACATGTCAACCCCATAAACATTTATTAAATACTGCTATGTAGATGGCACCTAACTAGAGATAAATATACAAGGTGGGTACCAGGCTAAAGAATTTGGATTTAATCCTAAAATGAAACTCTTGATTACCCCGAATTCTATAACTTGCTTCTTGCTCAGCTGTCCACATTTCTGTAAATGTCACATTCATCCACCTGGTCACTCAAGTCCAAAACTGCAGAGTTGTCCTTAATCAATAATTGCCCTTAATTCCTCCCCATCCTTCATTCTTCTATACCCAATCTATCAGCAAGACCTATTGGCAGTGCCCTCAAAACGTATCCTGAATCTGTCCAGTTTTCTCCAGTGCCACTATCACCAGCCTGATCCACACTATCATCATTTCTAATCCAGATTACACCAAGAATTTCTTCACAGATCTCCCTGCTCCCATTCTTGTCCATTGCTTTATAATCCATTCTCCACCCAACAATCACAGTGATTGTTTTACAGGCATAAATCAGATCATGCCACTATCCTGCTTAATATCTTCTAAATTTTCCCCCTTTGCTTTAAAGTGAAATTTAATCTTTTTCTCAGGGTCCGCATTATCCCATATAATCTGACCACTGTCTACTTCCCCAGTCTTAGATGGTACCATTCTGTTTTCATTTCTCAACTTTGTCCGATTCATTATGACTTTCTTTCAATTTCTGAAACATGCTAGGTGTGTTTCAGAACTTCTGCCTGGTTAGTCTTCTAGCCTAATCCACAATGTGATGTCTATCTCTCGACACTCAGTTTTTAGAGCAAATGTTTCCTTCAGAAGTAGTTATTCCCTAATGGCCTCATCTTAAATAGCCCACCCCCACGATTATATATACACACTTCAAGACACATTCCATCTCTTCTTTTTTTTATCAGAATATGAATCACTACCTCTAAAAATTTTCTTTATTTGATTGTTTTTCTGTTTGAATTTTGTCCTCCATTAAATCACAGGATCCATAACGTCAGGGTGCTAATCTCTCTTACTCACAAATATTCTAAATGCTTAAAATACCACCTGACACATAGTAGGCATTCAATAAATATTTACTGACTAAATTAATAAACCTGGCCTCAAAAAAAATAGGAATCCAAAAGGAATTATTGAGAAGTGTCATGTTAACATCAATCGGACAGCTAAAACTCCCTATAGATCTACAGATGGGAGGCAATAGGGAGGTTAAGAACCCCAGACACTGGAGCAAGAAAAGTCTGGGTTCAAGTTCTAGTACTGACCCATGCTAGCTGTTGACCTTGTAACAAGTTGTTAAACATTCCTGAGACTCAATTTCCTTATTTGTAATATGGAGATAATAATGTTTCATTGGATCACTCAGAATTAAAAGAACTAGTAGTATATAAAGTATTCAGCACAAAGTCTCACATTAAGATCTGGAAATTATTACAATATTACTAGTATTCTACTTTTCTAATATTTCCAACATTCTTTCCTACCTTCGCTATCATTAAGAAAGGTTAATAACCAATACATAAGAATTCATTATATGCTTATTGCAGGGATGAGAATGAAGGGAGATAAATGATAGAGAAGAAGTAAAAAGAAGGCTTTGGAAAGTCCAAACTAAAATTCCATTTCAGAAACCATTGCCAGCTTTTAGGAGCCTTTCAGAAACAGTGGATCTAATCTTTACTCAAAGGAATTTCAGATACCTCCTGAGAGGGATTGTGTGTCCTCCTGGGTCTCTTCCCTACATTGAGCAAAGCGCTGTGCCATCAAATTTCTCTTACAATGCTATCAACTTACTGTGTGGGAATGTTGAGGTAGTTCTCAAGATAGGGGTGAAAGAGGTAATGACAGGACACTATGGTAAGACCATAATTGCTCCCCAACACAGACAGAGGCTCATGTGGAAACACAATGAATTGAAAAAACATATAGATATATAATACATAATACATGTATATATAATGTATACTATATATATATATATGAATATGTATTAAAAGGCAGACGAAAAGCTTTGGGTTTTCTATTGGAAACAGTTCCAATTTTTAATCTGATAGGAGGTTACCAAGAATCATAACCATTAGTTAATTATACAAAATACAGATTTAGTGGTGGTAAATTGTTCAGTTGGTGATTTCTCACTACCAACTTGCCAATACCATTCCTCTAGATAGGGGATCTATAACCTGACAGTGATAGAGGACAAGGGCACTCGAAGCTTAGCTCCCTCAGTGCTGGTTGCCATGGCTACAACCTCGAGAAACCTTTATTTCACAACTAGGCAAAGTCTGCAGCTTTTGAATCAAAATTAGTTTATTCATTTTCATTTGAGTCAGATCTAACCAAATCCTTACATGCCTTGTTTGAAATAACAGTTTTGCTTTTTGTATAACAATATTTTTTATTAAATAAAACAACTCCCTCACCACCACTCTGCTTCACCTCCAAGAGTGTTTTATGATGCCCGGTCCCAGGAACTGAGGAAATACATCATTATATGACTTGTAAGCTCTGAATTGCCTAAAATAGAAACAATTTTCAAACCAACCTAGATGTAGGTTACTGTATCAAAGAACAAATTTTATACACATTATTCAAAAAAAATACAGATTTTGCTTTTATGTCTACACTGAAAAATAAATAAATATTATTTCCCTCAGAAGACCTAAAGAATCTTTTAAATTCTAATCAAAGAAAAACTTTTTAACATCAATCATTTTTGTCTCTCTTTGGGCAGACAAGAGACTAACCAGAATAGAAAAATGATTTTTAATTATCCATAAAATTACAAATAAGCATAAGAAATCTAATATTGCCAGTCTCAGCCCTTACCCAGTACCACTGCTGTCCCACCAGTTTAAAGTGCCATGACTTTGTTAATCTAATGGGCAAATAAAATTAATAAGTCTCTAAGATATTCTCAAACTATCTTTCTTACTACAGCAGGAAGAAGAGCTATACTGATATTTTTAAAGCCAAAAATCTATGCATCTATTTACTCCTTCATATATTTAACACCTTTTTATTAATTACTGACTATGTGCCAGGTACTAACCTGAGTCCTGGATATATAGAGACATATTTTTTCCTAAAGGAACATATAGATCTATTATAAAAATTGATCAGTAAACAAAGGACTGCCTATGATAATGGCTAAACTGAGGGTAGGGGAAAGGAGATATCGTGACAACCCAACATACAAGCACTTTCCACCCAGGGCTTTGTGCAGGGAATGTTTAGGTTGATTGTGAATGAGAGTAGGAGTCTGACTGGTGGGTGAGCAGTAGGTAGAGGGCTATTTCAGAGTGAGAAGCATGGGCATAGCCAATAGGAGTGAAGCAGCACAATATGCTTGCTCTAGGGGCACAGAGTGATATGAGTGGAAATGCAGCTTACAAGTCGACAAGACAACAGACCACAAAGGACTTTATGTACACATAAATATGAATGCTACGGACTAGGTAATGTATAAATATTGGAAGCTTTTAAAAAGTGAAATAATTGGACCTGATTTATGTTTTAGAATCATAATTCTTGGTATAGGGAGTGGATAAATCAGAGATGGAGAAGTTTGGAACCATGGAGAACTTCTGAGGTTATTACAATAATCTATGTGAGCGGTGATAAGAACCAATTCAGATGGAAATGGAGAGGAGGGGATAAATGCAAGAAATGTAATTGATAGGACTTAAAAACTAATAAAATACAAGAAGCAAAAGAAAAGGAATCTTATGGGCATCATCCTGGCTGTTGACTTAGTGTCTTGGTGAATGATGGTACCATTAGTTGTGCATTATAGAAACAATTATAAACTCATTTAGGACAACTTGAATTTGAGATATCAGGGAAATAAAGATAAAATCCTGGATTTCACTAGAAAAGTATGATCCAGAGACACAAAGGTAGATGCTATCAAATGTATTTGATACTGAACTCCAGGGAGAACCACCAGAAAGATTATGCAGAGAAAGAAACAATGGCTAAAGACAGAAACATGGTGTCTGTCCGCAGACTTTAAGGAAGTCAAAGACAAAAGGAATACAGCTAAGGTTAGGAAAGGCAGTTAAGAATAAGAATAAAGCTACATATATGGAATTAAGAAACAAAATAGATGAACATAGGGTAAGGGGAGGAAAAATAAGATAAAAACAGAGAGAGAGGCAAACCATAAGAGACTCTTAACTCTAGGAAACCGCTGAGGGTTGCTGGAGGGGCGGTGAGTTGGGGGATGTGGTTATTCGGTGATGGGCATTAAGGAGGGAACTTGATGTGATGAGCACTGGGTCTTAGATGCAACTGATGAATCACTAAATTCTATCCTTGGAACCAATAATACACTATATGTTAACTAAATTGAATTTAAATAAAAAATGAAAAAAAAAAGAAAAAGAGTAAAGTTAAATAGTGAAAAAAAAGTCATGGAAGCAGTTGGTATTCACACATAGAATATCTCAAAGCTGATACGCTACTACTGGTCATTGTGACCTACACAGAGCCTCACAGTGTTCTCACACTAAACACACAGCAAAGTAGCATGTCACTTACCATCCAAAGAGGCAAACACAGTTTATATCTCAGTCTGCCACCATGGGTCTGAAATCTGTGCACAAAAATAGCAACTCCAAGCTTCACAACTCCTGAGCCAGTGTACTTCATTAGGTCCAGCAGTAGGCTAGAACTGTGGGCATCTGCATTCTAGTCTTATTTATGATACAAACAACTTTATACTACCACATAACTTCTCTGTTATCTGAGTTCTCTGTGGATATCTTTCCATTCTTTAGACACCTTGGAAAATGGACAGTTGACATGTGAAGAAGTATTACTAGGATTCCATTGGTAAAAACTCAAAGGGTCATATGAGTTTTATGACTAATTTATTTGGAACGTAGTATGGAACATATTTATCCACTGATAATTTGGAGTGCCACTTCTCCATTATAACTATACATTTTCTCATATAAATACTTCAGATAATAATAATAATAATAATAATAATAATAATAATAATAATAAATAGAAACAATAATAAGAGGAACAAGAAAAAAGTAGTAGTCTCCAAACCGAAGCACTGCCATTCAAGTCTTCAATTAAATACAAACCTCTTATTCAGGCATTTCACAGTCTACTATCATTTTTTCCTTTTTATTACATTTATTTCTCACCACTTTCTACTAAACCTTTCTACTTATATCATACCAATCTTTTAATATCTCTCTCCTACTAAACCTTCTCTTCTTCGTACACATTCTTTGTACACATATCTTTTCTTTTTAGAATCTCTATTCTATGTGTCAGCCAACTTTCCAACGGGAAACCAAAAACATAAAGTAGACCAGAATATACTAAATCATGCTGACATAACAAATAAACCCATCATTTCAGTGTCTGACAACAACAAAGGTCTATTTCTCACCAAGACTACTTTTCCACTGTGGTTTGGCTGGAGGTTTGAGGTATGACACACCAGTAGTCTCTACTTGGTGCAATCTCTAACATGGTAGCTGATAAAAAGAAAATCTTGCAAAGAACAAAATGGCTCTTAAAACTTTGCCTGAAATAGACATTTCTTCAGCCAAAGAAAATTACATGGCTCAGACTATCTTAATTGTAGAAAAAGTATATTCCCCTCAAAGGAGTTCAGTGTTTATAATAAAAAGTAGTTCCACTTATTACACATCTTATCTTTGACATTTTCTTTGCTCTAGGTTTTGTTTTTTCTTGTCTAACATCCCACATGCTCTTTCTAGTGGTTTAATTCTCTCTTATCTCTTATCTCTCATAACCGCCTCTTATTACTGAAGCCACAAAATTTTGTCATATGTCACTTCATGAATTGTGTTGCTTTTTAACAAATTACCAGATTATGTGCTTTGCCCAATTTTTTAATTAGTGTATATACATCTTTTCCATATTGATTAGTAAATTGAATTCATATATTAATTATATCTAGCCCTTGTCCATAACAAGATTTTATGAATTGTTGGTTTTATTTTAATTCATAAATGGAATTTTATAGTATTTGGTTTTAAATATTTTTAGCCATGTGTTTTAAATGAGCCAAAATAAGTAATTTTTCTTAATCATTTTTATCTTTGTTATTATGCTAAGAAATCCTCAAACTCAAGATCACACAGATGTCTACTTGTATTTTTCTTCTAGTAATTTTGTAGTTTTACATTTATGTTCAAATCTTTAAGCTTTTTGAAATTTATTTTAACATGTATTATGAAATACAGATCTAATTTTATTTTTTCTCCAATCAACAGCTCTTGTCCAATACTATTAATCTCTCATTTTCTTACCAATTTGGCCCATATTCATCATATAATAAATCCTGATATAAACTTAAATATGGCCATGAGTTTCATTCTATTTCACTAATCTGAATAACCATTACTGTACTAGGATCATTATGACTTTATAATGTATGTTAATATTTGAGAGGACAAGGTTCCTTAGCATTTAAAAAAGTTGGCTTATATGATACTGTCATTCATTCACAATAAACATTCAGAATAAAGTCACCAAATTAATCCATTTGATTTTTTATTATGAATTAATTATACCTATAGATTCATTTGGAGAGAATGGACAAAATTACACTATTAAGCCTCAAGTTCCAAGATCTTTTTAATTATTTAATTTTTCCTTCAAGTCCTTTATAGTTTTATTTTTATCAGCTTTTTACATTTCTTATTAGTAGTTCCTTACCTCAGGTATTTCAATTAGTTGTTCTATTTTGATAAAGAATTTTAATTGTTGTTGGGGCACCTGGGTGGCTCAATCGGTTAAGTATCTGACTTGTGATTTCTACTCAGCTCTTGATCTCATGGGTCATGGGATCAAGCCCCCTGTTGGGTGCCATGCTCAGTGGGGAATCTGCTTGAGATTCTCTCTCTCCCTCTCCCTCTGGCCCTCCCCCAACTTGGGCACACTCATGCATGTGCTTTCTCTCTCTAAAATAAATAAATAAATCTTTAAAAAAATAATTTTAATTGTTGTTGCTGCTGCTATTGTATGCCATTACGTTTTCTAATAGATTATTTCTTATATACAGGATAGCTATTGATTTCATACACACATTAATTCGTTTATTAAGGACAGTGATTTTTTCAGTGAATTCCGGGTTTTCCAGATGACAATCTTATCATCTAAAAAATAATAATACTTTTGGATAGACCTTCCCAATATTTGCTTTTTTAAGTTGCTTTTTTTTTTTTAATTTATTTGTCAGAGAGAGAGAGAGCACAAGCAGAGGGAGCAGCAGGCGGAGGGAGAAGCAGGCTCCCCACTGAGCAAGAAGACCCACGTGGGACTTGATCCCATCACCCTGGGATCACAACCCCAGCTGAAGGCAGACACTTAACTGACTGAGCCAACTAGGCACCCCAGTAGGGGCATTTTAGCATGTCATACTTTACCCCATCCATTCAATCAGTTGCCAAATACTGCCAACTCTAGTTCTAAAATATCTTCTATTTGCTATGTCTCTAATTTAGTCACTCATCAAAACTATCTGATATTTGTAACTCCTAAGGATTTCCTTGTCAGGGGAAAATTAATTGACAGCAGGTCATACTGTAGGAAATGTTAAAGGAAATTCTTCAGGCAGAAGAAAAATGACACCTGAAGGAAATTAGTATTTTCACAGAGAAATAAAGATTCAACATTCAAAGCAATCCCTATCAAAATACCATCCACTTTTTTCACAGAGCTGGAACAAACAACCCTAAAATTTGTATGGAAACAGAAAAGACCCCGAATAGCCAAAGGAATGTTGAAAAAGAAAAGCAAAGCTGGAGGCATCACAATTCTGGATTCAAGCTATATTACAGAGTTGTAATCATCAAGACAGTGTGGTACTGGCACAAAAACAGACACATAGATCAACACAACAGAATAGAGAACCCAGAAATGTACCCTCATCTCTATGGTCAACTAATCTTTTTTTTTTTTTTTTGAAGATTTTATTTATTTATTTGACAGAGAGAGACACAGCGAGAGAGGGAACACAAGCAGGGGGAGTGGGAGAGGGAGAAGCAGGCTTCCCGCGGAGCAGGGAGCCTGATGCGGGGCTCAATCCCAGGACCCTGAGATCATGACCTGAGCCGAAGGCAGACGCTTAATGACTGAGCCACCCAGGCGCCCTATGGTCAACTAATCTTCAACAAAGCAGGAAAGAACATCCAATGGGAAAAATGATGTTGGGAAAATTGGACAGCCACATGCAGAACAGTGAACCTGGACCATTTCCTTACACCACACACAAAATAAACTCAAAATGGATGAAAGACCTATATGTGAGACAGGAATCCATCAGAATCCTAGAGGGGAATTCAGGCAGCACCCTCTTTGACCTTGGCCACAGCAACTTCTTGCTAGACACATCTTCAAAGGCAAGGGAAACAAAAGCAAAAATGAACTATTGGAACTTCATCAATATAAAAAGCTTTTGCACAGCAAAGGAAAGAGTCTACAAAACTAAAAGGCAACCTACAAAATGGGAGAAAGTATTTGCAAATGTCTTATCAGATAAAGGGCTAGTATCCAAAATCTATAAAGAACTTATCAAACTCAACACCTCAAAGCCAAAAAATCTGGTCAAGAAATGGGCAAAAGACATGAACAGATATTTCTCCAACGAAGACATATAAATGGCCAACAGACACATGAAAAAATGCTCAACATCACTTGGCATCATCACAACCATGATGAGATACCACTTCACACCAGTCAGAAGGGCTAAAATTAACAACTCAGGAAGCAACAGATGTTGGTGAGGATGGGAGAAAGGGGAACCCTCTTACACTGTTGGTGGGAATGCAAGCTGGTACAGCCACTCTGGAAAACAGTATGGAGGTTCCTCAAAAAGTTAAAAATAGAGCGACCCTATGACCTAGCAATTGCACTACTAGGTATTTATCCAAAGGATACATAGTGATTTGAAGGGGCACATATACCACAATGTTTATAGCAGCAGTGTGCACAACTGCCAAACTATGGAAAGAGCCCAGATGTCCATTGACAGATGAAGGGATAAAGAAGATGTAGTCTGTATATACAATGAATGTCTCAACCAGCAAAAAAGCATTGTCATTTGCAATGATGTGGATGGAACTAGAGGGTATTATGCTAAGTGAAATAAGTCAGTCAGAGAAAGACAAATCCCATATGATTTCACTCATATATGGAATTTAAGAACATTGGGGAAGGGAAGGAAAAATAAAAGAAGAGGAAAGCAGAGAGGGAGACAAACCATGAGAGACTCTTAACTATGGGGAACAAGTGAGGGTTGCTGGAGGGGAAGTGGGTGGGGGGATGAGGTAACTGGGTGATAGGCATTAGGAAGGGCACATGAAGTAATGAGCATTGGGTGCTGTATGCAACTGATAAATCACTGATTTCTACCTCAGAAACTAATAATTCAGTATATGTTAATTAAATTCAATTTAAATAAAAAAATAATAATAGCACAGAAAAAGGAAGATTGAAAAAAAGGATACTACTGCAATGCTCTTATACTATATACTATATAGTTTAATATTATTTGCAGGTAGACTGTGATAAGTTAGAGACTCATCTGATAAAACAAAGCAGAATTTCTCCAACTTCTTGATCTTACAAAGCCTTGTAGTCTTAAAATTACTGAGGACTCTAAAGAACTTATTTGTATGGATTTTATCTATCAGTTTTTATCACATTATAAATTAATTTTTAAATCTTTGCTTAAAATAGTAATAACAGTCTCATGTTAACAAATATATAACATATTCTATGAAAAATTACTGTATCTAACAAAGCAAAAAAGAGTGAAAAGCGTGTCATTACTTCACATTTTGCAAACTTCCTTAATGTTGGCCTAAGAAGAGACAGATTCTCAAATCTCCTTCACCTTTAATCTGTTGTAACATGACATGGCATATATCTTCTCAGAAACCCCATGGTACGTTTGTCAGATAAAGAGAGGGAAAATGCAAATGACTCAGTATTACTGTGAAAATAATTTTGACTTCATGGTCTTCTTAAAAGGCTCAAAGACCCACATGAGCCTCTGCCCAAGAGAAAAAAGTAAAGAAAAAAACCAAAGAGGTATAGCAATGAGAAACAAGTGAAACAAATGTAATCCTAAAAATCACTTAATGCAAAAATTTAAAAAAAGGGGGGAAAAGGAAAACAGGAATGAGTAAAGATGGCACAAATAGAAAATAAATAGCAACATGATATATAAAAAACATAATGGTAATTACATTAAATGTACATGGATAAAACATTAATAGGATAGAGTTGTTAGATTTTATAAAAATTCAAGGCTCAGCTATCTGCTATCTAAAAGCAACTCACACTAAATACGTAGATATTTAAGTTACAAGTTAAAAAAATGGAATAAGATAAACCATGCAAAAGCACTAGTTACAAGAAAAATAAAATGGCTATTTTAAGGTCAGATAAAATAGACTTCAGAACAAAGAGTATTACTTATTACCTATCAACTTTTTGCTTATCAGTTGAGATACAGTTGATCCTCAGTATGTGTGGATTCCATATTGTGAATCTGACACTGGCTAAAATTTATTTATAACCTCAAAATCAATATTCCCTATACTTTTATGGTCACTTGTGGACATGTGCAGGACTGGGAATAATTTTAGTCTTCTGCCATGCACATTCCTAGCTGACGTTGAACAAAGTAATGCTTTTCCTTTGTTTTTCAGCTCTCATACACCAGAGTAAAGAGGTAGTAGAGGGCAATGTGGTATAGTACAAGAAGCCCAATCTCTGGGGCCAGAGGGATAAGGTTTAAATTTCAACTCTGACACCTGTTGGTGGCATGGCCTCATGCAAATCACTTAAGACTTTTGAACCATATTTTCTGTTATGTAGAAAAGAAAGTAGAGTCTACCAGGACATGTTTTTAGGATTTAATTGATGTCATATATGCACATATATGTGTATATTTTCCCTAGGAGCAATGAATGGTTCAGTATCCACTAATTCAGTGTTCGCAGTGACATTACAGAACATAACTACCATGAATAATAAGAACTGACTGTACATTTATTTATTTATTTTTTAAAGATTTTATTTATTTGAGAGAGAGAGAATGAGAGAGAAAGAACACATGAGAGGGGATAGGGTCAGAGGGCAAAGCAGACTCCCTGCCAAGCAGGGAGCCCGATGCAGGGACTCGATCCAGGGACTCCAGGATCATGACCTGAGCCGAAGGCAGTCGCTCAACCAACTGAGCCACCCAGGCACCCCCTGACTGTACATTTAAAAGGGTCAACTCTTCAAGAAGAACTATAAACCCCAATGTCTATGCAACTAAAATAAGAACTTCAAAATTCAAGAAAAAAAAAACCCTGACAGACATGTAAGGAGATATAAATAAATTCATAATAAGAGCTAGAAATTTCAAAACCCCTGCTTCAGTAATTCATAGAACAAGTAGACACAAAATAAGTATGAATCTAATTGACATCTTAATGCACTCCACTCAGCAACTAGAGGATACATATTCTTTCCAAACACACATGAAACACGCTTCAAGATACACTTGTGTGCTGGTCCATAAACAATTCTCAATAAATTTAAAAGGATTATAACTGTAAGAAGTATGTTCTATGACCATAATGAATTAAATTAGTAATCAGTAACAAAATGCACCTGGAATATCCCTTATATGTATGCATATTAATGTATAAGGATATTATTCTAAAATACACTTCTAAAATGCATGGGCAGTTAAAAAAATATCAAGGAAAATTGGCAATTATTTTCAGCTGGTTGAAAATGAAAATACACCTTATCAAAATCTGTAGGGTAAATCTAAAACAGTGCTTAGAGGAAATTTATAGCTTTAGGTAGTTATATCAGAAAAAGAAGAAATATGTAAAATCAATGATCTAAACTTCCACTTTAAAATCTAGAAAAACGGGGCACCTGGGTGGCTCAGTTGGTTGGGACTCTGCCTTCTGCTCAGGCCATGATCCCAGCATCTGGGATGGAGCCCCCCAGGTCAGGGCTCCTTGCTCAGCGGGGAGTCTGCTTCTCCCTCCCCCTGCTATTGTGCGCTCTCTCTCTCTCTCTTTCTCCTTCTCAAATAAATAAAATCTTAAAAAAAAAAAAAGCTAGAAAAAGAGCAAATTAAACTCAAAGTAAGTAGAGGGAAGGAGTAAAATAGGAACGGAAATCAAGGAAATAGAAAGAAGAAAACTGAAGAAAAACAAGAAAATCAGTTGTCGATAAGAAATTTCCTCACAGGGCTTTCCCGTGTGTCGGCACCTTCTGTGGAACCTCCGCCTCCCCCGCTGCACCGCCGGCTTCCTCCTCTTCAGGCTGCAGTCAACCCACGCGCCCGCCGGCTCCGTAAGGGCGACCCGCAGCCCCAGCGTCGTGATCAGGGATGATGAACCAGGTTATGACCTAGATTTATTTATTCTGTATACCTCATCATTATGCTGAAGATTTGGAAAAGGTGTTTATTCCTCATGGACTGATAATGGACAGGACCAAGGGGCTTGCTCAAGATGTGATGAAGGAGATGGGAGGCCATCACATCGTAGCCCTCTGTGTGCTCAAGGGAGGCTATAAATTCTTTGCTGATCTGCTGGATTATATCAACGCACTGAACAGAAATAGTGATGGATCCATTCCCATGACTGTAGATTTCATCAGACTGAAGAACTACAGAATGGACCGGTCAACAGGGGACATCAATGTAATTGGTGGAGATGATCTCTCAACTTTGACTGGAAAGAATGTCTTGATTGTTGAGGATATAATTGACATTGGCAAAACAATGCAAACCTTGCTTTCCTTGGTCAAGGAGCATAATCCAAAGATGGTCAAAGTCGAAAGCTTGCTGGTGAAGAGGACCCCTCGAAGTGTTGGCTATAAACCAGACTTTGTTGGATTTGAAATTCCAGACAAGTTTGTTGTAGGATTTGCCCTTGACTATAATGAATACTTCAGGGATTTGAATCATGTTTATGTCATTAGTGAAACTGCAAAAGCAAAATACAAAGCCTAAGATGAGAATTCAAGTTGAGTTTGGAAGCATCTGGAGTCCCATTAGAATCATCAGTAGAATGTTCTAGTTCTGTGGCCAGCTGCTTAGTAAAGCTTTATTGCGTGTATCCTCTCAGAATTTTATCCATTTTATATTTTAGAAATGCCCGTTGCTGCATTCCTGAAGTCTTTATTTGCAATATGAGACTATAGACTATCTGTTCTTTTAGCGTGGAGTGTTGGACTTGTGAATGAAAAAAATCTCTTAAACCACACCACTATTGAATGAAAATATTGAAATTGTATCTGTAAAAAAACATTTAAAGAGAAGATATATTAGTTTCTTAATTGGTATTTTAATTTTTATGTATTCAGGAAAGAACAGAACTGATTTAATATTGTTAATTATATACCACTGTGTGTTTAGAAGAGTAAGGAGCGGGCGCCTGGGTGACTCAGATGGTTAAGCGTCTGCCTTCGGCTCAGGTCATGATCTCAGGGTCCTGGGATCGAGTCCCGCATCGGGCTTCCTGCTCCTTGGGAGCCTGCTTCTCCCTCTGCCTCTCTGTCTCTGTCTCTGTCTCTCATGAATAAATAAATAAAATCTTTAAAAAAAAAAAAAAAAAAGAGTAAGGAGCAGTCAGTTTTCATATCAGTGACAGCATCTACAGTATTGTTCTGTTGGAGAAACCACATGTCTTGGAATTATCTTACTGTTTTGGGAGTATTAACTGTTTTCTCGCGCTTATTCCAATGATTTCTGGTGAATCTGTGTCAACAGTTCCTTTTAAATACAAATCAATAAATTCCAAAAAAACGTTACCACATTTTGAATTCTTCAGTGTAAAAATCCTTACAATAAAGTCTGTCTCTTTAAAAGAAAAAAAAAATTTCCTCACAAAATCAAATTTTTTCATATTCAAATATTTTCTTCATCTTTGCCAGTATTTGCTCAATCTTCAAGGGTGGTGGTGGTGGTGGGGAGTGATGCTCAAATAATCAAACCCCACATAATGGATGAAATGACTCTTTGTTTTTAATTCTTTGCAGAACTTAATGATTATATCCAAATCTGTTTTGATCACCACTGAGTGAAAAGAGGCTAGGATTAGGAGTTTTACTGGAATCTTATCGTTGTTCTGTTACTCATTAAGTATACAACCTTGGATAAGTTATTTAATATTTTTGCACATCATTGTCTTCAAATGACAAATGACAAGAATATTTTATACTCTGCATCTCAAAAGAAAGTGCAAAGATGAAGAGGTAGTAAGTTAGAAAAGCATTTAGAAAACTACATTAAATGTGGTCACAGGAAGACTAACAATCAAATAATACTGCTTCACAATCTTAGTAGAATTTTGCTGAGTATGAAAAGGAAATTTAAGAGATTTAAAATATCCCTAAACTTATAATGAGATTTTTTATTCTCCGGGCCCCTTTCTTAGTCTATGTTTGACCTACCTACCATTTATCTTCCCGAATCTTTTTTCTGGTTTCTCTTGAGGCCAGAGTTCTAGCTGTGTTAAATTGTGTGATAATTCTGTACTACATATAATTCTCCTGAGGAAGCAAAGCCAAATGCAGACTCCATGACTGGTTTGGGAAAGAGAAAGCTCAAACGTGCAAATTCCTATCAGCCCCTTGAGGTTATTCTTATCACTATCCTATTGACACTATTGACAAAGATCTTTAAGCAGGAAATAATGGCCCTGTGATGAAAACCAGTACATTGACAAACCAAATATGGTGAATGATAATTATTATCAGTTGGGGGTCCCTAGGCAATAGCTCAGAGCTGAAAAGTTTTTGGTCTTCATAACCAAGGATGACTCTAAAATGGGAGATATTCGTTAAGCCTTGACAAGTAACCATAACAACCAATTGTATGGATCCATCTCCATTTCAGATAAGACATTATTTTTTAGAACAAACGGAAATGAGAATGATAATTGTTTTAGTGACAGAAAGTACGTGTGTGTATGTGTGTCGAGAGATTTATGGTATAAAGTAATTGCTATAAAAATAATTTTCAAATCTGAGAAGCCCCATGCATGCACAAATATGGTTGCTCTTTCTCCTATTTGTATTTGTCTTAAATATAGTATTTCTTCTTTTTTTAAAACTATGGTGTTTCCAAGTCACAAAAGAAAAGCTTAAATCTCTTTTAATTTTTTTTAAAGTAAATGAAGACATGTCTTGTCTGTGAAGATGCTCCCTGACCAATTTCAATACTTTAATGAATAATAGATAAATTTCATTTCCTCTTGATCCTCTTTCTACATGGCAGCCAAAATGATCTTGCAAAAATCCAAAACTAATCATGTCACTTCTTAATTAAAATACTTGAACAGGCCTCCATTGTCCTCCAGATAATGTCCAAATTATTATATATTTTTGAACAGCTTTACACCAGCCCCTGCTTATCTTTCAAACTTTGTTTCTCTACACTATGTTTTATAATGCACCCCTTTGCTGCACTGCTCTCTCCAACACACACAACCAAGTACTCTGGGTTCTAATCAAACCAGCTCGCTTGCAAACCCCTAAAAGGACCATGCTCTCCCCCTATACCTGAGAAGGGTTAATTTATTCTTAATCTTGTCCTTACCCTCTCATACTTTTAAAATAGGTATCAGCTAGCTTCTTAAGGTCATTGTCACTTTATATCCCCAGCACTTAACCCAGTCTGGCAATAAGGCATTGCTCAATAAATACTGGAAAGAGGGTCTATGAAGGAGAGCTGGAAGATATGGAGAAAGGAAAGGAGGGAGGAAGAAAGATACCGGGGAGCTCAAGAGCCTTAATCTGCTTTGTTGCTGAGTCACCACTCCTCTCTGTTTTCATTAGTTTCTGCTGATTCTCAGTTGTGGAGGAAGTAATTGGCCTCTGGCTATTTCCCATGCTCTAGGGCTTCCTCATCTCTGCTCCTGCCCTTTACTTGAACTATCTACTCTCTAAATCAGTATTTGTCCTTCACTGCCTCATTCATCCCAGGTGTTCTCAAATATGATTTCCACTGAAACAAACATTTTTGGTTTCAAGGTCCCTAAACATTAAAAAGTTTCCTTTTTTTTATTAAAGACTGGGATCTCTTTGGTGGCCTCACCACAAAAATACAACACAATGAAGGAAGAATAGCCTTGTACAATCCAAGAAAGGTTGTGTAGCCAAAGATAAAATCAGAATTTAATTGTGGCCAAGTAGCACACAATCTGGGAGAACCAATCTCTTAATTCAATCTGTCTCTATCTCTTTACATCTATTTAATTAGACATCTCCAATGTGGAATAAATGATAGCATTAAATGTAGCAGGGTACCCTAGAAAGATTAGACTTGTTTTGTTATTGCCTTTTACTTTGTTACTGAGAGAAATTGCTATTCACATCATAGTATAGGCAGAGACTGGAGTTCATCATGTAAGGTGGCCTTTCTTACAAGAGAAGTTGCTGAATGAGGAGCCTCTAAAGGGAGAGAGATATAATCCTCTAACGAAAAAAGAAGAAAAGAGAGAGGGACTTTCTAGGAGTATACATGCACCAAAAGACCCCAGAATCATTCTTATTTCAATATATCTGTTTTGTGCCTCTCTACAGCTGGCTGGAAAATTGACTAAATCTGCTGACCTGGATTTACAGACACAAATATTCAATATGACCCTGAAGATCTACACTGGCAAGGTTCTGATTATGCCACTCTCTTCTGAACCCAAACTCCTAGTATATAAACTCATAAATGTAACAACACTCCCTTAACTTTACATATCCTGTGGATTTATTTAAATCAGTTGAATTGTAGAAGAAAAACACATGTTATTTTATGCTGATTCTTTTGGGGAGGCATGAACTGCTGGTGAAAACAGCTGTGGTAAAAAGGCAGAATGCTTCACTTCTTACTAAGTCAAGGTTGAACGGTGGTAAATGTAACCTGTTATTATAGTCATCATTAAACAACTCTTCTATAGAGTGCCAAGATAGAAGACATATACCCAGCATTGCTAAGCTAAATAAGAAATTAGCACAGCAGCACCAATAAATAACAGCAAGAAACTGTAACTATTTGGATACCTGCTGGAAGTCTGCTTTATGAAAGCAGAGCATTTGACAAGTTATTAGGTATAAAAGATGACTCAAGTCACAGAGGTGAGAAGAGAGCCATAGGTAGACAGAATAAAGGGGGTTCCTGCTTAATGTAATTGAAGTCATGTAAAATGGAGTCAACTTCTCTCTTGTGAACTTCATCCAAATTCTATTATCACAACTTAGGACAGTATAAATCTCCTATTTTCTATTCATGAATTTACTTCACCAGTTTCCTTGTCTCTGCTCCTACCATCTTGTTTCAGTATCCATTAAAAAAAAAAAAAAGTGACTAAGTCATGCATCTTGTGACTTCAATTAAATTTACTAAAGATTTGGAGATTAGAGAAGAGGTGTTAGGTCATGCTTCGCATGGCTTCCCATCTTTTCACTGATTCTCTTCTCAGCCTTCCTACACAGAATCCTGAGAAGTGTAGTCTGGTCCCCTGAAACCACTAACTGGGCAGAAATCTGGCCCTGAGCACTTTCCTTACCGCAGCCTCTGGGAAACATAAAGAATACATTTTCTCTACCTATAATGTAAACTACCCAGTAGACTAAATAAGACAACTCCTATCTCCTTCATCTTATAAAATGAATTAATTTCATACTTCATTTGTGCTTTCATAGTCTGTTATAAAATATTGAAACTATTACATGAGTAGAACACTTGCATGTAAAAAAATATTGAAATGAACTATATCTACATACACACATATAAGGGCAAATCAGAGATCTCCTTAAATAGTTTGAGTCCCTTTGTGACCATGTTCAGCCTCAAAATAAATATGATATACAATATTTATCTTAACATTATCATTAATATTAATTATCATAATATTGATCTTTAAAAACATAATATTTTTAAAGATTTATTTATTTATGACAGAGAGAGAGCGAGAGTGTGAGTGCAGGGAGGGGCAGAGGGAGAGAGAGAGAGAGAGAAACTCCAGGAGACTCCTCTCTGAGCTTGGAGCCTGACACCGGGTTCCATCTCAAGACCCTCAGCTCATGACCTGAGCCCAAATCAAGAGTTGGACACTTAACCGACTGTGCCCCCCTGGGGCCCCTATAATATTTTATCATGTATTTTCTTCATTATTTTGTGGTTGTCAGAAGGAAAATTCCAAAAACAAAATTCACATAAAACATTCACTGATAATGAAATACCAGGGTGATTAAACATTAATACCATATGCATGAAATTAGCTCTATTTGCTTTAAAGTTATGTCTATGGGGGTAACAAATGAGAATAATTCAATAACAACCTGATAATTTATTTCATGTAGACATGTGATCTGTATCATGTTGGCCAAATTTCTCTACAAAATGCATGTTCTTTTAGTTATAATTATCAGGATAATTCAGTATGCTACCTCACCTGTTTTTTTTTTTTTTTAAGTATATAAATCTTGTGACACTCTAGCATCTCTATGAGCATTTCAGTGAATAAAATTTTCTTTTAAAATATTGTTATTCATCCAAATAAAATAAAATGGAGCCAGTTCCAATGTTACAGTGCTTTCATGAAAGAGCCACAAATTGCCTATAGTTTATGGCTTTGTTTTCTCTGAAAGGAGTAGATTCCAGAGATATAATTTCCAACAGAACTTTTAGTTGATAATTTGTCTTAAAATAAACAAGAGCATATAGCTTAATAGAAGTAAACCCTCATGCAGGTCATCAGCATGTATCATTTCTTATCTCTTTCATAGTACAGTTAATCAATACATAGCACACAACATATAGAACAATTTCACTTAAGTGGAAGAGAAGAGACATAAAATAGGCCACCCACAAAATAACTTCAGTCACCAGAGGAATGATACAGTTCTCTGGAAATGAGAAGTACCCTGCCTTGCTAAGAGTTTTCATATCAAGAAATAGAAATTGTTAGAAAAGGAGACAGGCTTTGCAGAAAATTACTAATAGAACCAGGGTATTTATGACAGCTACCCAGAAATCTCTATTGTGTTCTGATTTCTATAGCCATTTTTAATATTATCATTGAGACACTTCCTCCTCCTTTCTAGATTATCAACATTTCTTAACTTCATAATCCAGTACAATCCAATAAATTATCTTTTGGCAGTACTGTATAAAATCTCACCAGGACATAAGCTCCACTAAGAAGAGATATGCTTCTGTTCTGCTCACTGATGTATCATGGGCACCAAAAACAATTCCTGATGCATAGTGTTGCTTAATGTATATGTGTTGAGGAATTCCCTCCATCTACTTGTTTTCTAATTAGGCATGAATTCAGAGAGCTTGAATTATGCTATCTGTGCCTGGGATCCTTTTTTTTTTTCTTCCAATGATTCTATTAACTATTTATTTACCTTGAATTTCATGTCTTAAAGGATTTGATCTCCCAACTGGCATATACTGAATAATAACTTTCCCACATATGTAAATGTGTGTGTGTATGTTTTAAACTATTAATTAGACTTTTTGAACTAATGAGACTATTTCATGAACTATGCTACTTAAATAGACCTGTGAGTTTGGGAGCTATTAGTCACTGCCAATGGATGGGAAACATTATATACATAGGCATTTATGCCATAGTTTAATACATTTACAGTGAACTGACAAGTTTCAGACTCTGAAAAGATTCAACTATGTTCTTTATACTGAGATAGAGGGAACAGGAAAGTTACATGCAGTGTTTCACTTGCCTTCACGAAGAACATTGAGTTCATAAAACAGCAATAAAAAATAGTCATAAATTGGGTTTAGTATTAATGTCAATTAGCATCCCAATGACATAATGACTGTGGTAAAACACTTAAACTTTATTGACATCAATAGCTATCATCAAGTCAGGTTTATTGATGTTATAATAAAGAGGGCCGAATTTCACAAAGCTTCTAGTAAATGCCAATACCATGTCAGGAGACCTCTGTAAAGGGTAGACAGCACACAAGTATACAAGATACTATCAGGTCAAAATACTGGCTCGTAGAGGTCTTATTTTGGTGTAACTGGTCAAGACAAATGAAAACTATTTACTGAGCAAAAACCGAGTCCTGTCTATGCTAGAAGTTATGGGGGATAAAAAAAAGAAATAGGTATCATAGCCTCAGTCTCAAGTTGGGTATGATCTGGTTGAAGATACAGGAAAGCTATGAATGAAGAATTTCAGAATACAGTGCCTGTCTTTTGTTCCATGATTTCCCCTGACATCTTCTTTGACAGCTGTTCATAGCTAGTTCTGTTTTTGATCCTGTCTCCCCATCCACTGCTCAGTTGAGACCTGTCTCTTCCCTTTTCTGTTCCACAGGTATAGCCTTTTCAGATCTACTCTCATTGTCACAAGTATAGTTAACCTAAAACTCAAACCTGAGTTTTTGCCTAAAACATTTCAATGCCTCTCAATTTTTGCTTTATTACTAATTTCTTGACACTGATATAAGGCCCTAGAAGACTTAGTTCCTCTCTGATTTCTACAAAATCATTTCCTAAGACTCCTTGTTTCCTTTTCTGTGAATTTTGACTTTTGTTATTGTCATTTATTTAGCTATGAAATACATCCTACCTCCAAATGAAGCTTCCTATTTAAACTTGCTGCCACTTATTACAGCACTGGGTCTGCTAAGCAAGAGGTACTTTGATTCAATCACTTTCATGCCCTACATGGTACTGTAGCCACTACGGCAGCTCTGACTCTTGAGGCCAGAAGCTGAGCAACCTCCTATGGAGTAACTGTCTACACTTAAGTATCAGCATGTCAAAAGATGGACATCATAAATTTATAGAATTATAGATTTCAGAGAAATTTTAGAGATTATTTGTTCCCAAATCATTTTGCATATAAAGAAATTGTGATCCAGAAAGTTTAAGTGACTTGTCCAGAGTGAAAGTTACTTACCAGAAGGTTTAGAGGAGTGGAGATTCACTCTTAAATATCTCAGGTCTCAGGTCAAGTTACAGTTTTTATTACACAAAAATAAAGAGATGAATGGATAGATAGGTAGAGATAGATAAGAATATAGTTTACCAGAAGAGATAGAAATGTATTACTGGTAAGTAGTAATTCTAATTATAACTTCTAAGAATGCATATGATCAAAATCAGTTATTTATGTGTTAAGCTTCAGTTCAGAGTTAAAATAGATTATAGTGAAATTTTATAAAATGACAGCACTTCTGAACCAGGATTAGCAGAACAGATTCATTTAGTACTTTAGAGGTCAAATTATCAACTTGGTCTTAATCCACCAGCAGTTGCTGGCAAATGCTGTTGGCAGAGTCCAAAGAAATAACACTACTGATGTAACGTTAAAATCTATGGATAAACAACTTTGACAGTCGTAATGTAAAACACACACACAAAAAACAAAACAAAAAAACCACACAACTTATTGTCAATCAATTATGAACTATAATTTTACCCATACCTTCAACAGAAGGCCTGACACATCCTTCCTCACAAAATTTCCCACATACCTACCAGCAACTTGCAAGGATCACTGAGCAAAGAACAATGAGACACGATTTCAGAGATGGGAGCATGGGCAAGTGACATACAAAAAATTAGATGTTGATCCCCATGCCCTTTCATTTAGAGACAACCTCCAGAAAGAATGGGGTGTAGCAGTCCCAAATTGGCTGAGGTTATTTTTCTCATCCTGACAAGACAGTAGGGCACACATTGCAGAGCTTTGGGAGACACTTTGCACAGCATGGTCTTTGTATAGGGCTTTTCTGGAGTTATGTACTGCATAGGAGCTGGCAAGGGACTCTGAGAAAGGTTGCTCAACTTAGAGAGTCAAGAAAATTGAAATATTGAACTGAACATTGAAAAATAGAATTGAAGAATCTTTACAATTCTAGAAAAGAAGCTTTCAGAAATCCTACTTCTGGGGATTTATCCAAAAGAATCAAAATCAGGGTCTCAAAGGAATACTAATACTCACATTGTTCTTTGCAATATTATTCACAATAGTAAAAATATAGAAACAACCTAAATGTCCTTCAACAGATGAATGGATAAAGAAAATATGGTATATATACAATGGAGTATTATTCAGCTTTTAAAAAGAAGGAAATTCTGCATTATATGACAACATGCAAGAACTTTGAGGATATTATGCTAAATAAAATGAGTCAGACACAGAGACAAATACTGCATGATTCCACTTATATGAGCTATCTAAAATAATCAGAGTGAAATGATGGTTTCCAGGAGCTGGGGGTAAGGGGTGATGAAGAGTTATTAATCAACTGGCATAAAGTTTCAGTTAAACAAGATGAATATGTTCTAGAGATCTGTTGTATAACATTACACTTACTGTCAAAAATAGTGTATTACACACTTAAAATTTTAAGAGGGTATATCTCAAGTTAAGTGTTCTTACTACAATAAAAAACAATTTAAACTTTCATTTTTTGAGTCTATAAACTTAAATCCTCACCTGCTATGCTTCAGTGCTGAAATGATTTTTGAATTGTTCTGATTAGACTATAGCATCATAAAATCACTACCTAGTGTGGCCTACAAGTGGGCCAGTCACTGCTCCTAAGAGCTCCAAGCCTCGGCCATCAATACTGCTGCCTTCTAGACAAATCATGAGATTTGGACTAAATGAGACATCAGATGAGAAGTGAACACAACTTAAGTGTGTTTTCAAACAAAATATTGTACCCACTGCAACTGGAAGGAAATGGCAGTACTAATTTATTCCATCATTTCCAAGAAACTGAGTCAGTTTTCTACTTTGCTAATACTATGTTAGTTTCCTCTGACCAGGGGAGAGATATGGAACACATCCCTGTTTGCCTTGAACTGCTTCTAAAGTTATGCTTCCATTTATTTAGCAAGTCTAGTTCAGCACTCTAGCAGGGATCATCGATACTGGATTGGCATAAATCTGGACATACCTCCATTTTCATTTTTTTTGCCCTGTGCACTCTGAAGAAGTAGCTCTCTCCTCCACAATTTCCTATTCCTGGGCCGTTGGGCCTATTGCTTTAAATGTACATGAAAAACAGTTGACTTGCTATCTTTCTCTTTTTATTTTTATTATTATTTTTTAAAGACTTTATTTATTTATTTGAGAGAGAGAGAATGAGAGACAGCACGAGAGGGAAGAGGGCAGAGGGAGAAGCAGACCCCCTGCCGAGCAGGGAGCCCGATGCGGGACTCGATCCAGGGACTCCAGGATCATGACCTGAGCCGAAGGCAGTCGCTTAACCAACTGAGCCACCCAGGCACCCTATCTTTCTCTTTTTAAAGGCACTTCAAAGTCATTACTTTGTGAAAGTTACCATATAAATTTACTCTCCTGTTATTCTTCTGAATATCTTCTTTAACTTTCTGTGTGTCCTTCCCTAATCTTCTGGGTTATGTTAAAAAGTATCTCTTACTGATAATGTGCTATTGATGGATCTGCACTAGTCTATTCTCAGCCCCTTATAAATCTTATTTGGAGCAATAAAGGTATCCTAAGATCCTTCCCTGAATATATTACATTTAATCTAAAATTTAACTCATTTCCCTATTTTCATCAATCTTTTCCCTCAGATTTAAAAACATTTCAATTTAACTGCTTCTACAAAATGGCAGCAAGAACTATTTCATTATCCATGATGTAATAAGTTTAAATTAAATATTTTTTTATTTTTACAATAATGAGCACTTCAAAGTTATTTTAAGGCTAAATAAAATTTATTCTATATTCCTATTATTTTCAGCCTCAAAATTTCTATTGTATGTCTTTGTTTTTATTGTGCTTTAGTGTTGTGCTTATTATTCAATTATCTCACAGCAGTACATTAATATATATTCTTAATTTTATTTTTTTCTCATTTAAGCATAGATAGCATTATTTTTGTGCAGTTTGGTAGCGACAATGATACAAAGCTTGTTAACTTTGTTATCCTTGTGCTTTTACAATTAGCTGGAACTTATAATCCTATATTTAATAAATTAATCAAAAATATTTAAACCTTAATGGTATAAAAGACAGTCAGATGTGGGGCGCCTGGGTGGCTCAGTTGGTTAAGCGACTGCCTTCGGCTCAGGTCATGATCCTGGAGTCCCTGGATCGAGTCCCGCATCGGGCTCCCTGCTCGGCAGGGAGCCTGCTTCTCCCTCTGACCCTCCCCCCTCTCATGTGCTCTCTGTCTCTCTCATTCTCTCTGTCTCAAATAAATAAATAAAATATTTTTTTTTTAAAAAAAAAGACAGTCAGATGTATTCCCTTTCAAAATGGGTAATAGATTTTAGGAATTTCTAGTTCTTTAAGAGAGGGAACTAAGGTAACCAACCAACTACATTCCATCACATACTATATTATTTCCTTCAACTCCTTAAGCAAAGCTACTGATAATGATATGGCTTTTTAGGTTTATTTTGGAAACATTCATTTTTAGAAAGATAATATTCCATAAGCTCTA
Organism: Mirounga leonina; assembly: GCF_011800145.1. Taxonomy (NCBI): domain Eukaryota; kingdom Metazoa; phylum Chordata; class Mammalia; order Carnivora; family Phocidae; genus Mirounga; species Mirounga leonina. The sequence continues at coordinate 59,801,232 of NW_023270305.1, forward strand.
CTGTTTGTCATTCACTGTGCATTAACTGTTTTCCAGAGTTGTGCAAGGTGAAAGAACATGAACTTTAAATCTAGATGTGTCTGAACCCAAATGCTAGTTCTCTCTCTTACCCGCTGTGAAACTATAAGAATAAATTAATTTTCCTAAACTTTAGTTTCTTCTTCATGAAGTGGATGGCAGTAATACCACTTATTGGTATTAAGTAAGGATTTAATAAAATAATTTATGTAATAAAATATGTATACTAAGTAATAAATATTAATTTAAACGTTTATGTTCTTAAATGAATTTCAAAGTCTGCCTTCCAAAATATTCTTAAATCTATATTGAAAATTAGTATTGGAGAGCTATTTTTAGGAGGATAATGTTAGCAACATTAAAATTTATCTCTTTAAAATCTACAGCATTAAAATAAATTAATTAATTTTTAAAAACCCACAGCATTAAGGATAGTACCACTTTCTTTTAAGTATTCTGTTGCACTTCCCTAGTTATAATGTCAAAAATGCTATTCAGTTTTATATTTTTCAAAAAGGTTTTTTTTACAAATATTTTTATTTATTTGTCAGAGAGAGAGAGAACAAGCAGGGGGAGTGGCAAGCAGAGGGAGAAGCAGGCTCCCTGCTGAGCAAGGACCCCCCCCCCCCGATGCAGGACTCAGTCCTAGGACCCTGGGATCATGACCTGAGCTGAAGGCAGACACTTAACCAACTGAGCCACCCAGGCGTCCATCAGAAAATTTTAATGTAAATCACTGTAGCCAGAAACATACAATGAAACGTCCACTCTCCCCAATCACATATTTAATGATTCAGCATCAAGTAAACATAGCTCAAGAAAAAGTTTAGTTGAATGACTATGACATCCTTTTTAGAATCTAAAGCTAAACCCAGGGTGAGTCACATTATAGTTTCCACTACATTTTATTCCATATTTTCAAACTTCATGGCTATATAATTAAGGTCATTTAATGATTAATGTTGTTAGATAGGTTTTACACTAGTTTATTATCAAAAGTTTCCCTCAATGTTATCACTGAGCTATAAATGATATTTTAGAGTCATCTATCCTTTCAATATCAGGTTTTCAAAAATGTTAATACATAGCTCTATATGAGCTGATAATATTTATATGACTATAATTTTAAAGCCTTTTCTCCATTAGTAAGTATAATCTTCAGAGTACCCTTTAATGACTTGATCTTGCTCCATGATTTGCTTTGAATTGTTACTACCTAACTATATAATCAACTTGACATATCAACTGATGCTTTACTAGCATAAAAGTTCAGAATTAAAGCATTACAAGTATGGTAATTTGGTCTTAGTTAACTACAGTATCTCTATCTAGCATCTAAAACAATGCCTAATATACAGGAGGTACGTAGTAAAAGTGAATTAAATAAAAACTGACCATCTAGCTTACATGAATTCAAATACCATATTCTCTTCCAAATAGAATTTCATCACTTCTGATATTTAAAAGTATATTTTGTGTGTTCAGCTCCTAATACTCAGGGTTCATAGTGATTTTGCTATGTTCATCACTGTCCTAAGACTATAGGTTACAACTATAAAAGGTCTATAAGAAAATGGAGAAAATCTTCATGACACTGGATTACACTAAAATTTCCTAAGTAGATTTCTGGTCCTGGAAAAGGACAGAACATAAAAAAAAAAATTGATAAATTAGACTTCATCCAAAAAAATGAAAAGATACTCATCAAGAAAATGAAAATCTACAGAATAAAAGCAATAATAATAATAATCACATTGCATATATATGACAAATACTTATATCCAGACTACATAAAAGTACTCTTATAGTTTAATCAAAATACAACCAACCCAGTAAAAATGCCTAGATTTGAATAAATGCTCATCCAAAGAAGATACACAAAAAGATGCCCAACATCATCAGTCATCAGGTAAATGTTAATTAGAACCACAATGAGATACTTCTATACTCCCATTAGAATGACTAAATTAAACTGTCTGACAATACTAAGGATCAATAAGGATGTGGAGCAGCTGGAGTTCTGCTGCTGGTGGGAATGTGAAATGGCACAATACTATGGAAAACAGTTTGTAGGTCTTACATACTTAAATACATACTCACCATATAAGATTCAACAATCTCTTTCCTAAACATTTTTAAAAAGAAAGAAAAGAAAGAAAGGAAGAAAGAGAGAGAGAGATAAAGAAAGAAAGAAAGAAAGAAAGAAAGAAAGAAAGAAAGAAAGAAAGAGAAAGAAACAAGCGAAGATTTGTACTAAATTTTCATAACAGCTTTATTTGTAATGGCCCCAAACTAGAAACATCCTAAATGTCTATCAACCAGTAAATGAACATACTGTTTTATATCCATAGAACACTACTCAGAAACTTTAAAGAAGCATCTATTAAAACAAAAAACAACACAAATAAACAACTTATTATGCTAAGTGACAGAAGTCAAAGACCACATATTATGATCCCATTTAGATAAATCCCTAGAAAAAACAAATACTACCAAAAGAAATAGGGTACCTATCCTCAAGATATTGGAGGGGTAGACAAACCATGAGAGACGATGGACTCTGAAAAACAAACTGAGGGTTCTAGAGGGGAGGGGGGTGGGAGGATGGGTTAGCCTGGTGATGGGTATTAAAGAGGGCACGTTCTGCATGGAGCACTGGGTGTTATACGCAAACAATGAATCATGGAACACTACATCAAAAACTAATGATGGAATGTATGGTGATTAACATAATAAAAAAAGGATAAAAAAAGAAATTCATTTTTTTAAATACTAAGACTTGAAAGTCAAAATGACTCCTTGATCCATGGGCTGCGGAATGGATGTTGTGTTAGCCGGCATGAAAACAATCATTGGTATCACTGTACACCTCCATCAGAGCTCTGAGGTGAGCAGAGTTACTGTCAATGAACAGTAATATTTTGAAAGGAACTTCTTTTCTGAGCAGTAGGTCTCCACAGGGGGCTTAAAATATTGAGTAAACCATGTTATAAACAGAAGTGCTATCATCCAAGATTTTCTGTGCCATTTATAAAGCACAGGCAGAGTGGATTTAACATAAATTTTAAGGGTTCTAGGATTTTGGAGATGGTAAATCAGCATTGGCTGATTTTTGTTTCTCCATAGGTATTTCACTACCATGTGGCTTACATAAAACATAGCTATAATGGTCTATTTTAAACTGATAAACGTCAATTGCATATGAAACTCTAGACTTTTCCTTCTACCTCCACACATTTTATGTTATTGATGCCACACTTTACGTCTTTTTATACTGTGTACCATTAACGTATTTTTAAAAAGATTTTATTATTTATTTGCGAGAGCGAGAGAAAATGAGTGGGGGGGAGGGGCAAAGGGAGAAGCAGACGCCCTGCTGAGCAAGAAGCCGGATCCTGGGATCATGACCTGAGCCTAAAGGTAGAGGCTTAACCAACTGAGCCACCCAGGTGCCCCTAACATATTTTTGTAATAATAGCTATTTTAATACTTTCGTATTTTAACTCTTACGCTAGACTTAAAAGTGACTTATAGAGCTGCATTACAGCATTATAGTATTCTGTATTTGTTTACATATTTACCTTGACCAGTGAGTTTTACACTTTCATATGCTTTTGTATTGTTGTACAATGGCTTTTATTTCAATCTGAAGGACTCCCTGTGTCATTATTTGTAAATCAAGTCTAGAGGTGATGAATTCCTTCAGCTTTTGTTTGTCTGGAAAGTTTTTTCTCTTCTTTATTTTTGAAGGACAGTTTTACCACATATAGTATTCTTAGGTTTTTTTTTTTTTTTTTTTCTTCAGTGCTCTGAATATATTGTTCATATCCCTTCTGAATTTCAAGGTTTCTACTGAGAAATCTGGTTGTTTTATGGGGGTGCCCTTGTATATGATGAGTTGTTTCTCTCTTATGGATTTCAAAATTCTCTCTTTGCCTTTGATTATAATGTGTCTTGAGATAGAATTATTTGGATACATCATATTTGGAATTTTTTTGGCTTCATGAATCTGAATGTCCATTTTCCTCCCCAGATTTGGAAATATTCATCCATAATGTATTGGATGGCTTGCTGGTAATCTGTAAATCCCTTAGGCTTTTTTTACTCTTTTCCATTTTTTTTTTTCTTTTTGTTCCTAGTACTGGATGATTTCAAATGACTTGTCTTCTAGTTCGCTGATTCTTTGCCCTCCTTGATCAAGCCAATTGTTATATAATTCCAGCAATATTTTTTAGTTCAATTACTATACTCTTCAGCCCTAAATTTCTCTTTTGTTCTTTTTTATAATAATATCTTTGTTGATATTCTCATTTTGTTCATGTATCATTTTCTTAATTTCATTTAGTTATCTGTGTTCTCTTATAATTTATTTATAATTCTCTTATAATTCAGCCTCTTTGATAATTTTGAATTCTTTGTCAAATAATAAATAGATGTCCATTTCTTTAGGTTGGTTACTGGAGATTTATTTGTTCCTTTCATCAGGTCATGTTTCTCTGATTCTCTTTGTTTCTTGTAGCTTTGTGTTGATATCTACATATTTGAAGAAATAGCTATTCTTCCCAGTCTTTACCAATTGGCTTCAACTGGGAAAGATATTCACAAATCACCTGAGCTAGACATTCTGGGAGCTTCTCAAACCCTTTCTATGGATGTATCTTCTCTGGACTTTTGTGTGTAAATTGCCAATTATAGGGATTTAAGATTTTTAACCTTTTTCAGGGGCCCATAATCTCTTGTTCCCTTGGGTGTTTGACTGCTCCACTGTAACCTAGGATATTGGAAGCATGTTCCACTTTTCCTCCCTTCTTGGAAAGAAGCCTCAGATTCTGCACCTTGTCCCAATCTTGTAGAACAATGCAGGGTATAGCAAGCTTCCTGCTTCTTCCCTTTGTTTTTAACTGTACCTAGGCACCCAAACCATACTCATCCCATCAGCTCTCTGTGTACAACAAGACAGAAACTAGTCCTTTGGAAACATACCTAAAAACCAGGATGCTGGGGGCATGGTCCACTCCTCTCCCCCAGATTCTATGCCTCAGACTCTGCACATTCTCCCAATCTTGCACAGCTCTGCCAACAGGAGCAAGCCACTGCACCTTTCCTTGTTCTTAGCGGCCAGAACTATGCTAGTTCTGTTAGTACTCCTGGTGAGGTAAGACAAAAACTAGTTTTTCAGGCAGTGCACTGAGAGTCCAGGGGCACTGGATGCACACTCCACTTTCTCTTTTTCCATGAGAGAGAAGTCATAGACCAAGTCACTGAGCTATGCTGTTGGAGGAGGAGCTGATATGGATAAAGTGAGATTGCTCTTTTTACCCATTTCAATGTGGCTTTTTTTGGTTTTGTGCTTGTCTGAAATACTGTAACTTCTTAAGTGGATTCAAAACTTCTCAGAAAAGTATTTTGGTCCATATGTTGTTGTTAAATTGGTGTTTCTGTGGGAGATAAGGGCTGAGACTTCCTATTCTGATTTCCTACTGACATTACTCCTGAATAGACATTTTAAATTGATTGAATCATAAGGAAAAGTAAGGTGTCTATCCTAAAAATACTTTGAAAAATCAGAGTATTTCTCTCCAATTACTCTAACAAGTTACAATTCTGTGCATTTTTATGTGGAATTTTTCTCAGAGGATGTCTTCAGAGTGGCTTATTTAACATGTACTTATAACACCCTTTCTTATTGCACATTTTTCAAAATTAGGAGTGTTGCCTGACTGCTATTTTGTCCAATTAATATTTATAACCTAGGTTGTCCATTTCTTTCAGACCCATAGCCCAGCATCTGTTTAATGAGCTGATTCATGTCTTTGCTCATTTAGCTCTAAAAGGTTTGCTAGGCTATCCATGGGAATGGAACAGTGTCATCAGAGTCCTGCAGTTTTAAAAAATGAAAACACAAGGTAATGCAGATAGAAACAGAACAAAGAAGAGAAAACCAGACCACTTACCAGGATGCTATGAATAACTCTTCAGATTTAATCCACTATAACTTTAATTCTTGAAAGTACTGTACATCAATTCACTGACTCCAGACAAAGGCATTAGTCAGTGTCAATAAATATTTATTGGATAGCAATTGTGTACAAAGTGCTGTAGATCATTTGTTTTAAAATATTTTGTTCCTACCTGTGTTAGTCAAGGTTCTCCAGAGAACATAAAACCAATAAGATATCTATCTATCTATCATCTATCTATCATGTATTATATCTATAATGTGTTTTTATATAATATATAAAGGATAATATATATTACACATATAATATATATGTGTTTATTGAAATTGTTCTGATGAACTGGTTCATACAATTATGAAGGCCAAAAAGTCTCACAATCTGCCATTTGTAAGCTGGAAACCCAGGAAGGCCAGTGGTATAATTCAGTCCAAGTCCAAAGGCCTGAAAACCAGAGGAGACGATACAAATTCCAGTGTGAAGGCCAGAGAAAATAAGGGGAAATATCTCAGCTCAATCAGTGAGGCAAGAATAAATGATGAATTTCTCCTTCCTTCTACATTTTTTTCTGTTCGGGCTCTCAACAGACTGGATAATGCTCACCCACACTGGAGATGGCAATATAGAATCCACACATTAAAATGCCATTTGCATTCAGAAACACCCTTACAAACATACCCAGAAATAATGTTTAATCCAGACACTCCATAGCCAATCAATCTGACACAAAAAATTCACCATCACACTGTCTTTACAATATTTTCAGCTTATAAACAATGCAGAGGACTACAGACAATCATACATATTTTGGAAAGGAAAGCATTAGGGTATTGCATTTCTAGTTGTACAAATAAGCATCTTTCTTTTGAAAGTGTATTGTACAACATGAATTCCCTTTAATATGTATTCCTGTTCCATATATCCAACCAGCTATGCTGCTTCATCACTTTTCATTGTATCCAAACTAATTGGGAAATCTCTCTGAGACCTCCTTGCCAAAACAAAGCCAAGGACCATCACCAGGGCACCTCTTTGCCAACTAATGCTGATCAAATGAAAATAGAGCTACTAACATTGCAGCTAAAGGAAAATATTTTCAGCTTATTTTTTCCTCTTGCATTTTACTTGGCAAAATAAATGGCAATATGTTTAATAATATGTTATAAAGAATAAAAACCATACTTTACCAAGAATAGGCAGTTTCTAATAATGTCAAATAATCATAAACGCAGTAATGGAGATCTTCATTTCCTTTCTATTTTTATCCTTGTGAAACAGTTGCATCAAAACTACATTTCAGGAAAATGGACTTGTTTCAATTTCTACTCTGAGCAAAAACTACAATATTAAATTAATTTGAAAAAAAGAACAAAGAGCTTAGTAAAAGAAAAAATACTAGAAAACAGAGACAAAATACAAGAAGGATTATTACAATCTCAGTAAATATGTCATAATTTAAACATGGCTCTTTATTTAAATATAGACTAAGATATTGTGATGCCAAGGAAAAACTATGTGGTTTCTAAATCATAGTGCTCATAATTCTAGCAGGGAGACGTAGAGAAGATAACTAACTTCTCTGAGTTCATGTTCTCATCTATAAAATGGAGATAAGGGGCGCCTGGGTGGCTCAGTTGGTTAAGCGACTGCCTTCGGCTCAGGTCATGATCCTGGAGTCCCGGGATCGAGTCCTGCATCGGGCTCCCGGCTCAGCGGGGAGCCTGCTTCTCCCTCTGACCCTCCCCCCTCTCATGCTCTTTATCTCATTCTCTCTCAAATAAATAAATAAAATCTTTAAAAAAAAATAAAATAAAATAGAGATAATACCCACCATAGCAGTTGTGTTGAGGAACCATTAATCTAATAAGTGAAAAGACCTATCAGTGGCAATAAACATTCTCTAATAGATGCACAAACAGAATAACAGAGTCAGCTGTGTGGTATAAGTTTAATCAATTTTAGTTTCCTTGATACTATCTAGAATATTAAGACAAAAGATTTTAAAATATGAAAAACTTAAGACCTTTTTATTTTTGGCCATTTCTTTACTCCTTATGCTTATACCAACACTGGGAAAGCTGGGATGAAATTAAAGACTCCTCAACATATGGTTCTTTTTTTAAAAAAATGAATTTGTTCATCATTTAGAATTGGGAGATGTTCACTTTGAAAGGAAATTTACTAGGGTAGATTCCAATAATTGAAAGAAATAACTACTATAATATTTGTCTCAAACTTCTGTATGACTATCCTCTAATAGAAATTGTATTATCATAATTGGCAGAGTCAATGGTGATCTTGACAATACTATCTCAGTGCTATTTCAGTGATGCACATATTACTTGAAAACATCTAAATTTACAAATAGCCCTACACTACATTAAAGTTATAAGACACTTCAGTGGCTTCCTTGACTAAACATTAAGAGATTTTTTTTAAGATTTTAAAAACTTTCTAGCTTTTTATTTTGAAATAGTTTCATATTTGCAAGTAAGTTACAAAAATAGTACAAAAATTCTTTAAAAAGTAATTAAATAAATAAGCTAGCGGGGAGAAGGCAATACTCTTCCTTATACTAGAATTCCAATTATAAATGTAGAAATAATGATAGAAATAGAAAAATCACCATTTGGCAAACACCTCAGTAATAATTATCCCAAGCTTAAATTAATAGGCAAATATATGATCAAAATCAGAATATTTGCATAGTCTCAAAATACTTAGTAATTACAAAGTGAAAAATAATAACTTTATAGTAGCAAAACCTGGAATACATCATCTCAATTAAATGACCAAAATTAGCATCACCAACAATGAGACATATGGATATCATGTGATCCTTGATATGATACACCGAGAAGGGCACAACATCTTTTGTCACATTCTTGCCAAGAAGAAGATATTTAAATAGGGCAAAAGTATTCTCCCAACACTAAGGGAAGGAAAGCTAGTTTCACGAGAATCTCAAAATCTCTTTGTAACAATCTCTAAATGGATGAGATGTAAGTGTCTGAGATTATATAAAGACAAGATAAATTGGGATCAGTTAGAATATATCAGCTGGGGTACATGCTTAGCTGTTTGGTTCTGGCTCAGGTCTTTCATGAGGCTGCAGTCCAGAGACTTGACTAGAGAAGGATTCAGACCCAAGTTCTTGGGAGGCCTCAGTTCATCACTGGCTATCAGTTGGAGACCTCAGTTCTTTGCCATATGGGCCCCTGCACAGGCTACAGAGTTTCCTCACAATGTGAGTGATCTGAGAAAGACCAAATCAGAACAACTTTGACAGAATCTACAGGGGCTTTTTTTTTACCTACTCTCTGAATTTGCATACTGTCATTTTCTTCCACAGTCTGTTAGAAGTGAATAACTTCTAATAAGGCCATACAACATACAAAAGTAAGAGAATTAGGCTCTACCTCTTGAATGGAGAGAATCAGGCAATTTGTGGACAAATGGTAAAACCATAAAATTGGCATTATGTTAGACCAAGTGTTATGCCCTATATGGAAGTTTAGAATCCTTTGGATGGCATTTTCCTCTAAAGCAGCCATCTTTCCAAGCTGCTCAGAAAGCCTCTACCTCATATGCTTCATTGTTTCACCTAATGGCCGGCCCATGAATCCTTCTCATTCTTAATTTTCCTCCAGAACAAATGCTGGTTACTTTTTCTTATTTCCAAAATTTCTACTATTAAAATACTGTATCATGTCCACAATAAAATAAACATACAATCTATGAGAAGAAATAATAATGATGATAACAATAACAATGATAGTAGCTATCACTTACTGACCACATGAGAGAAAAGGTGTTAAACATGTGTTCTGTAGATTGTTTCGTTTAATACCCAATTGGTGCTAATATAAGATGAAACAACTACAATTTACCTTTTAAAATTAAGGACTATGAAGTTTTAAAATGGTAAAAAATGTGTCCAAGCCAGTGTAAAACAGGTTTTAGACATGAAAATATCTGATTGCAGGAGCTATACTCTTAACTACTAGGCTATATATCAATCTTACAAGAGTGTATGGAAAACAGAATGTAATTAAATGATGAATTTTGTGATCACCAGAGCACTAAAGCCTAGGAACATAGCTTTCCTTCACACTTCCATCAATACTCAACTCTGACTAAAGGATAGCTTTCTCATATTATGTCAAATATGAGATGCAGGTTAAATGTTCCTCAGGATTCCCAGGCCAAGTAATTATGTGTCTCTATCATAGCAGTTCACCTAGTCTATTATAATTTCCTCTATTGTGACTTCTCCTACAGACCTTGAATTTCTTGAAATCTGATTCTCTTTCATCTTTCTACCCACAGCCCATAGCCTATCACAAGACACAAAGAAGACAATCAAGATATATTTGTTTAGTGAATATATAAATTTATGTCTTCTTCAGTTTAATAGTTGTATATATTAACCAAAACATAATCTTGATTTTAAAAAGAATTGATATATCCTAGAGAAAATGTATCATAGAAATTCCACTAACATTTCAGGTAAGATGGTTCGAATCACCTGCTTAAACTTTCATTTGCATATATTGCGTGTTTTGAAAGTTTGTAGTTGACTACATAAATATCAACATGAAGGAAATTCCTTTAAGTTTCAGAATCTGAACCCAATAAGTTTCAAGTCCCCAGAAATCATTCTTATTTTTCAGTCAGTAAGAAATAAAAACACCTGACAAGGTGTCACATTATAAGAGAAATAGATGTAGGAAAAGCCTTCCCTTGGGAGATGTTGTGTTCTAGAGTAGATGTTTACTTATACACTTTACCCTTTACATGATACCTTGTCTGATAAAGACAGCAAATTTTCATAGCTCCAGCACTTAGAAGCATAGATTTTGACAAAATTTAACCAACCAATATTATTATTTTTTTTGTAAAAACAATTCTGTAAGAACTTTTTTACATAAAGTTTACCGAAAACTAAACTTTGGTAACTACTCAACCTTCTACTTAGAAACTTCTTACATTTTTTTTTTTTTTTTTAAAGATTTTACTTATTTATTTGACAGAGAGAGACACAGCGAGAGAGGGAACACAAGCAGGGGGAGTGGGAGAGGGAGAAGCAGTCTTCCCACCGAGCAGGAAGCCGGATGCAGGGCTCGATCCCAGGACCCTGGGATCATGACCTGAGCCGAAGGCAGACGCTTAACGACTGAGCCACCCAGGCGCCCCGAAACTTCTTACATTTGTGTGTGTGTGACACAATATGCTCTATATTTCAAATAGTAAGTGAGAAATTCAATTGGTTTAAAGAGTTCAGAACCAAAAGATGGACCAGAGACCTTGACAAAAAGGTTATTCCTTTGTTAGTTGGTTAATACACTTCACAAAATTAGATATTTTCTTTTTTTTCTGCTTGAAAGACAGGCCCATTGAACCAACAACTGTGAACTTTTCATTCACCTTCAGAGCATTGTAACAAAAAGTATGAGCTTTGGATTCAGACATGAGTGGTTTTAGGTCCTCACTACCTAACTGTTAGCTGAGAAACTTTGGGCAAATCACTTAAATCCTCTGACCTTGAGATTCTTTACCTATAAAATGTGGATAACAATAGCTATTCATTACTACAGATATATTGTCTATAACATTTAAAGCAAAATACTTCACATAGGAATGTGAGATGTTATTGATAATGATGATACTGATGATGATCATGATGACATCATGCCAAGCCAAGGAACATTACAGAATCATCCACCAAGGATAATAAATGAATACCACGCATGTTATAATGCTTTACATACAATGCACATGTCATATTTTTTCTACTCTCCCAGAAAACATATGTAAAATGTATTATTATTACCTATTTTACAGTTGAGGAAACTAAGGTTCAATTAACTTGTTACCATTATCAACTTTGAGCACTTATTGGGTTCCAAGAAATTATATTATACATTTTGTCTATGTTGCCTAATGTAATTCTTAGAACAACCCTATGTACTAGACATTAATATACCTGTTTATATACCTGAGCAAATATGCAAAGGGAGATAAAGTAAATTTCACTCAACTACTAGTAAGTGGAAGACCAGGATATGAACCTAGGTTATCTGCTTCTGAAGCTTATGGTCTTAACCACTATAATGATTAGGGACTTTTAGTTATATGCAAAAAATAAAAATAAAAAAAGGTGGGCAGTGGCTAATAAGAGCTGTCATAATCAATAGGAAGAACAGTGGAAATTTCTTGGCAATGGCAAGAACCCAGGAAACTCCAGCTAACTAGAATAAAAAAAAATTATTAAGGATGGACTCATAGCAGACACAGACTAGTCAGGGTGCCTTTGCTGAAATAAATTATAGCCATTTCTTCCATTCTTGATTAGTCAATCAAAATTTAATCTCAGAAGAGTCTGATTAGTAGAACAAACACCATGTGCCCATGGTAGGTAGTGAGAAAAGGAATCTGGCAGTAAAAGCCTTCAGGGATGACTTAGGCTTCTGCAGTGGAATGTGGGGACATAAATATACCATTTGACCAAGAATCTACCCTCAAAAGGGAGGGAAATCAGTAAACTTTCAGGATACAAAATTAATATACAAACTTTATTGCATTTCTATATACTAATAATGAATTATCAGAAAGAGAAAAAAAAGAAAACAATCCCAGTTACAATTGGATCAAAAAGAATAAAACACCTAGGAATAAATTTAACCTGTGAAAGACCTGTACACTGATAAAATATAAGACATTGATGAAAGGAATTGAAGAAGACAAAATAAATGGAAAGATATAACATGTTCATGAATTGGAAAAATTAATACTCTTAAAATGTCCTTACTATCTAAAGGAATCTATAGATTCAGTGCAATCCCTACCAAAATGTCAATGACATTTTTCACAGAACTAGAACAAATAATTCTAAAATTTGTATGGAATCACAAAAGACCCCAAGTAGCCAAAGCAATCTTGAGAAAGAACAAAGTCAGAGGTATGGTAAACCTTGATTTCAAACTATACTACAAAGCTGTAGTAATCAAAACAATATGGTATTGGCATAAAACAAAAACAGTGATAAATGGAACAGAAAAGAGAGCCCAAAAGTAAACCCATGCATATATGGTCAATTAATTTTTGACAAGGGATGCAAGAATATACGATGGGGAAAAGACAGTCTCTGAAATAAATGATGTTGGAAAAATTGGACAGCTATATTCAAAAGAATAAAAACGGACCATTATCTTACACCATACACAAAAACTAAGTCAAGATGGATTAAATACTTGAATTTAATACCTGAAATCATAAAATTTCTAGAAGAAAAGATAGGCAGTAAGCTCCTTGACATCAGTCTTAGCCATGTTTTTTGGATCTGATTCCAAAGGCAAGGGCAACAGAAGCAAGATAAACATATGGGACTACATTAAACTAAAAACCTTCTGCACAGCAAAGGAAACTATCAACAAAATGAAAAGGCAACACACTGAATGAAAAGATATTTGTAAATCATATATTTGATATTTGATAAGAGTCAATATCCAAAAACATAAAGAACTCATACAACTTAATAACAAAAAAACCCCAATTTGATTTAAAAAGGGGATATGGTCTGGGTAGATATTTTTCCAAAGAAGACATACAGATGGCCAACAGAAACATGAAAAGATGTTTGACGTCACTTATCATCAGGGAAATGCAAATCAAAACCACAATGAGATATCACCTCCCATGAGTGAGATGACTAGTATCAAAAAGACAAGACGTAACAAGTATTGGCAAGCATGTGGAGAAAAAGGAACCTTCCTGCACTGTTGGTGGGAATGTAAACGGGTGCAAACACTGTGGAAAACAGTATGGAGATTCCTCAAAAAATTTAAAAAACAACTACATATGATTCAACAATTCGTCTTTTGGGTATCTACCCAAGGGAAATGAAAATACTAATTCGAAAAGATGTATGCATCCCCATGTATGTTATAGCCAAAATATGGAAACAATCTAAGTGTCCACTGATAGTTGAATGGATAAAGAAGATGTGGTATACATACAATGAAATGCATTCTTGCCATTTGTGACAACAAGAATGAATCTTGAGAGTATTATGCCATGTGAAATAAGTTAGACAGAGGAAGACAAATACTACATTATCTCACTTATAAGTGAAATCTAAAAAGCAAAACAAACAACAAAATAAAACCCAGATTCATAGATACAGAAAACAGAGTGGTGGTTGCCAGAGGGGTTGGCTGGGGAAACATGAAATGTGTGAAGGGGATCAAAAGGTATAAACTTCCAGTTATAAAATATGTAAGTCATGGGGACATAATGTACAGCATGGGAAATACAATCAACAATATTGTATTAACTTTGTATGGTGGCAGATGATAACTAGATCAATTTTGGTAATAAGTTTGCAATGTATACAAATGCCCAATTGCCCTGCTATACACATGAAACTACTAGAATATTATATGTCAAGTACACTTCAATTTAAAAACAGCATAGAGATTCCAAATAATCAGTTGTTACATACTCTTAGGTTGATTGGACATGTAATTCAGCAAATACTGTGATTTTTTTCCATGTAAATTTGATCTGTTCAGTATTACTACTAAATATTGAATTCATCCTATTATGTGCAAGATATCAAGGTAATTTCTAAGGGTTCAACAATAAATAAAGCACAGCCTTGCCCTTAGGAAATGTACAGTCTAATGGAGATATAAACAAAAATGCAGAATCTCACAAAATCAGCATGGTAAGTGCCACCATGAGGTTGAGTGCAAAAGGTTATGGGAACCTAACCAATGGAGGACTCACTGCTGTCCCTTACTCATCTACTCTCCCCCTCCCCACCCCACCACCAGGATAGGTGAGTTTGATCTCAACATATATGGATCCAATTGCTACTACCTGATGTTAGTTAGCCTTTTTTGCTCAAAAAGTCGTAACTCAAAATAGGCAGATTTCTTCTGAGTGGAAAGGCCAACTCTAGAACAGAGTTTGTCTGACCTTTCTTTTTTTTTTTTAAAGATTTATTTATTTGACAGAGAGAGACACAGCGAGAGAGGGAACACAAGCAGGGGGAGTGGGAGAAGGAGAAGCAGGCTTCCTGCTGAGCAGGGAGCCTGATTGCGGGGCTCAATCCCAGGACACTGGGATCATGACCTGAGCTGAAGGCAGACGGTTAACAACTGAGCCACCCAGGCGCCCCTTGCCTGACCTTTCTTAACTCACCCAATTTTATTCTATTCTTTATACTCTAGTTAGTATGTTCACTCTACCATCAGCCTCTGGAGAAAAAGATTGACAGAAAGTTTAGGTAAATATCTCTTGTTTAAAAAAGATGATTTTTTTTCCCTTTGGTTCTTCTAAGCCAGTGCTTCTCAAGTTTAAGGTGACTAAAAATCACTGGATCTTGCTAAAATGTAGATTTTCATTCAGGAGGGTGGGGTGGGGCTTGATGTTCTGCTCTGATATTCCGCTGTTGCTGCTCCTGGTTCACTCTGCACTGCAAGCATATTCATAGTTATTCACACATATTTCAACATGATTTATCATTTTCAGTAGTCCTACAAAAAAACCCTTAAATCTGGTAAAACAACAAAAACCCCTATCATTGTCAGAATTTTATTGATAGGAAATTGATTATTAAACCAGCTATCAGTTTTGCAGGACATTGTGCATGTGGCTTGTTGGAAGTGGAGCCAGCAATGTAAGAAGACTTGTGCTCTTTCTGCCATAATGCATAGCTTTCTCCATTCTGAAAGTCACCTTGCTTAGTTTTAATACTAATTCTAATAATTCATTACTTTCATTTTGCTTTGATTTTGTTCATATTTGTTACTTCTTATCAATTCACATTATGAAAGCAATAATATTTATTCTCAACTAGACTGTCTTTTTAGACATTTCATGACTATATCGTTAGAATTCATTAGAATAGGGGCACCTGGGTGGCTCAGTCGGTTAAGCCGCTGACTTCAGCTCAGGTCATGATCCCAGGGTCCTGGGATGGAGCCCCACACCAGGCTCCCTGCTCAGCGGGGAGCCTGCTTCTCCTTCTGCCTCTGCCTGCTTCTCTGCCTACTTGTTCTCTCTCTCTCTCTGTCAAATAAATAAATAAAATCTTAAAAAAAAAAAAGAGTTCATTAGAATATTTATTAAAGCTATACTTACTTGTAAAAAAGTGACTTAATTTTTCTCCTGTTATGAATATTATGTTGTTTAAAAAGAGAAAAGAAATGCTCTGGGGAATCTTTTTTTGTAAATAGGACTTTGAGCAAAGTTTGCAGGTGAACATATGTAAGAAGTATAAATGTGCACATTTCTAGAAGAGAATTTGGAAATTTGCAGTGTCATTATATGCCTCATATATGAATATTTTTGACATAATTATTCCATTTATAATAATGGATGTCCAAATAAAATAATTTTTATGCACATTAAAATTTAACTATAAGATGTAACAATGTAGTTTATAATGTACATTTAGAAATAACCAGGGACTTGGTAAATCAACCTTAGTAAAGTCATGCATTGGAATACAGGTATTATGTTGAAGAAAAATATTTTTTAAAAGATGCTTATATTTTAAGCAAACAAAAAGGGTTACAAAACAGTAATTTGGCAAATCAAATTTGTAAAAATGTATACATACACTTACCTATATGTACATATAGGTATACTTATATAGCAACAGGAAAGAATGCATTAAAAAATGAATAATCTTTAATTTCTTGAGTCATTTATGCTTTCTTATGTCATTTCTAAGTAGTTTATGATAAAATTTCTCTTTATCTTAAGGAAGAAAGAAAGGAAGGAGGGACAGAGGATGGAAGGAAGAAAAGAAGAAGGAAGGAAAAAAAAAAGCCTAATTTAAGTATAACCCTGCACCTTAAAGCTGTTTATATAGTAGTTCCACAAGGGTGAGTGAGTGGAAGAAAAAGAAGACTGATAACACTGAGATCTGATTGTACCCCGTTGGGTATTGTTTTTTTCTCTAAGAAAAGGTAAAGCATAAAAGAAGAACGTATATGGCTCCTCTCTGAGCCAGACTAAGGGCAAGCCAGCTTGGCAGCTGACAACTAAACCAACCTATAAAAAGTAATAAAATGTAACTTCAGTAAATCTAAAATTTGTTGCCACTTAACTCTGATCTCTAAGCATGAATTTTCACATAAGTAATGAAATATAAAATGTTCGATTCCCTTCCCTGAGTGGACAATAACAAACAACAAAACATGCCTTACCCAAGTTTCCTTTAACCCCATGAAATAAATGTTAAACCCATTCTCAAAGGAAATATTTTGAATAGACATGAAATCATGAGCCTGCCTAGGGCCAGTGTATTTTGGAAGGTTCTTGTTTTAGGCTCATTTCAATAATCTTGTTTTTGAGTCCAGTAACTTGGCCTCATTTACTAGAAGATGCTTAAGCACAATTATTTCAGATAGTGTATTTGGTTTTTGACTTTGTAAGAAAAGTTTAAATAGATCTGAAAGCTTTCAAATAGGAGTTACATACTTGCCACTCTATAGTAAAATTAAATAGCCTGAAAATAAAATGAAACAACAGATAAATCAAGGACCTCTCCAAATGATACAAAATTGTCTTTAAATTTATAGTTAAGAGTGTTTTTTTTTTTTTATACCATCTTTGATTTTACTTATTTGGCCTTCTTTTGAGATTTTGTTTATTGAAAAAAAAGAACAACTAAATCTATAACTGCTTTAGGGCTTCGAACTCCTTCAAAAGCAGACATCATGTATTTTTTATCTTTGCAATCATATAGCTTAACCTGGTACATTACACGAAATCAGCGCAGGATGCATATTAATCATCTGGATGAATAAATGGATGAATAGATGGATAGATATATGAGCCTATTCCTAAAGACTTGGATTTTAGGACTTATCTACTCAGTAAGAAAATAACATGCTGTCACAGTACCTATTTCAAGCAAAGCAAATAAAATTGTAAATGTTGTGACCAGGTTCTAAAGGACATGCCTTAATATAACCTGTAGGATGACTGACCATCTGTAATTCTGGTCTTGTTTGTTCCATCCTCCTCACTTGACTCCACAAGTCTCCTAGAAAAGGTCTATAAATAAAATCCTCTCCTCCCTGCACTGTTTGCCCATCAGGAATAACAACAATAACATGTCCTTTTATTTCGTACAACACTTTTGATTTATAAAACACTTTCACACATCACTCATTTTATTCTCATAATAACCATATGACATAAAAACCAGGAAACAAAGGCTGAAAGAAGAAGGGAGGGTCAGCCTTTATAAGTGTTAGAGCCTATGCTCAGAGTCACATCTTCTGAATGCAAATCCAATGTTCCTCCATAGGCCACGACACATCAGCTCAGCCCAGCTCCCTCCAGCACTGACAGAGTCAAAAGAATGGCCTCTGACCACCAATCCCACTGCTGTGTCTGCATTCTTTATTTTCTGTTAATTACATTTGCTGTCAACACTGTATATTTCAGGGAAAGTGACAATTTTACTTCCTTCTCTCAGACATTTGAAAGCTTCCTCTCCAGGAAGACAGCAGATCTGGAGCAAACTATGGGAAGGACTGTGGCAAGGATTTCTCTCAGCATTGGCAGCCTGCCCTCCCCTCACTTTGAATGAATTCAAACATGGAAGAGGTAAGATGACGGGCTGGAGAAATGCAACGTGTATGACTTACGCAAAGTCTTCTACTTGGTGCTCAACAAAGTTGACATTTTGGGGAATTTAACTGGAATATTGCCTGACAAATAAGGTATGGGAAGAATGCCTTTAAATAAAGAGGATTTGTCAGGCGGTTAAAAATATTATCAGAGAGAATGAAATTGAACAGGAAGCATGAAGGCTTCAAAACCGTTCTCCGTGCTTAACTGGAGGAGCTGCTCCATTAGCTCAGCTAATTGAACACTCTGTTACCTCACCTGGATTGTCACTGCAGAAGAAGAAGGGGCTGTATTGTTGCTCCCTGAAACAGAATCTGACACTGGTGCAGAGAGGCAAGGGACAGGATATATACTGATTACTTTATTTTGACATTAGATCTGTGCCTAGAATTAGCTGTGCTCAGATATAAATATCCTTTCAGACAGATCCATCCACAAGCAATCTATATTATAATTGGCGAAACTTGTCAAGAAGAAATAAGAGTAGAGAAAAAGGAAACTTCACCAATTCTTAGAAAGAAATAAAATCTATGTAGTGTTTTATTTGATGATGCAGGCATATAAAATAAGATGAACAGTCATATTATACTTAAACATGAACGATGACATGGTAAATGTAGAATAAAGTACTTTTCCCTTTTATACATGTGTTTTAGCTTTGTGCCCTTAATTTTCCAAAATTCTAAAATAAAAGGCATATCCCATGATTCCAACTGAGTTTAAAGACACGCACATACTTGGGCTAGTTATTAAGCCACCTATTAAAAATATAACGTCAGATCCACATTTTATAACATATATTAAAATATATTTCAGCTGGAATATATTTTTTAATGAAAAATACCAACAATATAAGGTGAGAAGGACTTTCTCAGCCAAAATTCAATAGAAGAAATAACAGCAACAAAAAATCTATTAAAAAATTGATGCTATAAAGACTGAAGTTTCTGCATGCCACAACATCATTTAAAAATCAACTAAATAGCAAATAAAGAACTAAAAAAACTGCACAAATATTATGAAAGTTTGGCTTAATGAAGATTCTCAAAATGAGAATAAAGGCACTAAAACCAAGTAGAAAAATAATTTCATTAACTATTAGTAGCAGAAGAACAATAAATGCCCTATCAGTATATGAAAAACATTTAGCCTAGTAATTAAATAAGTTGAAATACAAACAGTAAAATACTTCTTTAAAATGATTTTTAAATAAAAAATAAGCAAATATTTTCTGAATTGATTAATGAAGGGAAAATATAACTTGAAATGTGTATAGTCAAAAAATGCTGGTGAGAAGTGATACTTGCACAAATTTTGTGAAAAGCAGTTATGCAATAATCACCTATTTTGAGTCTCAATGACTCTACTTCTAGAATTCTATACAAAAGAAATAATCTGAGATGTGGGTAAATACTTATATGCAAGGCAAATTATGATAGCATAAAGTAAAATAAAAATATCAGAAACAAATTTTTAAACAGTTCCATTTTATGCAATGCATGTAAAGGAAATGTGCACATAATTCAAATAATAGTTTTGTAACAGATAAGACCAAATATATGGGATTGGTTTTAAAAGTATCTTGCTTACATAAAATGGAATACTATGAATCATTTAAAATATTTTGGAAATACATTCAATAGCTAAAAAAGGCATCTGCAATATTTTGTGAGGTAAAAAAAAGTACGCTGCAAGAGAGCATGCCTAGTATAAACTCATATTTGTTATAAGATCAAATGACAGCTACTATGAACAAGTGGTGGTAATTCTTAATTCTCTTTCTCTAGTGATCTGTATTTCTGCTTCCTAGATTAACATTCATTACTTTTACAATAAGAAAGTTAAGAAGATATAAAGAATTAAGTTTCTGAAAAAAAGCTTAATAATGTGGCAAAATGTTTTTTAGGTAGTAACTAGCGCTATGTATGTGCATATGTGTGTGTATGTGTATGATTGAAATATATACATTCAAATGGTAGTACATTTTACATATGATCATTCAATGTTTAATTTTCTCTACAATCAGAATTCTACCTCCATGCTTTTGTAAATGGAAAATAATGTATTACATGATTCTTTTTGAATAAATATGCAACAACTCATATAATAATAATAATTTAAAAAACCCAAATTCCAAAGTTAGAGAAAAAAAGAAAGAAAGAAAAAGGTAGTGAGAAAAAAAAAGAAAAGGTGGTGAGAAAACAAGCACTAATCAGGAACCAAAAATTGGGGATAGCTGAAATCTAATAGGTAAAATCAGCTCTGATGGTGGTTTTTACCACATGGCACATGCCAAATCTTGATGATGCACATATTTTGAAAGAGAACGAGGGACAAAATAAAACTATCCTGCTCAATGTTGACAACGTAGTGGGAAACCCCTACAAAATTCTAGCTGAAGAGCTACATGCACAGTGTAAAAATGAGCTCGAAATAAACCTGCTCCAGGACAGAAAAATGAGAAAACTTTTCTGTAGGTTGCCACCCATAAAAACAAGGATAATACGTATTTGAGCACAGTGTACATTAGCATGTCAGAATGCAGCGGCTGTATTTTGTCTGTTATGACCAGCACCTTTCTAAGAATTTGATCAAGATTTATAGTTAACAGTCATCAATCTGCCAGGAGTTGTACAATGTATGGACCAATGGCCCAGAAGAAAGTAATTCCTGAAAATTTCTTTCCAAATCATATTTTTTGAAGTAGATGTAATCTGAATAATAAGAGTCAAATGATACTGGCAGATGACTAGAGTTGCATTCAGTCATCAAAAATTGGTCCAGGACACAATCATAGTGTATGACCAAAATGTCTCCCAGAATGATGCAGGTTTCTAGGCTTCCACTCAACCTTGCCAGGCTTCAAAACAGTTGTGACCTTGCACCTGTGGCTTCATCCTTTCAGGCAGCTGGTATAATTGTGCTAAGAGACAACTTCATTCTCTTTCTCCGAGTCTCTGTCAAGGCACGAATGTCATATGGATTTTCCCTCTCTGCGTAACATTCACTCTCAGCTACCATTTCTCCTGCTCTCTTTTTGACATTGATTTTAACCCAAACTTTTCCATTTTTGGAAAGAATGTTAGGTTCAGCCAGTGTGCTCGCCCCCACAGTAATACCAGTCTAGCAATTACCTTCTGTTCTGCCCACTCTCATCCAGACAGTTCAGGGTTGCCTAGGTATAGAACTAGCAGAGTATCCCAACCACTAGACAATACAGCTGTGTTTACTGACAACTCCAATTTTTCCACATGGGGCAAAGGCACAGTCCACCCCCTCAGGCCCTTTTCTGTCATAAAAGTTTAAATGTGTAGCTACAGTTTCTTGCTTAGGGGTCATACCTGCTTTTAGCACCCACAGTTGCAACCATAGTCTCAAGACCATTGAATAAAGTAGGAAAAAAAAAAAGAAAGTTAAGGTGATGTGGAGAAGAATTAGATAGTCTTCCCTCATAGTCTCTTCCCCAGATTCCCCCAAAAAGCAGGGGAATCCTCCCTTTGGGGTGAATTCCCTCTATTGGTCCCCCTCATACTGAGTGTGAGCACACATTTGCAAAGGCACGTAAGTCAGGACTTCATGCCTTTATATTCTCCCACTTTAGACAACAGATGTTTCAAGTGGCTGTCCGTTTTCTATCAAACTATTTCTTTGAAGATGATATGCATGTGATATGTCCATTTGATGTTATAACTCTTTGCACCTCATCGAATGCTATGAATTGTAAAAATGTATTTCTTCATCTGAAGCAATATAACTGGGTGGTCCAAATTGGTACCGTATCTTCTGTTCCAATTTTTTTATAGTATTGTGAGCATTTGCATTAACCATCGGGTATGCAAAACCTAGTCCAGAATGTGTCTATTCCTGTCAGAACCCATTTATACCATCCCAGGGCTACTGATAGTTGCTTGATATAATCTATTTACCAGCTATGTGTCAGGGCCCTGCCCCTGGGGAGTCTGCCCCATAGCCATCTGCATATTGTCTTTCTTGGTGGCAGACAGAACAAGTCTTGCTGGCATTTTTTGCCTTTGAGAGTGAAGCAGGAATATGTCCATCCTCATCCATCTCTGCATTGCTGCAGCTGCTCCATTTCCTCTTGTTTCATGAACCTGGCTGACCCCCTCCAGGAACTGCACCAGGATGTCCATTTGTTGGTGCCAATCAGCTTTTGATCCTGCAAAAGTGTTCTTCTGATGCACATTAATACATCCTACCTAATGCACCAAATAAATTCCTATGGTGATTTCCCTAGGTCCATGCCTCATACAGATATTCCTTTAACAACACAGTTTCCCATTTGTCATCTTCTTGAACATATGGCCAGGCCATTGGCAGGATACAAATTCATGAGTTTATATACATCTAAACATAACCAGCCCCTAAAAAGGAACTAAGCCATTGAAGGTGTTACCAATAGAGATGTTAAAAGGATTTAAGTTCCCTGGTTAACTTTCTATAAAAGACCAACTCTAAAAGCCCTTGTTGGCAGCCTTGTTGGGATCCTTCTCTGGGCTTCCTGAGAGCTTTTTCTGTATCTTCACTTAATAAACTTCTATCACTTTACCCCCAAATAAATAAATCAACACCTGGGTTCTTATTGTCATTCAGTTATTCCATCACTATAAGGAAAATGGCATGCAATTTAGCCCACAGAGTTGATTTGTTCTTACCTTCATCAGTCAGAGTTTCTATAGGAGTCAGAGTGCAGTGGCCTTTCAAACAGGGTGCTTGCAATGATTATCCATAAACCAAGCAGTTTTCTTTTGATCAGTTGCGATCTATTCACAGGGCACCTCTCATATGGCAGTATCAGGTGCCAACTAAGATGGTCTCAAATCAGTCCTAGAGGAAAAGAGGTTATCTGCTCGTGAATATGGTAAATACCTCCTTGTATTTCTCAAGTAGCATCTTCCTATGTAAACAATTTCCATTATATTATGGAACTCTTTTGGACACTGATTTACTTCTTAGAGTGTTTCTCTGACATTATTGAGGACATTATGGGTATTTTAGGTTTTAGGGTCAATTTTATGATCCTCAGTAATAGGGGAGTTTCCAGTAATGCCCAAGAGCAAGTCAATAATTGTCACTTAAGTGGCATATGCCATACTGCCACATCTAGAAATTTTCTGGTACAACTCCCAGCTATTGCTGCTGAGAGGCACTCATGGGATTTTGCCATAACCTTCAGTCTATGTAAAAGCAAGTTATAGATATTTTCAGAATTGTATCTGAGTGTGGACCATAAAAGTCCTAAAGTATTGATTAAGGCACTCCTTTTTTTAAATTCCGACATGCCTTAGTGTTATTCAGACTCCCATCAAATACTGCCTTTTCTCAGGCAGTTTTATGGATAGGAGCTAACAATATTCCTAGCTGTGGAATTTGTATCCTGCAAAATCCCAACAACCTGACAAAGTACTGTTTTTCTTGCTTAGTGTCAGAGGTAGGAAATACAGCAGCTTTTGGCTGCCCATGGAATATCATGGATGTCTCCTGCCTAGGTTATTCCCTAAGTAATTTCACCATTTAAGTGAGTCTTAAGATCTTTCCTGGATATATCAACCACACTTAGTCATGGGTGTCACCATTACATTTAAGCCTGTCCTAGCATGTTCTTCAGTTTATGATATTATAATCTCAAGATAGTGTATTACTACACTTGGTACCTGCCTTAAGTTCCAATCTCTTCTACCCAAATTGTGACAGTAAACTGGTGAATTCATTAGCCTCGTGGCAATGTAATAAAGGTAAATTGGGATGCTTCCCATATGGCAGCAACCTGGTTGGCTCTTTTATAAGATGAGAATAGAGCATAAAGCATTTGTAGGATCAGTCGTCAAGTTCCAGTCTTCTTTACCTTGTATTTTTTACACTTTTGAAACCGTACAAAGGACTGCTGATGCTAGATGAAGTACTACTTTATTCAAGCCTTGATAATCTACTCTTTGTCTTTATGAGTCATCTTCCTTTCTCATGGGTCACATAGGTTAACTGCCCAGAGGATTTGACAGTATCAGTACTCCAAATTCTAACTTGTCACTAATTACAGTGATAATTTATTTTTCTCCACCAGATATCTAATACTGTTCTCCAATTAACAACTGTGTGATATTCTGTAAATTTTCATTTAGCACGTCCAATTAATACTAGTTGAAGGACAAACTTATATAGCTTCTATTTTACAATATTAGATAGGATAAATATTTTCTTGTCAGATATAAATATTCATCTCAATAATACATTCAGATAAAAGAGACATAACCCCATCATATAAATTCTGCTCAAATATTTTAATTTTTATCCAAACTTGTACCTTAACCCATCAACTATTCCATGTCCATATCCTCCCATTATAATTGTGGCCCCTGTTAGGATTTCACCAATAAGTTTTAGAATCATGGTGTACAGGGGTTCCATGTCAAGGAGCTCCAGGAAAGTTTCCTTTCAAATCACTGTTCATTTTGTCCACACATGTGCTTATGGTCTTACGGCCCCAGCCAAGGGTCAAGCAAAGAAACTGGTCAAACTTCATCCTCTTTAGTTTACCAGACTATCACTTTCTGGTAATTCAAACTCAGGTTTCTCATTGTGATCTTTGCCCTTCTGTTTTTTTCTTTTTCTTTTTTTTAATTTCTCCAAATTAGGATAAATAGAACAGATTTACTTACAGCTCTTCAATTTTGGGGGACCAGGCCTGGATCCCATCTGTCTATCAAATCTCTGAAGACTTCTGTTTTGAACTCATCATTTATTCTTTCCACTCCTTAATAATGATTTAAAGACTTTCAACCTGTTGGGATGAATCTCTTGACCATTCTCTTTTTCATTCCCCATTCCCTTGTGAATCATTCTAATATTTTTTAGAATCTTTAAGTCTCATAGGGAAAGCTGAGACAATAAATCTGATATGGCTTTTTGGATCTTTACTTGATTTTTACAGCAGGTGACAAGGAATACCCATGCAAGGGCCCACTTAAAGCATTTACCATGACTTAGTAAAAGAGAATATTAAATGGATGAACATCCCAATAATCATAAAACCAGTGCAGCATGCCCTGAATATGCAGCATATTAGCCACTTTATTTGGGGAGTTCCACTTATCAATCAAAGGAAGGAAAGGACAATTCCATTTTTCAGTATAAACCAACTTTACAATGTCTTTTACTCAGTCCACCAGGCTAGCTGTTCCTTTAGGAAAAACCTGTTGTGTGTTTGAATAACATACAGCAGCCAGTTTTGATGGTTCAGTAGCAAAATATCAGTTCTGCATTAACACAAACATCCTCCTCCATTCCACAGCATTAAAAACCAAAAAGGTTGCTTTGAAGTTAGTTACTATCATAACTTACTTTAGTAAAGGTTCCTCAGGAAGCTGACTATATTAATCCACAAAATGAGAAAACTCTTTCATAATATATCCCCAGTTTCAGTAGTTTCTTGATTTTGCAAACACATAAACATGCACCTGCTACCTGGACTACCTTCTTGATGACCATAAATCATAGAAGTGCTATCTGTGTTTTTCAGAACACATTTTCCCATTGGAAACAGCCCTAAAGCAGGTGGTCATAGCTCAGACAGGCTAAAATTTGATGCCAAGACCTATTCCAACTCCATCCTTTACTTTCATTTTTTCTATTACAGAAAAAAAAAATTAACCAAGTATAGAATATTGGCTTGTTTCTCATTATATTATGTTTTTGTATATATCAAGTGAGCCAACTCCTCAGGTAATAGGTCTACCATTTCTAAATTCCATTGATAACTTTTACCTATGGTAACTGATCACAACACAACTGCTAACTCATACCACTATTTGGTAACCATCAAGGTATCAGGGATTTGTCATCCTCACCCCCGTCACCCTTCCTTTTTCCAAACAATGTTTTCATCATGTTTCAGTGAGTCTGTGTTATTCTAGTGAATTCTACTTCTGAAGCCAACTGTATCAGGGGGCCCCAAGACAACCTTCATGCTCAATGATTAGCTGGAACGACTCACGGGGCTCAGAAAAGTTGTCACAGTGATGGCTACAGTTTATTACAGTGAAAGCATACAACTGAAGTCAAGAAAAGAAAAAGGAACATGGGCAGATGCCAGGAGAAAACAGGCACAAGCTTCTAGATGTTTACTCTCAATAGAGTCTCATGGACACACTAAATTCTCCCAGCAAGGATATATAACAACACATTAAAAGTGTTACCAACTGAGAAGTTCAAATGAGCCTTGGAATCAAGAGTTTTTATTAGGCATTTGTGTGACCTAATTTAGATACTCAGACTTCAGACCCCTAGATCAAAAATAGGCATTCACCATAAATCATATTGTTGGCTTTAACTATCTGATCAAAACTGGTATGAAGTGGTCCAAAGCCTCAGGCATACAAAATACCTTTATCAGGCAGAATATTCCAAGGGCTCATTATTCATCTCCCAGGTATTAGTGAAGAGCTAACACTGAAGACATATTTTTCTTGGGAACAAGCATGGTTTCAGTAGCCCAGGACTGCTTTCCTACACAATAACCTTGACATTAAAAACAAGATACAGCATTGCACAGCACCAACTAGAAAGAGGTCCCTCACTGAGAAAGGAAAAGCAGGGTAAAACAACCAGCCTCCTCAGCCTTTCAGGGACCTGCACAAAGGTTTTATTTTGATTTCACCCCACTCAGACTGACAAAGCTAAGATGATAGAGATGTTTAGGAACAAAGAAAAAAGCGGAGACTACCAATAACACACACACAGTGGGAGTAATTGCAGCTCACAATGACCTGCTCCACAGATAAATCCAGCAGCTTTTGCCCCTAAAGAAGAAACCCATGGCCAGCACAAGTGCCATAGATCCCTTGCAAATTTCACCATCTTTTGTTTCATAGATATTCACAGTCACTGATGCCAGCGGCCTGAGTCCCTCCCTGTTTTCCCCACTTATCCACACCAGAGCGCCAAACTAGAGGGGCGCCTGTAGGGCTCATTCAGTTAAACATCTGCCTTTGGCTCAATTTGTGATCTCAGGGTGCTGGGATCCAGTTCTGAGACGGGCTCCCTGCTTAGGGGGAAGTCTGCTTCTCCCTCTGCCTGTCCACCCTACCCCATTTGTGCTATTTCTCTTTCTCTCTCTCTCTCTCTGAAATAAATAAATAAAATCTTAAAAAAAAAAACCCCACAAGCCTAGAACCCCAAAGCTGACTCCACCAGCATACACCCACTTAGGACTAGCCCCTCCAGCCACACATTTGCATGCTACCAGCCTGATGCCAGTCACCAGCCTCCCCTGCCAGGCCAATGCTCAGAGGGAGACTGTACAAACATGAGAGAGCACACCTGACAGCCAGGAACCACACAGTTGCTTATGGACCTGGATCAGGCACTGTTTTCTATTACTGACCAGCATCACCATACTCATCTGTAGCTATTCCCCTCCAACTATGCACAAATATATAGAAATTAAACAACACATTTCTGGACCACCAATGGGTCAAAGAAGAAATCAAAAGGAAACTCAGTAAATACTTCAAAACAGGGGTGCCTGACTGACTCAGTTGGTGGAACATGTAACTCTTGATCTCAAGGTTGTAAATTCAAGCCCCACACTAGGTGTAGAGATTACTTAAAAATAAAATCTTTTTAAAAAAATCTTGAAACAAACAAGAATAAGTTGAAACACAATATACCAAAACTTATGGGGTGGAAGAAAAGTAGTTCTAAGAGTTTATAGTGATAAACACCTAAACATTAAGGAAAAAGAAAAAAAAAAGCTCACATCAGATCAGAAGTAAATGAAATGGGGACCAAATGCTGTGAGACAGCACAGACATACAAAGGATCACTAAAGATGATTATGAATAATTATATGCAAAAAATTGGATAACCTAGATGAAATGGACAAATTTCTAGAGACATATGACCTACTGTGATTCAATTATGAAAAAATAGAAAATCTGAACTGATCAATAACAAGTAAGGAGATAGAATCAGTAGCCCAAATCCTCCCAACAATGAAGACCCCAGAACCAGATCACTTCACCAGTGAATTCTATCAAATTTTAAAGTAGAATTGATACCAATCCTTCTCAAACTTTTCCCAAAATATGAAGAAGAAAGAATACTGTCACACTCATTTTATGAGACTAGAATTACTCTGATAGCAACATCATATAAAAAAACTAGAAGAAAACTATAACTGATGAATATAATTACAAAAATCCTCAGCAAAAGATTAGCAAATCAAATTCACAGCACACTAAAATTGTCATACACCATGATCAAGTGAGATTTATCACTAGGGTGCAAGAATGGTTCAACATATACAAATCAATGAATGTGGTACATATTAGAATGAAAAATATATGATCTCTCAACTGATGGAGAAAATGCATTTGACAAAATATGACATTCTTTCATGATAAAAACACTCAATAGATTGGATATAAAAGGATCGTATTTCAACATAATAAAGGCCATATATGCCCTCATCTAACATCATGCTCAATAGTGAAAGGTTGAAATCTTTTCCTCTAAAATCAGAAACAAGACAAGGGTGCCCATTCTCACCACTACTATTCCACACAGTACTGGAAGTCCTAGCCAGAAACAATCAGGCAAGAAAAAGAAACAGAAGAAATCCAAATTGAAAAGGAAAAAATACAGTTATTTCTGTTCGCAGATTATAGGATCTTATATATAGAAAATCCTAAAGATACTGCCAAAAAATGTTAAGCTAGTCAATGAATTCAAAATTTTCAGAATACAACATGTATATGATCAGTTACTGCTCACAATCCCAATCACAGATCCTGTACCTGTGCTATAATAAAAGCACCTTTTTGCACTGAAAAAAAAAAAAAAAGAAAGGGAAGACAGGCAGATGACCAATAGGTGCATGAAAAGGTGCTTGACATTAATAATCTTCAGGGACATGCAAATCAAAACCACAATGAGATACCACCTCACACCTGTTAGAATGGCTCTTTGAAAGGACAAAAGATAGCAAGTATTGGCAAGGAGGTGGAGAAAAAGGAACTCTTGTGCACTGTTGGTGGGGATGTCAGTCCGTACTGGCAGTATGGAGAACAGTATGGAAGCTCCTTAAAAAATTAATTATAGGGGTGCCTGGGTGGCTCAGTCATTAAGTGTCTGCCTTCGGCTCAGGTCATGATCCCAGGGTCCCAGGATCGAGCCTGGAATTGGGCTCCTTGCTCAGCGGGAAGCCTGCTTCTCCCTCTCCCTCTACCCCTGCTTGTGTTCCCTCTCTCGCTGTCTCTTTCTCTCTGTCAAATAAATAAATAAAATCTTAAAAAAAATTAATTATAGAACTACTATATGATCCAGCAATACCACTTTTGAATATATACCCAAAGGAAATGAAAATAGGGTATTGAAGAAATATTTTACACTCTCATGTTCTTTGTAGTATTATTCACCATAGCCAAGACACTGAAACAACCTAAATACCTGTCAATATATGAATGGATAAAGAGAATGTGATATATATATATCATACATACATATGAGTATGTGTTATAGATTTATAGATATGTGATATATTTAACACATATGTTACTAATACATGTCTCAATATGTATCATATATATCATATAATATGAATATATACTATCACATATATATGAATATTATTTAGTTATAAAAACGAAGGAACTCCTTCCATTTGCAAAAGCATGGATGGACTTTGAGACTATTACGCTAAATGAATTAAGTCAGACAAAGAAAGAAAAATACTATATGATATTACTTATATATGGATCTAAAATTCAAGACTCACAGAAACAGAGAGTAGAATGTTGGTTACCCAAGAGTAGGGGGTAGGAAATAGGGAGGTACTGGTCAGAATATAAATTTTCAGTTACAAGATGAAAAGTTCTGGAGATTTAGTGTATAGTATGGTGACTATATTTAATAATACTTTACCATATACTTGAAAGTGCTGAGAGAGTAGATCTTAAATATTCTTACCACACACACCTACACACACACACACAAAATTGGTAATTATGTGATAGGATGGAGGTGTTGGCTGACACTATAGTGGTAATTATTTAACAATATATAAGTGCACAAAATCAACATATTTTACATCTTAAACTTACAATGTTATATGTCAAATAAATCTCAATAAAACTGAAAAAATAAATAAAATAAAAAAGGATAAAAGTTATAAAATTAGAAAACTACAGGTCAATCTCATTCATACATTTAGATGCAGAAATCCTATATATATTAATAGAAAACTAAATTCAGTGATCAACAAAGCCATAATATATAATGACCAAGTTAGTCTTATTTTTTAAATAAGAGAAAAATCAAATGAAAATATCAACAGATGCAGAAAAGGCACTAAAAACCTTTTAAAAGGAATCCATGCAAAATTTATATCAATCTGTAAATACAAGAAAATTTCCCTAAGAATGGATAGCTCAATAAAACCTAAAGCAGATAGATTATTCTCTTTTAAGTAGAAAAAAGCCTGAATATTCACTCTTACCCTTGGACTTAACATTGTAAGAAATAAAATAAAATAAAGAATGATTAGAGAATAAATAATAAATTATTTTAGTCACAGATATAATTATATATTGATAAACCCAAAAGAATAATAACAAAGTTTAGTAAGTTTTCTAGATATAAAAATCTAAATACAAAGTTAACTGAATTTATATTGACAGAATATATGATTTAAAAAGTGGTACTAGTTCCAATAGCAAGCAGATTAAAAAGATCACAAAACATGTAAGAATGTTAAAGAGAAAATTTTAAATCACATATATAAAAACTTACAAAATTCCTAAATAAATGGTTATGTAATCAATTTTTATTGGTAAAAATGTATAGTATGTTTAATTATCAGTTTTCTCTAACTTGATTCATATCATTTAATGTGATCAAAATCTCAGAAGTATAAATTTATGGCAGTTTACAATTTTTATGGCCTCACTAGATACCAAGGTTTTTTTCTAAAGCTATAGTAATTAGAATAGTTTGGTATTTCCTCAGTAAAAATGAAAAGAATGATGGCATAGAATGGAGAATCAGTTATACATTCACATGGGCACAGAAACTTGGTCTATGACAGAACTGGTATTATATTTTAGTTGGTAAGAGAGGCTACACAATAAATAATATTGGAAATATTATCCCTACTTGATTATGCAACCAAAATCAATTTCAGTTTTCTAAAAGATCTAAATGTGAGTCATTAAAGAACAAACATTTCTGAAAATAATATAAGTGCATGTATCCATCAGATTTTCCAAAGGGGGAAAAAAAAAACCAGAAGCAATAGATGAAAGAGAAAGAGAGAAAGAGAAATTAATTTTAAGGAATTGACTCAGGTGATTGTGGGAACTGGCAAATCTGAATTCCAGAGCAGTTCTTCAGGCTGGAAACTCATGCAGGAATTAAAGCAGTAGTCTTCAGGCAGAGTTTTTTCTTCAGGAAACCCCAGTTTTCAAATTTCAATTATTTGGATGAAGCCCACTTCAACTGATTGGATGAAGCCCACCTTGATTATTCAAGGGCAACCTCCTTCACTTAAATTCGACTGATTATAGATCTTAGCCATATCTAGAACATACCTTCATAGCACCACCTAGATTAGTGTTTAAGTAACTGAGTTCTGTAGCCTGACGAAGTTGACACATAATAAAACTATCACAGCACATATTTGAGAGACTTGAGAATAAAAAAGAAATTTTACAAGACACAAAACGACACAGAAACATAATAAAAGTAAGGATTAACAAACTTGACTGCTCAAAATCAAGAATTTCAAATCATCAATATACATATAAGGAAAGTGAAAATATATTGCAACATATATGACTGACAAATATTTAGTATCAAAAGTATAAAAAGAACTTCTGTAAATCAAGAGGACAAAGACAAGCATCACAACAGCATATATACAGAAAATTATGAACAGATCAAACATATAAAAGAAAAACAAGTAACTAATAAACATATAGAAAGTTATTAAACCTCACTGGTAATCAGGAAAATAGACATTAAAGTTTTCAAATAGACAATATTTAATATCTACTGCATGGGTAAAAATTAAATTGTTTGATAATACCAAATTCAAAATTATGTAGATCAAAACCCATTATAGAATTTTGGGAGGAGGCGCACCTGGGTGGCTCAGATAGTTAAGTATCTGCCTTCAGCTCAGGTCATGATCCAAAGATCCTGGGATCGAGCCCTGCTTTGGGCTCCCTGCTCAGTGGGGAGTCTGCTTCTCTCTCTCCCTCTGCCCACCACTGCCCCCTGCCCCACCATGGCTCATGCTCTCTCTCTCTCAAATAAATAAATAAGATCTTAAAAATAAAAAAAGAATGTTGGGTGGAGTGTAGCCAATATGAAGAACAATTTGGCATATTTAGTCAACTGAAATGAATTAATTCAGAAATTTTACTTCCATTGATGTACATCAGAGAAAACTCTTCCCTTTATGCACCAGAAGATGCATCCAAGAATTTTCAGAACAACATTATTTTGTAATAGGGAAAAAAAAAAAGGAAATAACCCAAATGTCCTTGGACAGAAGCTTGGGCTATAAATAGCTATATATTCATAGACTAGAATATTCTACCCTGACATTGAACAACCTATGGAAATGCACATGGATGAACCTTAGAAACTCATTATCAATAATTTAAAAAGCAATCTTCAGAGCAATACACAATCTTATGTGACATTCATAAGCATTTAAAGCTGAATGTAAAATTGTAAAGATGAGCAGAAGAATTATATAAATACAATTGAGAACATAATAATTTACGGGCAGAGAAAGGAGGATCAGGTTGCAAAAGGAGGAATCAAAGAATTTCAAGTGTTTTGATAATGTTTAATTTCTTAAACTGAGCATTAAAATGCTACTATTGGTTATATTTTTGTTTTAAACTACATATGTTATAAATATTATTTGGTATATATTTAATATTAAAAGAAATTTTTATGCCTGGAATCCTTCAAAGTTGTAATGTTTAAATAACTGTAGGGCTTAAAAAACAATGTTAGTCCTCACCTGCCAATACCCTTTTCAAAAAGCAGTATCGGTGACTAAATATAAGCTTTTAAGAAAATATCTAAAGAGGCTTCTAAGTTGCTCAAGATCATCTTCTTCCTTCTGAGTTCTCCTAATTCTTCACTTTTTCTCTACCTCCTACGTATTTCTCCTTTTTTACTTGAGCAAGTGGAAATTATTCCAAAAGTCCACACTTTATAAGTTCACAGTGTAAAGTTGAGCCACTACTTTATATTCTGTAAGAGGTGTCTTAGTCCTACAGCTTGGGTACCTCTTTATTAACTGGTTTAGCATAGTGTTGTTTTCTGCTTAATATTTGACAATAAAATGAAGAATTCTTTAGTTTGAATTCAGACCCTTCCAATTTGTCCATTGAAAAAGTCCTGTAATATCATTACTATTGAGATTTATATTATTCTCCCAACAACACTCAATTGAAAATAAGAAGTTATGGTATATTTTGAATGCCCCCACCCCTTTAGGTCATATTTTGATACTAACAATCCCCGTGTAACTAAACAGGAAAGCCGTGAAGATCAATATATGACTTAAGGTTTTTTGTTCTGTTTTGTTTTCCTTCATATCTTCTTATTTCTTTGACCTTTAGAAGACTTGCAATGGTGAATTTAGTTTTCAAAAAATGATTAAATACTCACAAGGTACTTCTGCTGCTGTTGTTTCTGGCCAGATCAATCTTAGATGTTTTATATTTGGGTTGATGAACACATAGCCTTTAGAACTATTTTCCCCCCACCCAATAGTGTTAGGCTTTCAGCTAGTAAGTTATCAGGGCTAGGATAAATAAATATTTTCTCCATAAATGAGCAAAAAAAGAATGTTTTAAAAGAGAATGCCCAGAAGTTTCTGTTTTGAAGAGCTATGAAAAAAATAGAGATCAATATAGGCATAACTCAGGTTCAGTTTCAGACCACTACAATAAAGTGAGTATTGCAATAAAATGAGTCTAATAAAGTTTTTGGTTTCCCAGTGCATATAAAAGTTATGTTTATATTTAACATCATCTATTAATGTACAATAGCATTATATCTAGAGAATAATACTTTTATTTTTTTAACTTTTTTTTGCATTTTTTAATTTTATTATGTTATGTTAATCACCATACATTACATCATTAGTTTTTGATGTAGTGTTCCATGATTCATTGTTTGCATATAACACCCAGTGCTCCATTCAATACGTGCCCTCCTTAATACCCATCACCAGGCTAACCCATCCCCCCACTCCCCTCCCCTCTAGAACCCTCAGTTTGTTTCTCAGGGTCCATAGTCTCTCATAGTTCATCTCCCCCTCCAATTTCCCCCCCTTCATTTTTCCCTTCCTACTATCTTCTTTTTTTTTTTTTAACATATGATGTATTATTTGTTTCAGAGGTACAGGTATGTGATTCAACAGTCTTACACTTTAATCGAATACTTTAATTAAAAAATGCTCTATTGCTAAAAAATGCTAACCATCATCTGAGTTTTCAGGAGGTTGTAATCTTTTTTGCTTGTGGAGGGTATTGGCTCAATGCTGACGGCTGCTAACTAATCAGAGTGGTGGTTGCTGAAGTTTGGGATGCCTGTGGCAATTTCTCAAAACAAGAAAACAATGAAGTTTGCTGCATTGATAACTCTTCCTTTCATTAGAACACTTAAAGGTGATTGCAGGGTTTTAATTGGCCTAATTTCAATACTACATATCTGTAATAAATAAAAGGTGCCATTTCTATGCTTAATTTATGTGTTAGCCATATATCTTTGACAAATATTATGTCATATTTCTTCCTTCCTAGCTCTAAAAAGCAAAAAGTAGGTCCATTTAAACCACAGAAAGAAAGGCATTTATCTTATTATTCTTTAATTAAAATTAAAGAATTAATTAAATTAATTAAAAAATTACCTTTGTAAAGTCTAAAATGAGTTTATATTTTCCTTACTGCCCATTAGCAGGTTACTAATCGTAATTAGAAACTTTTTGGCACACTTTAAAACATGATAAAAATCATTGTATATTAAATGAATTGCAGATTAACATATGAAAACCAAAAGACACCATTACTAAAACATAAGTAAGTTGTCCAAAGGTCAAAGCCAACATATAGTCACACAATGATTCTAAAATTCAGTTTATTAAACATTTTTCTGAGATTTAAAAAATAGATGATAACATTGGGTCAGCATATTTACATTCCATTTATGATAAGAAGCAAATGACTGCAGCAATGTAGATATATGGTCTACGTCCCTGAAAGTCTTGGGAAAAAATTTCAGAAGTGCCTGGTATGGTAGGCAGAATCATGGCCTCTCAAAAACATCCATGTCCTAATTACTGGAACATGTGAATATGCTATTATACATGTCAAAAGTGACTTTGCAGCTATGATTAAACTAAGCATCTTGAGATCAAGAGATTATTCTGAATTATCTGGGTGGGCTCAGTATAATCATAAAGGTCCACATAAGTGAAAGAGGGAGGTTGGCAAGTCAGAGGAGGAAATGTAACAGAAGCAGAGGTTAGACAAAGAGAAAGACAGATATAACCATCTGACAATACTAGCTGCTGGCTTTGAAGATGGAAGATGGGGTCATGAGCCAAGGAATGCAGATAGCCTCAAGCAACTGGAAAAAGCAAGGGGAAAAGATTCTTCTCCAGAGCCTTCAGAAGAAATGCAGCCAACCCAACACCTTGATTTTAGCCCAGTGAAAGCCATTTCAGACTCCTGACCTCCAGAACTGCAGGAGAACAAATGTGTATGTTTTAAAGCTATTAAGTTTGTGGTTATTTGTTACAGCAACAATAGGAAACCATTAGAACTAATGTGACATAGATGTTTATGTGGCAAGTTGTCTATGAGAGACAAAATAGCTTAGACAAATGTTCAGGATTCTTCTTATCATCATGGCTTTATTATTCAAATTATCTTTACTCTTTTAATGTTTATATGTTATGCTGACACACTGTTATCAACCAATGATAAATCAAGTAGACAGAAATAAATTTGGCCACGGAGAATTGAAATAACATAATTGAGAAGTTAAAATTAAGATATTACATCTAGATCTAGAATTCTGTAGCCTGAAAACAAAGCACATGCCTTTCTTTCTCCTTAGCACACACAGAAGAATTAGAAAATTTGCCATATTTTATGCAGCAAATAAATTTTGATGATGAAAAGCAAACTACACAGACCACATTCTGTCCAAAATGTACAAAACTATAAATTGATAAGAGAGTTCACTTTTCAAAACCCAATCAACCAGATATTTAAAAAATACTATGTTTTGTACATTATGCTTGTAGATAGTCAAGTTGGTTCAGTAGAAAAGTTAGTATATTTTAGCCTGCTTTTTCCCAGACAGATCTCCTCTCCTAATTAATGATCACATCAAAGTAAAATTACAGAACAGTAAAATCTATAAGATGTAGCCCAAGTTATATGTAATTGAAAGTTGTATTCAGATAAAATTTCTTGTTCTCTCTAAATTTGAGTGATGAAAAGGCAGAAAATACACTAAACATTCAACTCAAAATATTATAAAAAACTGCCTTGGACTCAATACTCTCTTTGTCAGGTATTGCACTAAGTTTTGAGGTTTCCTTGTACCCTGCATATGCCTTTACTAAATTGTCCTTGAATTATCTTAATTTTTGTGTGCCTATGTGTTGTGCTGACATAGAATTGAAGGTAAAGTCAGTTGATATTCATATTTACTTTTGTCATTGCTATTTGTGATGGTTATTTTACGTGTCAACTTAACTGGGCTACAGAGTGCCCAGATATTTGGTCAAATATTATTCTGGGTATGTCTAAGAGAGTTTCTGGATGAGACTGACATTTGTATAGGGAGACTGAGTAAAGCAGATTGTTCTCTTTTTTTTTTTTTTTAAAGATTTTATTTATTTTTTAGAGAGCGAGCGAGAGAGAAACAGCATGAGAGGGGAGAGGGTCAGAGGGAGAAGCAGGCTCCCCGCTGAGCCGGGAGCCCGATGTGGGACTCGATCCCAGGACCCTGGGATCATGACCTGAGCTGAAGGCAGACACTTAACCGTCTGAGCCACCCAGGCGCCCGCAGACTGTTCTCTTTAATGTGAGTGGGCCTCAGCCAAACAATTGAAGACCTGAATAGAGCAGAAAGGCTGAGGGAGCTCCTCCCGCCTGTTTGAACTGGGACATCAATCTTTTCCTGCATTCAGACTCAAGCTGAAAATTCAGCTGCTCTTGGGGTCTTGAGCCTGCTGGTTTTCAGACTGGAAATCACATCATCAGCTCTCCTGGTTTTTAGGCCTTTAGATTTGGACTAGAACTACACCATTGACTGACGGGGTCTCCATCCGATCTGGAGTTCACAGTTATTAGATACAGTAAATGCCCTCATTTTTTAAAGTTAGGCTGAGTTGGATTTCTTTCACAACAGACTTATAACTAAAAAGCCTCTCCCAGTAGAGGGCCTAGTCTGGCTATTTACAAACTCTACACAGCAGGATAACCACTTGTCCATTAACCCTTTTAAAATATTGATGTGGATTAAAGTGAATACGGGGAAGGTAAAATTCACTTCAGCTCCCACAGGTTTGTCTTGTTTTCCTGGGGAATGAATTATATGACAAAACCAGGTCAGCAAGGTTTATGATTGGTGGAAATATAAACAGAAGGAATTGAAAGGGAGTTTAATTTTATTTTTCTTGAAATCCGATGTTACTAGCAATGGGCATAAGTCACATAATCAATTATTACTATTTGCATTTTAGTTCTTTTTCTAACGGTGTTATCATTGCTAGATCCATCTTCAGAAATGAGATTTACAATTCAGAATACCTAAGAGATTTCCTCGTTTTGATTCTGCTAGAGCT
The DNA here is from genome assembly GCF_011800145.1 of Mirounga leonina. Classification (NCBI taxonomy): domain Eukaryota; kingdom Metazoa; phylum Chordata; class Mammalia; order Carnivora; family Phocidae; genus Mirounga; species Mirounga leonina. The sequence continues at coordinate 59,839,767 of NW_023270305.1, forward strand.
ATAGAGGGGAAAAAAGATTTTAATTATTTTGATCTAATGAGACTACAAGAGTTCCTTGCATATATAGCTTTTCTCCAGCCATTTTCAAAATGAAATAAAATAGTCTTTGAACCCTATCCTCTTATTAATCACTTCCATTTTACATATTTTTGCAAACTCTGTTGTGGCTACTTACAGAAAGGTATCTCATTAGTCCTTGAACAAATCTAAGGAAATAATAACCTAATGGACACTGTACTATAAAAACAACTTCATGTCGTACTACAATGGAAATATCAATAAACAGGTTCTAAACAAGGTTGACTGTAGAAGGGACAGAAAGAAGAGAGAAATCACCTTGTCGCTTAGTCATTTTGAAGTCAGCTGGATGTGAAATCAATGGTCAACAAAGAATATGACAAGTGCCCAGAACGTTGATCAAATCAATCAATCTAAAGATTTACTCCTTTCATGCAACAAAGTCAACAAAATTTAAATGAGAATTTAATAGAAAATAGACTTATTACTAAAAATTACTCTATTTGTAGTTCATTTACAAAGGCTGGGGAATAAGATAACTGGGTAATAAGATACACCAATTTACATTTGAGAAAAACTTCTCAAGTTTTCAAATGGACATGGTTCATTTTGAGAATGGAAAGAGAATTTTAAAATGTTGAAAAGTATTGAAACTTTCAAAATGTTGCAGATATTGTGCCTAATAATAAAATAGCCAAATCTGTAAAAGAGAACAGCTCTTCTAAAAATAGGAATTGATATAAACATGTAAGATTATATATATTTAATATGACAGCTATTAGGTTAAAAGACAGAGGCATCAAAGTATATATAAGAAATCAGCCTATCTGCCTTTAGACTCACCTTTTTTACCTATGGATTATTAGGTAAATCTCACTTTAGTAAAAGAGAAAATATGCACACACAAACATTAAACTAAATGTTTACAAATTGCAGACGAGACTATTTAAAGTGATTTAGTACCCTGATTGGAATAGTTTTTCAGAAGACAAAAGCTAATGTATAATGTATAATGTTTTTCAAAAGGCAAAAGCTATTGTCTCCCTCAGGAATTAGCGTCCATATGACTAGAGCTGGTATATCAGTACCCCAATTTTTTTAGCCCTTGGCCAGGATAACTCACAGTGCCCAAGTGTTTGGATAACATACCCTATATTGACTGCCTTCCCTCCCACCTCACTTTCCCACATCCAAGAATATTTTAGTACCCTTCCCAATAAACTGCTTGAGCACAAATCTTTATTTCAGTGTCTGATTTTAGAGAATCCAAAGTAAGGTGTATGATAACAATTCTTATTGTTTTGAAATTATGTTAACGTTTTATAATTCTCTAGATGTTCACAAACTACATTTTTTTCTAATTTTTATTGCACTCCATTTTTAAATTGCAAAACCAATAAATGTGTGCTTTATAAGTTAAAAATATTGGAAAAAGTTTAGTTTCATCTCCATTTTTTTTTATTTTAAAGATTTTATTTATTCATTTGAGACACAGAGATACAGAGAGAGAGAGCATGAGCAGTGGGAGAGGCAGAGGGAGAGGGAGAAGCAGGCTTCCCGTGGAGCAGGGAGCCTAATGTGGGCCTCGATCCCAGGACAGGACCCTGGGATCATGACCTGAGCCGAAGGCAGACGCTTAACCATCTGAGCCACCCAGGCGCCTCTCATCTCCATTTTTATTCCTGCCTCATTTAGGTAACCCTATTTCTCCAAGGTGTAGTATATAACCTTCCACAATTTATTCGATGCTCATAAAGACATACATAATGCGGGATTTCTCTTTTTCCAGATTTACTGAGACATTATTGTCATTAACATAAGTTTAAAGTGTACAACACAATGATATGATACACATTATACTGTGAAATGTTCACCACAATAAGGTTACATAATATATCCACTGGCTCAAATACTTACCATTTTTTGTGTGTGGTGAGTTTTACAATTTACTTTCTTAACTTTTATGTAATACTGTATTGTTAACTAATCACCTTGCTGTACATTAGATCCCCAGAAATTATTCATGTTATAGATGGAAGTTTGTACCTTTTGACCAATATCTCCACATTTCCCCCACTCTCCCCAGCCCCTGGCAACCAGCATACTAATATTTATTTCCAAACTTCAGCTTTTTTAGATTCCACATACAAATGAAAACACAATATTTATCTTTCTCTGTCCAAATTATTTTACTTGGCATTATGTCTTAGAGGTCCAGCCATATTTTCACAAAAGACAGGATTTCCTTCTTTCATATGGATGAATGACATTCTGTTATAACACATTTTCTTTATCCATTTATCCACTGACAGACACTGAGCTTTTTTCCATGTCTTGGTTAATGTGAATAATGCTCCTATGAACATGGGGGTGTAGATATCATGTCAAGACAGTGATTTTGATTCCTTTGGATACATACCCAGACGTGAGATTGCTGGATCAAATGGTAGCTCTAGTTTTTAGAGGAGACTTCATACTGTTTCCATAGGGGCTACACCAATTTACATTCCTGTTAACAGGGCATGAGTCTTCCCTTTTCTCCACTCTTTGCCAACACTTGTTATTTCTCCTCTTTTTGATAATAGCCCTTCTAACAGGTGTGAAGTGGTATCTGACTGTGATTTTGATGTGCTTCTCCCTGATGATTAGTGATGTTGAGAACCTTTCATGTACCTGCTGGTCATTTGCATGTCTTCTTCTGAAAAATGTCAATTCAAGTCTTTTACTCATTTTTGAATTGTACTTTTTTTCTGAGTTATATGAGCTCCTTATATATTTTGGATATTAACCCCTTATGAAAAGATGGTTTGCAGATATTTTTCTCTCATTCTGTAGGTTACCTTTTCATTTTGGTGAATGTTTATTTTACTATGCAGAAGCTTTGTAGTTAAATATAGTCCCAATTATTTATGTTTGCTTTTGTTATTTGTGCTTCTAATGTCATATCCAAAAAAATTGTTGCTAAGATCAATGTCAAGAAGATTTTAAACTATTTTTTTCTATTAGGTTTACAGTTTTGGATCTTCCTCTTCCATTTTTGTCTTCAAGCCATTTTGATTAAATTTCTGTGAGTGGTGTTATTAGGGGTTCAAGTTCATTTTTTTGCATGTGGATATCCAGTTTTCCCAACACCTTAACTGGAGAGACTATTTTTTCCTCATTGGGTATCATGGCTCCCTTGTCAAATATTTAACCATACATGCATGAGTTTGTTTCTGGAACTTGATTCTGTTCCATTGGTTTGTGTTTGTTTTTATGCCAGTACCATTTTGATTTAATTACTCTAGCTGTGTAGTATGATTTGAGATTAGGAAGTAATGCTTCCAACTTTGCTCTTCTTTCTTGAGATGGCTTCAGCTATTTGGGGTCTCTTGTGGTTCCATACAAATTTTAGGTGTTTTTTTTTCTATTTCTGTAAAAAATGCCATTGGAGTTTTGATAGGATTGCATTGAATGTATAGATGGCTTTGGGTAGCATAGTCATATTAACAATATTAATTCTTCCAACCCATGAACATTTTTCCAGTTATCTTTGCATCTTCTTCAATTTCCTTCACCAGTGTCTTATATTTTCCAATGTGCAGATCTTTCGGATCTTTGGTGGAATTTATTCCTAAGTATATTTTGTTTTTGATGCTACAGCGAAGGGGATTTTTTCCCAGATATTTTGTTATTAGTATATAGAAACATAACTGATTTCTGTATATTGATTTTGTATCTTGCAACTTTACCAAACTCATTGATTAGATCTAACAGGTTTTTTTGGTGAAGTTTTATGGATTTTCTTTTCTTTTCTTTTTTTAACATTTTATTTAAATTTGAGAGAGAGAGAGAGAGACCACAAGCAGAGGGAGCGGCAGAGGGAGAGGGAGAAGAAGACAATCCGCTGAGCAGGGGGCCCGACGTGGGGCTCGATGGCAAGACCCTGGGATCATGACCTGAGCCAAAGGCAGATGCTTAACTGACTGAGCCATCCAGACACCCCATGAAGTCTTTAGGATTTTCTATATATAAAATCATATCATCTGCAAACAGAGAAAATTTTACTTCTACTTTTCTAATTTGAATGCATTTTGTTTCTTTTTCTTGTGTGATTGCTCTAGTTAGTACTTCCAGTACTATGTTGGATAGGAGTGGTGAGAGTGGACACCTTCTCATGTGCTTGATTTTAGAAAAAAGGTTTTAACCTATCACCACTGAATATGATGTTAGCTGTAGGTTTTTCATATTTGGCCTTTATTATGTTGAGGTACATTCTTTTTTTTTTAAGATTTTATTTATTTATTTGACAGAGAGAGACACAGTGAGAGAGGGAACACAGCAGGGGGAGTGGGGGAGGGAGAAGCAGGCCTCCAGCAGAGCAGGGAGCCCAAAGCAGGACGTGGGATCATGACCTGAGCCGAAGGCAGACACTTAATCACTGAGCCACCCAGGCGCCCCTCGAGGTCCATTCTTTCTATATTGGATTTGTTGAGTTTTAATCATGAAAGGACATTAAATTTTAATGATTTTCTGCAACTATTGAAATAATCATTTTTATCTTTTATTCTATTAATGTGGTACATCACATTTACTGATTTGCATATGTTGAACCAGTCTTGCATCCCAGAGATAAATCCGACTTGATCATCGTAGAGGATATTTTAAAATATGGTATTAAATCTAATTTGTGTTAGAAAGTGGAGGAGGGTCAGTAATGTATCCTCCAGACTGAGAACAAAAAAATAAACAAGCCACTCTACACCATTTACACAGAATTTTATTCAGGGTAACTTACTGACAGGGGTTAATTGAGTGGACAGGCAATTCAGGTGGTATGCAGCCTCTATTCTCTGCCCTTTCTCTACACCTATTCAGACCTTAACTTCTAGTTTTTATGGATCGAGGGGCATGGTAGTGAGGTCACAGGGTAGTTAGCTAAAATGGCACCATCTTTAGGGAAGATCAGAACAAGCCCTCACACATTTTAGTCAGGGTCCACATTAACCTCCAGGAGGTCTGGGACACAAAGCACCAAGGGAGTTCTCTGTGGGCATGAACAAGATGGACAGCTAAAGATGGAGTCAGTTTTGCCAGCACTCCTACAGTTTGCTAATAATTTGTTGAGAATTTTTACATCTATATTAATCAAGGATACTAGTCTATAGTTTTCTTTCTTTCCTTCTCTGGCTTTGGAATGAGAGTAAGGGCTGGTCTCATGAGACTGAGAATCTTCCCTCTTCAATTTTTTGGAAGACCATGAGAAGGATTGGTGTTCGCTCTTTTAAAACGTTTGGTAAAATTTACTGTGAAACCATCTGGTCCTGAGCTTTTCTTTGTTGAGAGGATTTTGATTACTGAATTAGCAGATGCTGGGATAATCTGGGGGTCTGGGTTCACAGGAGTCTTCAGGGAGCCACCTAGGGCTACGAGAGTATGTCTGGTGCTAGGATAAGCTGGCTCTGGGGTCTGCCGTGAAGTCAGGTGATGACTTAACTGTCCTTCTTCCATGAGGTGGAGATCTTACTTTCCACTATGATGCCTGGGCTTGGGGAAGGGGTGATGAGTGTAATGTGTATCTATCCTCCTACCCTCATCAATGAATCTTTTCTTATGCTTTACCCAGGTGCTGTACTCCCTTACTTGGAATCCTTAGCTCTTGTGAAGGATTTTCCATTTTCATACATGGAATGTTGTTCAAAGTGATGATTCTAGGGAGAAGAAGAGCACTAGAAATTCCTATGCCAACACTTTGCTCTCTCTCCTTTTTAAAATGCTTGCTTTCTTCTTTTTATTCCTTCATTAATGTGTAAAAAATAAGCCTCGCATTGAATTTTAATTCAGTTTTTTTTACTGTATTGCAGTTATTCTTCTTCTTCCAAGAATTATCAGTTTATAACCCTTATCCATTATCTATTGAATTCTTAAAAGTGTTTTATACTATTCTGTAGAGATTCTTCTATACTATTTATTTCCATGAGTTAGAATGAAATATGTTTTATATGATATTTAAATTGACTATGTAGTTGTGATCAAAATAATACGGTGTTAAAAAAAGAGTATAGAGAGTTCATAAAGAATATATACACATATATATGTGTAGATAAATGTGTAGATAGGTAGGCCCAGATGCACAGAAAAAATTAATATATGATAAAAGTGATATTTCATATCCAAGAGGAAAGATGGTGTATTTAATGTATCACTGGTATAATGAATAATCTCTAAGAAAATAAATTTAGACCTTTGTCTCACATCACAGAAATACACATTCGGTCAAGAAAGAAAAAAGAAGACAAGAAATAGGAAAGGAAAAGAAAAAAATCTTCAGTTCTCTAACTCAGATTTCTTATCAGAAAAATAGGAATATATAAACTCTTACAGTAAAGGTGAAATAATGAATAGGAAAGCTTTTATCAGAAAAACAGAATAAAGTCATCTATAAATGCAAAACAGAAATACTAAGTTTTAATGAATGAGATGCTCCATTTCGTGAATGTTTTGCAGCTAGAGCTATCTATTCACTGGTAAGGCATAGGCCACTATACTTCATTTAAGTCCAGACTATAAATGCTTCTCTCAAAAAAAAAAGAAAAGAAAAAGAGAGAGAGTATTTACAATAAAGGAGAGAAAAAGTTGTTATACCTTTGTGATAATAATGCAGATTGAATATTCACGTAAAAGGAATATGAATGTGAAATTTCTCCAGCAGGTTGTAAGATATTAGTAAAGCAGAGGAAATTTGCTTTCTTCTCATTAAATCAAAGAGAAATTACTCATCTCCATGAATGCAAATGAAAGCTTTCCAAATAGTGTGGTCATAACACGGTAATTAAATGCCTAGTGCCAGCCAGATTCCTTCATTTTTCTAAATTATAATAATTACAATTGACCATTACTGATAATTATAGTGATCAGAGTCAAATTCCAATTTTTCATTCTCTCTTCTGTAATAAATGTGTAACTTCCTTCCAGTAAGACTCACCAAGTTTTCTTTTTCCTTACCCAAATCCTTTATGATCTTTTACCCCATCCCCACACAAAACAACTCTCTCTTCATCCTTTCCTTCATTTTTATTCACCTCATAATATTGTTTTTTTTGTTTTTAATTTCCCTCAGGGACTAATCAGGAAGTATGTGGCTATATAAGCATTGTATCAAGGTAAAATTAAAAGATTAAATATATAAACTATTATTTCAAAAAAGGTTCTGTGTATTCTAAGTGTCTGAATCATTTCATACCCACATATTATCCATATAATTAAAATAAGAGCTATCAATCAAAGATCTTAACCAATTTCTTGAGGAAAGCATACAAGTTAAAACCCTTCCAACTTTATACGCACTTTTAACACCACGTTTCTCAGCTTATATAAATGTATCATTTTTCCAAATGGCATAAGTAACATAAATGGTGGTTTCTGTTGTGGGACTGCAGAGGGATTCTCTACAAATCACTTCTTTAATGTTTCTTTCCTCTGGAATTAATTCATTCCATTCTGCAGTGTCTTCCTTGAAAACGTAAATGTCTCTAAGTCAAGCTGCCCTTAATCACCCATGGCATAAATTTATCAATTTGTGTCTTTTAGGAGTATTAACTCAAAACAACTGTTTAGGGAATTCTGAAGGCCATTTTGGCAATCTGAGTCAAAATTTTAATGCATAAATATTTTGACCCTGCAGTAATAGCTATGAAAAAAAGCACAGATAAGTGGCTATTTATTATAGTATGCTTTGTTACAGTAAAAAATAAAAAATGTGAACAATTTGTGTGTTCATCAATAGATAACTGACCATTTAAATTATAGTACAAATGTGCAACAGAAAATATTTAGATATATAAATGATTATACACACACAAATTATATACTTACTGACATGAGGAGGTGTCCAAGAAATATGATTCCATTTATATATAATTGAGTGTGTTTGTGTATGTGTGTAAACATAGAGAAAGGACAGAAAGAATCACAACCACATGTTAACAGGGTTTTATCTGAGTGCAGGATCTCAGGTAACTTTAATCTTTTATAACTTTTATACAATTCTTTTTTTTTAAAGATTTTATTTATTTATTTGAGAGAGAATGAGAGAGAGAGAGCATGAGAGGGGGGAGGGTCAGAGGGAGGAGCAGACTCCCCGCTGAGCAGGGAGCCCGATGTGGGACTCGATCCTGGGACTCCAGGATCATGACCTGAGCCGAAGGCAGTTGCTTAACCAACTGAGCCACCCAGGCACCCAACTTTTATACAATTCTATATGCTTTGTATATATTTATAAAGGCGCAGCATGAAGCAGTCTTCAAGTGGATTTTATTTAATTGCCTCTACCTATGATTTATAAATATATATATCTACTGTTTATTTTTTGGATTGGCTGAATCATGTCCCTATAAAAATCTACTATATTCATAGAAGCAAAAAGAAAACAAAAATCTATTAGATTCGTGTTCCCTACCTAGAACATTCCAACATTTTTAATCTAGTGATACAAGGACATATTTAACTGGAACACTTATTCACAATTTTGTATTAGGCAAGGCTTTGCCTCTTACTTAGAAACATTGTTGTCTTTATCAAACCTAATTTTGTGGGGGAAAAAAAGGAAGAGACCTGTACAAGAGCTGCATTATTCCCTTTAGATAAATGGAAGTTTCAGTGAACCTCTAGAAGCAGACATTCTGTGGAAATTTACTGCTTACTCGAGATCCTTGCAGCAAGCTGCTGATGGAAAGATTCTTTGATATGTCACATAGTCGTTTGCATACTCTTATTTACTATTGTCTTCATACTTTTCTGCTTTATTCTAAGATTTGGCCCTTCATATTTAGCCTATAGTGGTCCCCTTCCTAAATCTGGGATTCACTAAAAACCCTCATCTCTCAACACCAATAGTTTTTACAGGGGTGATTTCTTCTTGCCTCCCCAGCCCCACTGGGGGCATGTGGCAAAGTCTGGAGATATATTTGGTTGTCATGATTGGGGAAAGGAAGTGCCAGAAACACTCTTAAACACTGTTAAGCATCCTCCAATGCATAAAACAACCTCCCCACCATGAACACACACAGCAAAGAATTATCTGATCCAAAATATCAATAATGCTGAAGTTGAGAAACTCTTCTGTTGATAGAAGCTTTGGCTGACCGAGAAAAAAAATAGGAGACTGAAAATAAAGAGAGGTTCCCTCACTCCTTGAAGTTAACTGTTCCTCAACTATGTTAACATGTAGCTACCAGAACCAGTTTTGAACCCATTCATCCATCCCTGCAAATCTGCTTCTGTGAACAATTATACAAGTCAAACAGTCAGTGACAGCCTTTTGTTTTTGAAAGTCAGATGATCGGAAATGAATTCATTCCAATACATACACTCCTCAACAGTAATCTATAATTACTATACATATATAGATGTGGTCAAACCATTTACACCTCTGAAAATCTACCTGTCTCCAAACTACGTGCTCCTCAAAACCCTATATGACATTAACAGGTTTCTTTTTTTGGGTAGATTGTGCCAGACCAACATAGTTCTATCTCACTATAGTAAACAGTAAATTTATCTTTATATTTCAGAGAGCGATAAATCCAGAATTGTCAAAGCATTATGAGAATACTTCTCAATATCCAAAATTAAAAGGCAAATCATTGATTTTTATAATAAAGGAAAGCTATGCTGATCAGGAAAAACAGACTGATGGGGCTCCTGGGTGGCTCAGATGGTTGAGCATCTGCCTTCGGCTCAGGTCATGATCCCAGGATCCTGGGATCGAGCCCCACATCGGGCTCCCTGCTCTGTGGGGAGCCTGCTTCTCCCTCTCCCTCTGCCTCTGCCTCTCTCTCTCTTTCTCTGTCGCTCATGAATAAAGAAATAAAATCTTAAAAAAAAAAAAAAGAAAAACAGACTGCTGATTTTATATAGTGATTTGGGGAAGCCTGGAGTTCTTCCAACAGGAGGTTGTGATTTTAACAACACACCAAAAACAGACAAGAAATAAAGGTCATTATGATTGGTCAACAGTATGTGCTTGCAAATAATGTCTTTGGTTTCCAAACCAAGCAGAGGCTAGGAAAGGGCCATATAATAAACAACCTGATGGTGTTAATAATGGAGTACAGACTAAACAAAAGAACATTTTTTTCACAAATTGACAAATCATGAAAGATTTATAGGGCACCTAGGGAGAGTTTGACCAATTAACTTTTTGTGAATTTTCACCAGTCTAAAAAACCATTAGCGCTTAGAGCTGCATTAGAATTGAAAATTATTTGGCCGATGCCTCCATGAAAGATCTTCTTATACATTCAACATAAGGAATAAAATCCAGGAAACAGCAAAAATATATAAACCAGACTGTATGTGTGTGTGTGTGTATATATATATACTGTTATATATATGTGTGTGTGTGTGTGTGTATGTATGTATGTAACAGTAAAAGCAAATCAAGTAGCAGGAGAATAAACAAGTTAATAGCAAAAAAAAAAAAAAGATTACTAAATGGCATACTTTCAAACCTAAAGTTCTAATGACCTTGTACAAAAACCTAAGTCTAAGTATTTCCCATATCAAAGAATATATTTGTGTAAATAACCTCATACAAAGACTAGGCTTAATTATACAAGACTCTGGTCTATCAACTTTATGTAAAACCTTATTTGGTTACAGATTCTAAGATAAAGTAAATTCAGCAATAAAAGCTCAGTGAAACTAGTCAGAACTTAAACACTATTGAGACTGACTCATGTGGCCCAAAATAGAGAATGCGGACCCAAGGGGCCTAAGGAGAACACTTGTTTCTCTGAGCATCCCCTGTAATCCTACTATGCCTAGATCTTCAAAACAATCTCTGTAGAACTGAGGCTATCAAAACTTAAGAAAGAAATGATGCTTCTATCTGCTTCTCTATCAGGAGGATAAAATATTTCACTTTAAGAGCCTTGACCCTCAACTTAGAGTTTCTAGAAAATGTTTTTTTCTCCTTTCTTTGCTATATTCAGACTGTATCATGAGGTTGCCCAGATTGTATAGCACATTCCTTGGGAAGCATTTCATTGTTTAATTGATGAATTTGTTGAAAAACTCTTAGTGAATAGTAATTATATAACAGAAATAACTTCAGGTGTTGCATGGTCAGCAATATTTGCTCATCTATGGGTCATCATTTATCTGTGATTGGACTATTTACCTAGAAAGTTCTAAAATTAATTTTAATATCATCTAATTTGTTGTCAATTAAACCTCAAAAAATAAGAACGCAAACTTTCTTATTTTATTCATATAAGAATAGAAAATTCTGGCATTCTGATTTTTTGAAGAAATATGAATGCTAGAAAAAAAATAATTTGATGTCCTTGGAAATGTTTGTCATTAAAATGGCCTATTGGTGTAGAAGAAAAAAAGTTAACACATTAATAAGGCCATTTTTAGTACATATATTCACAGATTAGTCAGTATTATGGAAAGTAATTTGTTTCTAAAATATACTTATTTTCTTTCATAATCACACAAGTGTCCACCCAGTTATATAAAACAAAAATTTAGAGGGTCTCCTTGATTTCCTCACTCACTTCCAATCCATCAGTTAGTCTGTCCTACCTAACTGCTTTACCCCTAAAATGTAAATCTGCCCCCTCATTTCCACTGCTACAGTTAGTTCCCTAATCCTTGTCCAGTTTACTACGATAGCCTACCACATCCTCCCATCTGTTATACTCTTGGCTTTCTACAATCCACTTCTCAAAGAGCAGCCAAAAATATTACATTAAAATATACACCATGAAATATAATATCCCAGTTTAACACCCTCCAATGACAAAATCCAAAACTACTTACCAAGGTCATGACTGGTTCTAATCATGCTGTTTTAATTTGTTGGCATGACTTCCTTCCTTTTTTCTCCTCATTCAATACAATCCTGCCTGACTGACTTTCTCTTCCTAGAAAACACCAAGCACTTGTCTCATGGCTTTTGCATCTATTATTCTACCTGCTGAAACTGATTCCTCATGCCCTAGATGGAAGATTTTTATAAACTATCAAGTCTTATGGCAAGTCACCTAGTCAGACTATGCATGGCCTTTTCACATTGCTCAGCTTTATATGCCAAGCATACATTCTTCATTGCACACTTATTAAAATATGACATTACCTTCTTTAATATTTCTCTTGCTCCATTATTGTCTTCCTCACCCATTAGAATGTATGCCCTAAAAATATTTATCTGTCCTGTTCACTAATGTCACCTTAGTACCTACAACAATGTTTGGAAGATAGTAAGTATTCAACAAATATATACTGAGTGAATACATTTTAATTGACTCATGAAATCATGCATGTAAATGGGACAGGTTCAGGGGAGTCAGGAAAATATCTTACATGTCTGAACTGGGAAGCCCCCACAAATAATTGCTGGATCCCCATTTCTGACTTTTATTACAGTTCTTTCTTGGCTTCTCAACAGTGTTATTTAGATTTGGCTCACCAGAGATTATTTGATAGTTTTCTTCTTTAAAAATCATACCAATTTCTAAATCATTAGTTTCCAGTGGTGAAAGATACTGGCACATACTCCATAAGCACATCTTCTTCAGGGTATCTGGTAAAATTGTGAACTGAATATAATTTTCAATGGTAGTTTATTAAGTGAGGAAGCATTTAAAAACCAGAATGTTCTCTAAGCCCTGGGATGTTAGAGGTAGAGAACATCAGTCTTGAAAACTCTTAGAATTTGGTGCTTGTCAGTAATTTACCTCCCCTGATATGCTATTATCCTTCCTTTTTGCATCAGTGAAAAGAAGGGCTTATTATTATTATTTTTGCAATTATACCATTCATATACACAATGTGGACATATTATTTTCTTCCCATTCAATCTTCACCAAATTGACATTGAACTTTATGTAGAAGTATGTGGTATGTGGAGAGCAGCATAGTAGCAAAAAGAGATCTGACTAAATTTGGAACTAGACAATCAGGGGTTCAAATACTGACTCTACATTTGCTAGCTGTGTGAACTTGGGAAAATTTTGTAACCTCCTTGAGACTATTTCTCACCATTTATACTTAAAATATCTCACAGTATTGTTATGACTAATAAATTTTACAAAGAATTTGTTCAATATAGTGCTTGACACCTAGCAGAAATAACATAAGTGTAATTTACCTGTTAATAGCTTTTCTCTCTACCCTTAATGGGAAATGGTCTGAGAACATTAGAAAGGCATATACAAATAAATTTTTTAAATATAACCTCTTAAATATAAAATATAAATGTAGAAAAATAATACACAAATTCTGGCACCTCTTAAATGCCAAGTGTTGTAAATAAATTTATAGAAATTAACTTAAGAGACTGCATGTTGAAAATAGACTTTTTTACACCTAAGAAGGGTTCAGAAGAACTAACCCAGCTAAGAAGCTGTTCACTGAGGGGAGATCAGGCAGGTCAGGCACAACACTTAGCAGAGAAGCTAGCCCTTTCCTTTGTGGTTCAGCTCCAGGAGAAGGATTCAACACAGAGGGCCAAGTTTTTTACTTTGTATTTTGGAATAGTTTCAAACTTACAGAAAAGTTACTACATAGTTCCTATAACATTCTTGTACTGTACTCGTTACCATTATTTTTAACATTTTTCCACATTTATTTTCTTTCTCTCCCTCTCTGTCCTGTCCCCTCTTTTTCCCTCACCATGTACATTTTTTTTTTTCTGAACAAATTGAGAGCAAGTTGCAGACGTCTTCCCCATTTACTTCTAAATACTTTAGTGTAAATTTCCCAAGAACAATAATATTCTCTTACATAATTATAATATAATTTAAAAAGTCAGGAAATCAACTTTGATACAATATAGTATCTAATCTATAGGTATTATTCAAAGTTTACCAACTGTCTTAGTAATGTCCTAAGCAAAAGACTATCCTAAATCATTCAGTTGCCTTAGCTCTTTAATCTTTTATCTATAAAAATTTCTCTCCCTTTCTTTGTCTTTCATGTTATTGATAATGTTTAAGGGCAGAGGTCAGTTATTTTTTTGAAAAATGTCCTTCAATTTGGGCTTGTCTGATGGTTCTTCATAACTGGATGAAATGATGACCTATAGAGTCTATGTACTCTACTCAAGGGCCATTGTCTTCTCTAAATCTTCTAGCTCTGTTTGAAATCACACTGATCTCTTTGTTCTCTGCCCTCTTATTGCATTTAGGTCAATACCATAACATTAGACCTAAATCTTTTGTAACTGACATAAATTTACCTGAGAAGAGAGGGTGTCTTCTGTACCTGTCATCATATAGCCCTCTGTACAGGAAGAAGGCAATCAATTAGGCTTCATGTCAGAAAAAAAAAATGAAATCTATGTTTCAGAAGCTATGTTTACCCAACGAAAGCTAAGCGACAGTGTCCATTTCATCATTCAACTGGATCCTCTGAACCTCCATTAATTTCTAAGGTCATCAATGGAAGAAGGCAGACAGACTATTTAAATTCATCTTATTCTGGTCATAATTAGCGTAGGAGATTCTGAGGAGACAATGATTCTAGAGGCGAATCTGAAGTTATGACAGAAATGAGGAGAAAATTAATTAAATTGGGTATCCATAAAGGTAGGAGAAAAAAAGAGTACTCATGTTTTCTTTCATAGTTTTTTTCAGCTACAGCAGAATGTTTATTGTTATGTTTTAGTCTAGTGTGTGTGTGTCTTTTACCATGCTAGAACAGCCTGGATCATCATTCAGCATCCCAGGGTGGCTCATGACCTGGAAACTGACTTATGTTACTCTAGTGTATGAGACTTCAGGTATAGATACTATTGTTTTCACCTCCATTTGCTGGGCTTCCTATGGCTTCTGAAGTGTTACCTAGTAGAAACAGGCTTTCCAGGAAGCCTTTGCATTAGGGAACTATTAGGATCAGCTGTTCTCCATTCACAGCAGTTTGAGGCCCACTGGAGTTGATGTAGATTAAGAGTTTGAAGATTTGGTGACTTTAATATGCCCAACTTCTTGCAATAAGAGCTGAAAACATGGCTATAATAAGGATCCCCTTGTGCACTAAAAGCTTAGAGAACAGAGAAAATACATAGAACCTGCAACATCTTTAAAAACAAAACAGTTGCATTTTTAAAAAATATATGAAGAAAGTGGAAAACAGCAGAATCCCAGCTGAGGCAATCATTGCATTTTACGGATACTCAGTCTAAAGCATTTAAATTTAACAATTAAAAAGACACTGGGGAAGAAGGTAATGTTCCATTTTGGTACTTTAAACCTGTTGTTTATGTTTCACTGAGTGAGTTCTCAAAATTTTCAGCTGTTTCTGCTTAAAACCAGAGGTGCAAATATTTGAGATCTGGAACAAGATTATGAATCAAGATAGTCAAATTGCTTTAAGGAAACAGAATGCTCAAGATTTCAGTGAACTGAGATGGAGAAAAAAATCATTGTAAGCAGTGAATCACACCGTGAAACAGAGGACATTTTATGAGAAAATACAGTATCAAAATGGAAACTCAGAGATACTTTCCTTTAAAAGAATAATTAAAATAAAAGCATAATAATGCCTATTTCTATTTCTTTGGATTACATTCTCTTCATTAGCCCCACCGAATTCAGAAATATATGATATTATATTTTCTTACATATAGATTATTGAGCCCAGACACAGAATTTTTAAAATTATAATAATAATTTATGAAGGAACAAAAATGAAAATTTGGGCATCCAATCTCTTCAGTAAGTCAACACTTTTCCTTTCTAGTATACCAGTATGTCATTAATACCACAAAATATCTGTTAGGTACACGGCCTCAGAGTAGAGAATATATAATTAAGTTAAACTGACATAATACCTATTTACTGGAAAGCTATAAAAGAAAATAAACAAGTATATCAAACTCTGCTTTCTATTTATATTCAGTCCTGGCCTGTTTCCACATTCTCTGTCTACCATATGTAGCTATCAAACTAAGTGAAAGCAAATATTTAAAAAAATAATAAAATCTTTATAGCAGAGATATTAGCTCAATACGTTAACTTTGGCTAGATATACTAATACTAGATAAATAGAGAAAAGGTATTAGCTTAAACATTTTGATTACTTTGACCAGTGAGGAGTGAATTACAAAAACCATTCATGTAAATAATATTTGAGGAATTCTCACATGCCGTGCACTATAATTGAGGCCAGGATATGGCAGTGAACAAGATGGTCAAGGTCAATACTTATCAATTAACCTCAAGTAGAACAATAAAACTAAAAGAAAAATAAACAAGGATAATATGAGATGAACTACTAGAGGGAAGGAATAAGAAGTGTTTGGACGGTCAGGGAAAAAGTTTTTGAGGAGGTGGCATTTAAACTAAAACCTGATGACAGGAAGCTCCAGCCATGAAATGACCTGAAAGCAGAGAGCCTTCTTGGTAAATAGAACTATAGGTGCAAAGGCTGGGCTGGATGGAGGGGGGGAAAAAGAGTGTTATGGTTTAGTGCAATGAATACAAGCCTCTAAATTCATTTGTGCATGTCTCTGCCAGTTCAATCAAAAGAGTCCAATCAGTTTTGTGTAGACACAACTTACTGTGGGGTTTCTTCCCCATGGAATACAAAATCAGTCTAGGATGGGAATCTTGGTCTAGAAAAAACTTAACTTGATAGCATGGTCCTTCTTGGTAAAACCCTGCTTAGTTCCTCTTTAGAGGGCTCATGGGCTTCTCTGAATCTTGACTCTTAAAATAGTATCTTTGTAAAAAGTCTGCAGAGATGAATATCAACACTTGGCATGCCATCTGCATAGAGCTAATTATATACACTTCGTTATTTGTCACTATAAGATATTTCAGAATGAAATGTGTGAACCATCTGCCAACAACTTTATTCACATTTCTTGGATCATCAACAAGAACCCTTATTCTTCTTTTCCCCCTAGGGAACATAAATTGTAATGTGCACAAGGTGGGTAGATGGAAAAAACATTCTAAAAATGGCTTTGCCATGTACCAGAAAATAGTAGGTATTTTCATAAGAACGTCCTAGAATCATTTATATCCATTACTCTGCCATGTGTCCATGAGACAGTGTTATACAAACTAAAGCTAACCCCCCAAGTGTCAGACACGCACCAGTGCTTTTGGCATTATTTACATGATTGTTGGGTAAGGAAGAACAAAGAATCCATGAGCTTAAAATAAATTGCAGTTTGCCGTTTGATTATGTAAATATGTGGTTGCATGATCCCCAAATTCTCCAAATCACATTTTATGCACAAAGGCAAAACCAGCTTTAATATTTTGAAAAGCAGGTGCACAATTATTCCTGCAAAGAAAAAGAGAGTCATTTGCAGTGATTTTTGGGGGGAGATGATTGAGCAATTACAGGCGTACATGCTAATTTTGTTTCACCCTCTGACCATCTTCTGTTTGTAAAATGGACTGGCCTTTCTGTCTTTTAGATAAGAGAAAGAAACTGCAGAAACAAAGATATGTACGTTGGACAATTTATGCAGTTGCCAGTCTACATCAACCTGGCACTACATGTTCAAGCACTTCTCACTGAGGACTTGTCATGGCCCTGCATTTACTAAAACACCCAGGCAAAGTTTAATGCCTACCTTATTGACAGTGTTGTCCAAACACCCCCACAGAAAGCCAGGGACTTGGTATTGCTTGCAACAGGTATATATATAAATAAATACGTATAAAAAATATATATTTTAATTTTCATTCCAGTATAGTTAACATACAGTGTTCTATTAGTTTCAGGTGTACAATATAGTGATTCAACAATTCTATACATTACTTAGAGGTCATCAAGATAAGTGTACTCTTAATCCCCATCACCTATTTCACTGAGTCCCCCAATCTCCCCTCTGGTAACCATCAGTTTATTCCCTAGAGCTAAGTCTGTTTTTTGGTTTGTCTGTTTCTTTTGTTTCTTACATTTTGCATATGAGTGAAATCATATGGTATTTGTCTTTCTCTGACTGGCTCACTTTGCTTAGCATTATACCCTCTAGATCCATCCAAGTTGATGCAAATGGCAAGATTTCATTTCATTTCTTTCTTTCTTTTTTTTTTTTAGAGAGGATGGTGGGGAGGGGCAGAGTGAGAAAGAGAATCAGAGAATCTTAAGCAGGCTCCATGCCCAGCATGGAGCCCAACATGGGGCTCAATCTCACAACTCTGAGATCACAACCTGAGCCAAAATCAAAAGTTGGACGCTTAACTAACTGAACCACCCAGGTGCCCGTAGGTTTCATTCTTTTTTTATGCCTAATATTCCAGTGTTTGTGTGTACACCACATCTCCTTTATCCCCTCATCTATTGATGGACACCTGGGCTGCTCCCATAATTTGGCTATTGTAAATAATGCTATAGTAAACATAGGGGTTACATATATCTTTTTGTATTAGTGTTTTTGTATTCTTTGGGTAAATACCCAGTAGGGGAATTAGTGGATCATATGGTAATCCTTTTTTTAGTGTTTTCAGGAACCTCCGTACTATTTTCCACAGTGGTTGCACCAGTTTGCATTCCCACCAAGAGCACATGAGTGTTCTCTTTTCTCTACATCCTCACTAACACTTGTTTCTTGTGTTTTTGACCTTAACCATTCTGACAGGTGTGAGGCAATATCTTATTGTGGTTTTAATTTTCACTGTAATGATGAGTTCAACAATGTTGAACATTGTTTCATGTGTCTGTTGGCCATTTGTATGTCTTCTTTGGAGAAATGTCTGTTCATGTCTTCTGCCCATTTTTAAATTAGATTATTTGTTTTTTGGTGTTCAGTTGTATAAGTTCTTTGCAACATGTATAATTTTTAATAAAACTCTCTAATAGTCCTCTCGGAAAGAAATTGAGAGGTGAAAGTAGAAGATTAAACGAGCCTATACTTTGATTTGGAAATTCAACTTACTTCCTTGCTACTGTGAGCTTCCCTCAAAGACAAAAGGACCACAAATTCACTGTGATTTAAGATTAGAACTTGGATGATTCTAGAAGGCATAAAAGTGACAGGAATAGTGTCCTTGAGTTTTGAGCTACTTGTACTACTTGAGCTCTGAAAATTTTCCAGGATAGAACTGTAATTAATATTATAAACAGTCAAATTTCTATTTCCAAATAAAATTTTATAAAGTTGGCTTAAATGTATACATCTAAAATGTATGTGTATACACACACACACACACACATACACATACATACACACAAATACATACTATTTTTTAAACTATATTTCTACATCTATATTATAAGGATCAGATGAAGAATCTCTAATTGTAGGAAATTACATAATTCAAAATCATTGAAATGTTGGGGTGTCTGGGTGGCTCAGTTAGTTGAGCGTCCAACTCGATTTCAGCTCAGGTCATGAACTCAGGGTCATGAGATCAAGCCCCGTGTCAGGCTCCATGCTCAGCACAGAGTCTGCTTATCCCTCTCCCTCCACCCCTCCCCTTGCTCTCTCTCTCTCTCTCTCAAAATGAATAAATAAAATCTTTTTAAAAAATCATTGAAATGTCAATTACCTTTGAAAATTATCTCATTGAAACTACTTGGGAGATATTCAAGTGTAGATAATTTTACTTAAATAATTTGATAGGGCCACTGGTAAACCATTAGAAACACTTGCTATAAACAAACAGCAGCCAAGTATTAGAAACAGTCTATCATAATATCCTTGATAATAAGATGGGAAAATATATCTGTATACTAATTAATTAGATTACATTGAAATAGTTAAATGTCCTCCTCAAAGGGGTATAGACACATGAATCAATATCACTTATAAGAAAGCATATACCACTATAGTCCACCTTTGACCATCTGTGCATCAAGCTCATGAATGTTTTGCATGGGGAAAAACTGCGAAGTTAATTATTTGCCCGTTAAAAGAAATGGAGAGAAATAGCCAACACAAGGGAAGAGTCAGGATTAAAAGTTACAAGAAGAAATAATGTTTAAGACTGTTGAATCACAGACCTGTACCTCTGGAACAAATAATACATTATATGTTAAAAAAAAAAAAAAAGGAAGGTAGTAGGAAGGGAGAAATGAAGGGGGGGAAATCGGTGGGGGAGAGGAACCATGAGACTATGGACTCTGAGAAACAAACTGAGGGTTCTAGAGGGGAAGGGGGGATGGGTTAGCCTGGTGATGGGTATTAAAGAGGGCACGTACAAAAAAAAAGAATAAGAAGATAGCAGGAAGGGGAAAATGAAGGGGGGAAAATCCGAGGGGGAGACGAACCATGAGAGACTATGGACTCTGAGAAACAAACTGAGGGTTCTAGAGGGGAGGAGGGGGAGGATGGGTTAGCCTGGTGATGGGTATTAAAGAGGGCATGTTCTGCATGGAGCACTGGGTGTTATACGCAAACAATGAATCATGGAACACTACATCAAAAGCTAATGATGTAATGTATGGTGATTAACATAACATAAAAAATAAATAAATAATGGACCAAGTTTATCAAAAAGAAAATGAATAGTAAAATGTAGTTGGATTTTTTAAATTTAATTATTGTTAAAGATTTTATTTATTTGTGAGAGAGAGATAGCGAGAGAGAACATGAACAGGATGCGGGGAGAGGAAGAAGCAGGCTCCCCACTGAGCAGGGATCACCCCCCCACCCCCACCCCTGAAATGGGGCTGGATCCCAGGACACGGGATCATTACCTGAGCCAAAGGTAGATGCTTAACTGACTGAGCCACCAGGTACCCCAGTAGTTGGATTTTTTTAAAAAGTGCAGGATAGGCTAGAATCTTTGCTGTGCCCTTTACTCACTGTATATGAATGAGCAAGTTGCTTAACTTCTCTGTGTTTCAATTTCTTCAACTACAAAATAGATATAATTTTTAAAAATACTGATCTTTTATGAATGTTGTAGGATTAAATGAGTTTAAAGGATGTTTAGGCACAGAGGCAGGTCTCAATGAATGTTAAAGTTCAATTGTATTTGTAAAGAAACAAGAAAGAGGAGGGTGATTTTGGTTAAAAGCCCGGTGTGAATCAACAGTGTTGAGACTGACAAAATACATTGATCTGGGGCTTGATTAAAAGAAGGAAAATATCAAGACTGAGAAGTCTATGGGAGTGTAGGCACATGCCAAACCACCCCCCTAGCTATTCATTTCTGGTACATCTGCTTTCTGCTGTCTCTCTTCCTTTGTTTCTCTATGCACATATTTCTTGTATATCTTCCTCCCTCCCTCCCTTCCTCATTCTCTCCCTGTTTTTCTCTTTCTCTCTCTCTCTCCCCCTTTCTACACCACTTCTTTTCTGTCACATTAGAGGAAACTTCAACATTCTTGAGGGCATCTAGGGGAGAGCAAAGACTAGCTGGTGACAGCTGGAACTGGGCACCAGAATGGTAGCTCCATAAACAGAGATGGCAGGGTTCAGGGACATGCTGAGGAGCAAAGCAAACTGTTTTCAAGACCACCAAATATACACAGTTTAACCAGGTCTGTGAAGCTTAGCAGGGAACAAGAAGAATAAATGGATAAAAGATATTTGAATTAAAAAAATTTTTAACCTAAAACTTTGGGATTCAGAGTAGTCTCCTCAAAAATGTAACCCTGTGCACTTTTGGTGGGAATGTAAATTAGTGCAACCATTTTGAAAAACAATATAGAGATTTCTCAAAAAAATTGAAAATAGAACTACCATACCAGCAATTCCACTTCTGGGTATGTATCTAAAGGAAATGAAGTCATTATGTTGAAAAGATTTCTGCACCCCCATGTTAATTGAAACATTATTCACAATTACTAAGATATAGAAACAACCTAAGTATATATCTACCAATGAATGGAAAAAGAAAGAAATTCTGCAATATGTGATGACATGGATGGATCCTGAGGGCATTTTGCTAAGTGAAATAAATCAGACGAAGACAAATTCTGTATGATCTCACTTACATGTGGAATTTTTTTTTATTATGTTATGTTAATCACCATACATTACATCATTAGTTTTTGATGTAGTGTCCCACGATTCATTATTTGCATATAACACCCAGTGCTCCATGCAGAATGTGCCCTCTTTAATACCCATCACCAGGCTAA
This sequence comes from Mirounga leonina, assembly GCF_011800145.1. Taxonomy (NCBI): domain Eukaryota; kingdom Metazoa; phylum Chordata; class Mammalia; order Carnivora; family Phocidae; genus Mirounga; species Mirounga leonina. The sequence goes on from NW_023270305.1 coordinate 59,861,826, forward strand.
CCCATTCCCCCACCCCCCTCCCCTCTAGAACCCTCAGTTTGTTTCTCAATTTTTAAAAAAGCCAAACTCATAGAAACAGAGACTAGATTAATGGCCGCTGGGGGCTAGGTGTTGGGAGAAAGGGGGAGATGTTGGTCAAATGGTACAAACTTCCAGTTATAAGATGAATAAGTTCCAGGGATATGATGTACAACATGGTGACTATAGTTAATACTGTATTACATGCTTGAAAGTTGTTATAAGAATAAATTATAAGTGTTCTCACCAAAAAGAGAAAAAGGTAATTATGTGATGTGATAGATGTGTTAATTAATCTTATTGTGGTGGTCATCTTGCAACATACATGGATATCACATCATCACTTTGTACACCTTAAACTTACATAATGTAAGTTGTTAATTATATCTCAATATAGCTGAAAGGGGGAAAAAAGAAGAACAGCTCCTTCACGAAGCAGTGAATTTCATCTCACCCAGAAGTTCAGAAAGATAATGGAGAGCTTATGATTACCTTATAGCTGATTTAAAGAACCTGGAAAAGGCCTATCAGGTTTTGTGGGGGATTGTTTGTTTTTTGTTGTTTTGTTTTTTGTTTTAAGCTCTAACCCCAACAAGGGGCTTGAACTCATGACGCTGAGATCAAGAGTAGCATGCTCTATGGACTAAGCCAGCCAGGCACTGTCTTGGCCTATTGGTTTAACATGACAAAACCAATGGCTTTGTGTTTGCTGTGACCTGAAGGGCAACAGAGGCCTTCCAATAAAACAAGCAATTCATAACAAAATTCATTTTGACTAAAAAATGGAACAGGATTTGGATTGCTCTATTGGATCAAGATATTAAAGTCTCTTAACAAAAGTGGCAAATACTACCTGGGTGTGATTTTTTTAATCATTATCATTTTACTGTGAATTTATTTCCCAACTGGACATATGAACATGTATATGAGCTAAAATGGAATTCATTTTTGTATATATAATAGGAAATTGATGAGAAGATATGAACAATAAAATACACTGGATTATGTTCTTCCTTTTGCTTTTATGTCCTTCCACTCAGGAAGGAGCTGGTTATTTATGTGAAAATTGAAAGACATACCTCTGCAAAATACATAAGCCACAGAAGTATTATCAATAATGTGACCACACAGATACAAGAAAAAATATGTATAATTAAATTTAAAAAATTGCTATTTTCAATATACCCAATGTTATTGCTTTGTTAAGTATGTCAAAAAGGAAAAAAAAACCCCACAAGCCTTTACTATTATCTGTAACCTCAGTGCGATCTGCAATGCTATTTAAGGATGACATATACATATAAAAAGAAAGCATATATACAAAGCATCCCAAATATAATTACTTCTGAAACAGATTTCAAAAGAAACACTCATGATATATTTGCATAGAGATATGATCACCTTGAAATTTTACTACTTACTTGCTAATGAGGATATAAAGATTATTCATTTTAGATGATGCCTTAGGAAATAAGATTTTTTCTTACAACATTCATCATGGACTCTTCTAGTTGACTTAAAACTGTATTTTTGACATTTGCCATTCAGAAAACTAAGAAGGCAAACATTCCTGGAGAGAAAGGTGTTTGAGAGCAATGACATAGCTCTTGGGTTCTCTAAGATCCTTCTCATCTTCTTCTAGAATACTAAGCTACTAGAGAGTGTTCTGGGAGGAATTTTGGGAAATCAACTTTGAGGCTGTATCTGTGGAAAAGAGAGCAGACTAAGCATGAGCAAGACATATGCAGGGATGCAGATAAAAAAAGATGGATTTTGAAGATGCATGGAATGTGTGAGAGACAGAGACAGAAAGGCAGAGACATGGAAACAGAGACAGATATAAGAGAATCCAAAGATGGTTTAAATAGAGAGAAAAATAAAAAGAAACCAAACATGCCACCCAGTAATGCTGTTATATTTTATTGTGCCCAGTGTGAAGGTTATGAGGAATATCTTGAGTAGTTCCCAGGAGTTAGATATTATTATTCTGTTCCTGCAGCCCATGATTTCATTTTGTTCAGAACAAACAACTGAACTTTTTGAAGATATTTAATGAAGAAACCTTTAAGGCCTTAGAACTTCATATTATTGCCTCAAGCCTGATCCTGCCTCCTCCACACATGGTGATACTGGAATATATCTTTTATTTCTTTGATCCCAAAGGTCACTTCTGCAAATTCAAACACCAAAGGAATGGAGAAACTGGTGGATTATTTTTCTTACTGTAGCAATTATTTCAAACAAGTTCCATTTTGTCTTTTTTTCCTCCCACAATAGGAGGAACAGTACACACTTATTAAATCTTTTGCCACACCAGGAAATCAGTTCTTGCTACATGGTAAACTTTTGGATGATAAGAGCCACTGGTCAAAATATACTGAAGGTCAAGAGATAATAGATAACAGTTCTTCTCACCACTAACACCATGTGATTTGGGGAAAATTATTTCCCCTCTCTGGATTTCTGTTCTGTCCACTGAAAAATAAAAATCCTTAATTCAGCGCTTGCTAATGTCACTTGTACTAATGAATTTGTATTATTCTGTAAATAAACATGTAACCATATAACATACTAATGAAACGATTTTTGAATAATCATCTTATTCAGTTGTTATTTGACTTAGCACTTTATATAGGTGCATAGTTAATGTATTTAACATATATTTAAAAACAAAATATATTATAATCTTAAATAATATGCTCCTGATGGGTTTTAAAGATTTATTTATTTATTTTTGAGAGAGAGAGAGAGAGAGAACATGGGGGGGGCAGTGGCAGAGAATCACAAGCAGACAGCCCACTGAGGACAGAACCCAATGCAGGGCTTGATCCATGACCCTGAGACCATGACCTGAGCCCAAATCAAGAGTCAGACATTTAACCAACTGAGCCACCCAGGCACCCTTTTCCTGATAGGTTTTTGATGCACTTAATTCTATTTTGCTTTTGTAAAACAGTTATGGCTCAACTACTCTGTTAAAGTGGAGAGTATTACCATCTATTAAATGAATCACTCACACACATAGACACACACACATGCCAAATCTATTCTTTCTTGCCATCAAAATAATTTATTTGTCATGCAAAGGGGGGAGGGAGTTAATGTCATCTTAATCAGACAATAATTAAACACATCATTAAGAATGCTATAACATCAAGAAAATGGATCTCAAAATTGTGAAAAGTTCTTAGCAATTAAAAGATACAGGGGTGGGAGCAATGGGTGGCTGGGTGATAGACATTGGGGAGGGTATGTGCTATGGTGAGTGCTGTGAATTGTATAGGACTGTTGAATCACGGACCTGTACCTCTGACACAAATAATACATTATATGTTAAAAAAAAGAAGATAATAGGAAGGGAAAAATGAAGGGGGGGAATCAGTGGGGGAGACAAACCATGAGAGACTATGATCTCTGAGAAACAAACTGAGGGTTCTAGAGGGGAGGGGGGTGGGGGGATGGGTTAGCCTGGTGATGGGTATTAAAGAGGGCACGTATTGAATGGAGCACTGAGTGTTATATGCAAACAATGAATCATGGAACACTACATCAAAAACTAATGATGTAATGTATGGTGATTAACATAATAAAATAAAATTTAAAAAAAGATACAGTATAAATATTGGCTATTTTTAAAGAAGACTGAGTTTGGTATACTATGAAGGTTTAGGGAAAAACAAATGACCCCTTCAAATAAGTACAGTTCTCCCAACCATAAATGATTATATTGTGGTAAGTTTAAGACTCATTTCATGACATTAATCTGTGGGAAGATTCCAGCTGAATTCTGTTATCAAAATTTTGAAAATGATGTCCTAGTCTTCAAATTATAAAAACTATAAGCTAACTCATTGACTCTATGTCAAGGAAAAATCTGGATATATTTCTAAACATTAAAGTCTATTCACCCTAAGGGGGGAAAAAATACAGTGATCTGTATGAACCACCAGAGTGATGGGACAAGATAAATTAATTTTGCTTCTTTGTGTGTGAAATGTCTATTAAAATTTCCAAGCCAGATTGTACGATACATAAATTATTGTAATGTGACCGTGGTTCCACTGAGTTAACATTTTTATCAATGACCTGAATGAACACTATTATTTATGGACAAGTATGATAACTATTATAATAGATAAAACAATCAAAGAATCCAAACATGTAAGATTGAACACACATAAATGTAAGCTCTGTATTGGGTTCCAAAACAATTGCTCATATATGTAGTCAGAGGAGCATGCTTTGAAAGTAATTCTTGTGAAAATTATAGTGAGGTGCAGCTTGAACTAGACATTGTTCTAAATCTGCCTATAGAAGTATATTTTCAGATAAATACTACCTAAAGAATCAGAGCCAAAAAGAATGAGATCTTCCTTAATCAAGCTTAAATGAAATACAATAATGGCATATCCTCAAAATAAAACTATCAGTGAAGATCTTTCAAGTGTTCAGAGAGCACCAGGCAATGTGTTAAGCAGTTTATATGCATAATCCCATTTAATTCTCACATCAATTTCATGATGTAGAAACTGTCCATCCTCATTTATTGAGAACCTAAATACTGAGGCTTAGAGAGGTTAATTAATGTGTTCAATGTCACATAGCTAGTGAGAGGGTAAGCTATGACTTAAAGCTATTCCTGATACTCCACTGCCCAGGTTCTTATCACTACAGTATATAACTTCCCTAGTTTTGAGGTTATTAAATTAGAAACCCTGAGCTAAGTTTTTAGGTAAATTGTGTACAACAGCTGATAGGAATATAAACATCTTTAGTGTTAATGGTATGGTTTCAATATTATCACCCAGATGGCCTAAAGAAACATTACTCACAGCTCTCATGAAGAACTCAATTAAATTCAAATGAAAATATTTATTGGCTATTACATTTAAATTTTAGTGGAACAACAATAAAATAATACCACTTCTTGACCTGATAAATTACATTTTAACATCTCAATATTATACAAAAGAAATCAAAGAATCATTTCATTAGACCATTGTTGAAGTTTTTTTTTAAACTGTGAAGATTATAGTATTTATAGAGGATGAACACAGAAATAGCATTCTAATATTCATAAAGGAAAATAAAATTGAGTGCATTTCCTATAATGGAGCACTAAGTAATACAGTTTAAGTAATACATTCTCCTATTGAGGACAACTAGAAAAAATGGAAAAATGTGGAAAAAGCCAAAAAATCCTCTTTAGAGTAAAAAGGCACCATTCTATCCATCATATTATTTCCACAACTTTTTTCAAACATAATATCCAATTTCTAACATGAAATAGAACATAAAGAAAATTTAAAGGAAAGAAAAATTAATATCAGATTTAAAAATTGATTTGAATATGTTGTAATTATCTAACTTAGATATTTAAATTCCTGCTTATTCTATTCAATAATCAAAAGAAAGGGTTGCCTGGGTGGCTCAGTCGGTTAAACATTTGCTTTTGGCTCAGGTTATGATCCTGGGGTCCTGGGATTGAGCCCCCACATCAGGCTCCCTGCTCAGCAGGAAGTCTGTTTCTCACTCTCCCTCTTCCCCTCCACCCTGCTCATGTTCTTTCTCTTGTGTGCTCTCTCTCTCAAATAAATAAAATCTTTAAAAAAAAAAAAAGAATCAAAAGAAAAAAAGAAAAGTTTAGCAGAAAACTGGAACTATAATAATTACTTTGTAGGTTTTAAAAAGAACCAAAGAAAGCTAAAATCTAAAAACACAATAGCTAAAATTTTGAACTCAGATGTATTTAACAATAAATTAAACAAAGCTAAAGAGAGAATTAGAGACCTGGAAGTAAAAAAAAAAAAAAATGTTGAGGATTAAGCACAGTGGGAAGGCAAAAATAAGAATAGGTAGGAGACACTGAATACAGTGAGAAGTTCTAACATATAGATACTTATAACCCCAGGAGAGGAGCATATGGAACAAAAGTAATATTTGAAGATATAATAAACAAGAGTTTTTCAAAGCTGATGAAAGAAATCAGTTAATTGATTCAGACAACCAGTTAGCTCCAAAGTATACTAAATTAAAGAAATCTGCTCATAGATACCTTATTGCAAAACTATAGGATACAAAAAAACCAAAAAACAAAAAACAAGAGTAGCCAAAAAAGAGAAAAGATCAGAATTTTCTTTAAAGCTGACTTCTTTAAAACAATGAAACCAAAAGAAAATGGGTCAATATTTTAATTGTGCTGAAAGAAAGTAACTATCAATGTAAAATTCCATACTAAGTGAAAATAAGAATTCAAGAGAAATTTAAAAAATTTATATAATTGTAAACAGAGAATTCATTACAGAAAGACTCTAAGAAGAATACGCACACACACACACTGGTATATATTAACATATATTCACATATATTGACATATATATGAATGATATATATGGATGAAAGGTAGATAGATTTAATGTGCTGTAAGGTCTTTGCATTGTCTGGAAGAGGGATAAAGCACTAATTAATATTGGACTTTAAATCAAATACGTATTTAATCACCTCTAGCATAACCACTAAAAAAAAAAACACAATAAAGTATAAATTCCAAATACAAAGTGAACAAAATGGAATAATATAATCTACCTATGCAAAAAAAAAAAACAAGAGAGACAAAAAGAGAACATAAAATGGGTGTAGGAAATAGGTAAGTGTATACACACCAAAAAAAAAGATAATTAAAAAGATATTAGTAATTACATTAAATATAGGTCAACTAGAAACTCCAATTAAAAAAAAAAAACAAAGGCTATAAAATTATAATAAAAGGGGTGCCTGGGTGGCACAGTTGACTAGGCATCCGACTCTTGGTTTTGCTCAGGTCATAATCCTGATCAGGGTCATGAGATCAAGCCCGTGTCGAACTCCCGGCTCAGAATGAGGTCTGCTTGGAATTCTCTCTCTCCCTCTCCCTCTGTCCCCCCACCTGTGTTTTCTCTCTCTAAAAGAAATAAATCTTAAAAATAAGAAAAGATTATAATAAAAAAAGAACCCATATGTTTGCTTCTTACAGGAGATGTGTATAAAATATAAAGATACAGAAAGTTTAGTTGAAAATAAAAGGATAAAATTTAAAATACACTATGTGAAAAATAGCAAATATTAAAACTGGAATAGCTGTATTAATTCAAACTCAGTAAACTTAAGGGCAACAGGCATTAAAAGGAATAAAGAAAAATGCATTGTTAGAATGAAATGTTCAATTTACCAGTAGGATAAAATAATTCGAAATATGTATGCCTATTTAATGTATGTATGTATAAATATGTATGCAATGTATGGTTTTAGAATACATTAAACAGTATAGACATAACTATAAGGAGAAATCAGCAAAACCGCAGTAACTGTAGAAATTTTTAATACAGCTTTCTCAATAACATAGAAAAAATAGGAAAAAATACTGAGTATAAAAGATTTGAAACAGAGCAATTAAAAAATTTGACCTGATAGACATGGATGAAATGTACCCCACAAACATAAAATACAAATTCTTTTCAAGTATATCTGAAACATTTACAAAAACTGACCAAAGTAAATCTCAATATATTTCTAATTGTTAAAATTATAAAGAAAATGGAATTAAGATAAAAATCAATAATGTTTCCATGATTTGGGGAAATTAAGAAATGAAACACTTTAGAGCCCATGGGTCAAGGAACAAATTACAAGAAAATTAGAAAATATTTTGAATTAAATAATAGCTAAAATACATTTCAAAGTTAAGAGAATCAGCTAAAGCTATATTTATTAGGCAATTTATAACTTTAATTTCATACTTGGGAAAAGGGATAGGACTAAGAATTTATAAACTCTGAATCCAACTCAAAATGCTAGAAAAGTGATAAAAAATTAATAGATAAAAAATGACACTGATTAATGAAATAAACACCAACACACCAAAGAAAGCATTGGCAGATGAGAAGGTGGTTCTTTGAAAAGAGTAATAAAATTAATAAACCCCTAAAGAAAATAATAAAGAAAATAAGAAATAAGACAAATATTTTTAAATCAATTTCAAAAGAGAAAAGAAAGCTCCATTAAAGATTCTACAGACATTATATAATGTAATATGTATTATAAAAAAGATCATCATGCCAAAAAATGTAAATTTACCAAGATGTAAACAGTTGTAACTTTTAAAGAAACTGAATCCATAATTTGAAAACTTCATACAAAGAAAACCAGCCCCACTAGCCTCAAGAGTGAATTCTACCAAACATTTAACATCCATTCAATTAGAATACCAAGATACCTTAAAGATATTTTGAGAAAACTTATTGGTCAACTTCATTCAAAAACAGATACAAAAATCCTCAGAAATGGCAAAAGACTTCAGAAATATATAAAAGGGACAACAAAGATAGGATTTTTTCAGGAATAAAGATTGGATTAATGTTTAAAAATCCATCAGTATTGTATGTCACATTGACAAAAGAAAAAAATGATATAATCATCTCAATAGATGCAGATTAAGCATTAGGCAAAATTCAACATTCATTTATGTTTATAACTTAGCAAACTAGGAATAGAAAGAAATTTCTTAATGTAAGAAAGAACAATTATAGGAAATCTGTAATATTTAAAGTTGCTCTCACTTAGTGGTGAAAGTTGAAAACCTTTCCTTTGAAATCAGGTTCAAGACAAGTATGTCTGCTATGACCACTTCTATCCAACCTTATACTGAAAAAAAATAAAATAAAAGCAAGAAATAGAAGTGTAAGAATTGGAAATGAATAAATAAATAGGCATTATTGGCAAAAGGACTTGATTACATAAGTAGAAAATCAAAAGAAAATTCAGAAAAGCAGTAAGACTTGGTGATCCACATACAAACAAAAAGCAGAAAATAAAATCAAAAGATACTATTTATAGTAGCAAAAAATATTAAACTAAATTATGTAAGTTCTCTATGCAGACCTCTACAAAACATTGTTGTAAGAAATGCAAGAAAGCTTATATAAGTTGAGATGTAACATTTTAATTGACCAAAGACTTAATATTAAAAAATCAATCTCTCCAAATTAAACCATAGACTCAATGTAATCACAATGAGAATTGGAATGGATTTTTGGTTTTGTTTTTGTGGAACTTGACAAGCTGTTTCTGTAATTTATACGAGGATGCAGAAGATCAAGAACAGCTACGACTACCTATTTTCAAATGTTTTGTGCTCTGAAAAATTACTGAAGACCACAAAGAGTTTTAATTTGTATGGGTAAGATATATTGATATTTACTATATTAGATATTAAAACTGGGAACACTTAAAAATATTTAAGATTAATTTTTAAATAACAACAGTGAATACTTTATATTTTAACATAAAGAACGTATTTCAACATATAAAAATATTGTATTTTCCAAATCAAAAATAATTGGTAACAATGGTGGTCCTGTTTTGCATATTTACTAACTTTTTTTTTTTTTAAGATTTTATTTATTTATTTGAGACAGAGAGAATGAGAGACAGAGAGCATGAGAGGGAGGAGGGTCAGAGGGAGAAGCAGACTCCCTGCCGAGCAGGGAGCCCGACGCGGGACTCGATCCCGGGACTCCAGGATCATGACCTGAGCTGAAGGCAGTCACTTAACCAACTGAGCTAAATATGTTAGTTAGCATATTTACTAACTTCTGCTGCGTACTCATATTGTCTTCAGAATTAAAATCTGTGACATACACTGTTTGGTTGAAGTATATGAAGAAAATCCAACCTCACACTTTAAGTAGCTAGAAAAGGTGGAATCATACACATCCTGAGAAATCTTGGGGACCACATGGGTCTCAGACACACTTTGGGAAGCAATGGCCAAGAAAATGACTAGAGAATGACGACCTGGTCTATTTATTATAAAGTGGCAACAGTTTGGTGTTGGGTAGAGAGAGAAAAAAATAGACCAGTAGAACAATATAAAGATCCTCAAAATATACATGGACTCTTAATTGATAGATGATGTAACTGTCATTATAGAGCCACAGGAGAAGGATGATGATCTTTTCAATAAATGATGCTGGGGTAATTGGATATCCATGTCAGAAGAAAACAAAGCTTTACCCCTCCTTTGTACCATATAAAAAATCAATTTCAGTTGGATTTTAAACTAAAATAATCAAACTTCTGGAAGTGTAGAGAAGAATATTATAAAATTCTCAGGGAAGGGAAATGTTTTATTTTTACTTTTAACAGAAAACCAAAAACACTAACCACAAAAGTGAAGACTGATATTTTTGACTACATTAAAATTAAATTATTTTTCTCTAAATGTATCAGGAGAGTTGATAGGCAAGTCATAGAATGGAGATGGTGTTTACAATTCAAAGAACCAATAAAGGAGGTGTAAATGCAGAATATAGCACCACACAGTGGGAGATATTCAAATGGCCTAGATTAATATGAAAAGCAGATCTTTAATCATCAGGAACATGCAAATTAAAACCATAATGATATTATCATTACACATCCACCAGAATATGTTAAATTAAAAAGACTGACAAACGGGGACTCTCATAAAGTTTGGCATTATCTACTAAAGCTGGACTCACCCTCTGTGACTCAGCAATTTCATTCCTATGTACAGACTCAACCAAAATTCATTCACATGCACCAAGAGATAGATAAAAGAATATTCACAGCAGCCTCATTATTAACAGCCAAAAGCTAGACTCAACCTAAATGTCCATGCACAGTTGATTGGATAATTTAACTAGAGTTCACTAGAACACTATAACAGCATGAGAACACAAAGACAATGGTTATATAAAAACATGGATGGATCTCACAAACATAATGTTGAACAAAGAAACCATACACAAAAAGAACACTTACTAGGTAAATCAATTTACACACCCAGTTTTTCCTTATATGTGTTATATTTTACAGTAAAAATTGTTTTTTTAAAAAAGGCTAACACTGTTATGCAATGATGTGTATAACCACACATGTACCAGAAGCCTTTCAAAGTGCTTAATATGCATTATCTCAGTCACTCTTGAAAAGAATCCCTATTTTATAGATGAATAATCAGAGGCATAGAAAGATTAAATAACATACCACAATCACAAGTGACAGAACCAAAAACAGAGTTCTGAATTCAGAGCTTATAGAGCAGTCCATCGCATATGCATTACCTCATTTAATCTTGTAAACTTGCAAGGAAGGAGCTATTATTTCTATCCTGTATGAGAAAAAAATAGCCCTGAAGAAGTTAAATCATACACCCAGGGTCACAGAGCAAGGGGAAACCCATTACACTGCTATCTTTGAGTAAAACAAACAGGTACCTTTTTATTTTTTCCTTATACAAGTCCACTGAAATAAATAACCATCCTTGCTTATACTAAGTAATTTGGTGAATAAAACATGCTATACCGAGCCATATGACCTATTTGTTCCAAAATATAAAGTGATTCCCTGTTTCCTAAATAAGAATTGAGAAGTAACATGCATTCGTTTCTGACTTTCCATTGTAGTATGTGACTAATGATTTTGCTTTTGTGACATTGGATCCCTGGGCCCTAAGCAGGACTAGTCCTGATAATTAGAAAACCAATTCAAAAGACAAGTGCAGAACAGCTAACCAGACAGAGAAACAGGCAATGCTACCTCTGGGATAATTCCTTTGTGTTCCTGGTGTCTTTATCACAAACTGCAAGTATGACGGGACAAGAAACCATGTCAGAGGATCCAAGGAGAAGAAGAGAAGGAGCTTAGTCTGAGAGAAGTGGAGAGAGACAAAAGAGGTAATAAAGAGAAAAAAAAAAAATGAAGGGAAAAAAATAAGGCCAAGGAGAGAGAACAAATTTTAAAACAGAATTTCCATTTTTTGATACATTGAAAAGAAGAAAGGAAAGAAAGGAGGGAGGGAGGGAGAGAAGAAGGGGGGAGAGAAGGAGGGAGGGAAGGTCCGAGGGAGGGAGGGAGAGAGGGAGTGAGGAGGGAGAGAGGGAAGGAAGGAGGGGAGGAAGGAGGAGGGAAGATCCTCCCCTTAGGAAAAAAAAATAGAGAAAAGGGTGATGATAACAACTTCCATCCCGAATTCTGCCAGTTTGTAGAATCAGGTCACATTCTCAGTGACTCCCAGCATTTAATCACCATTCCTTTCTAACTTTCTCAGCCTGAATTGAAAAAGGCCATCCCACATTCAGCATGATGTTATAATAAAATGACTTCTTCCAGGAACTTGCCTTGTAATTTGGTGAATTACAATTGCCCACCCAACAAAATAATGTGATGCCTGTCAGTGACCTAAAGTCTTCAAAGTACCATTCCCTTGATTCCCTGCCCTGGAAATAAGTGGTTTGCCACCAAATTTATTATTTCAGAAGGGCCTAACTACCATTATTTGAGTTGCTATTGCACACAGTAGTACCAGTAATATTGACAGCAAATACTTGGCATCAATTTTAAAAACAAGATGAGCTTTGCCCAGCGTCTCATATCGTCTCCCTTTTGAGCTCCTTTAACTGTGCTAACAATCTTTTAATGTGCCATTTCAGCTGAAGGGGATGCTCAATCTTAACCATCAGTTTTATGCAGACTCCGATTCAAAGAAATGTCACCACTGGCATTTGTCTTGTTTCCAAACTCCATCCTGTGTGATTTGTAAATCTCCATTCCTGATGGGGAAAAAAATGAAATTCATATCCTATATTTTTATGAGGCAATACAGAAAGTTCAGCAGTTTTCTGAAGCTGGGAGAATGGCAGAAATATCTTTGCCATATAAGAAGACAGTCCCAATCTCTTCCAAGGCAGCTCCAGCAATGGATAAAGGAACATTCTTTAAAATCCTAAATTAAGTTCTAAAATCTATAAATGGTTTGATACAGGAAGTAAATATTTTGAAAAAGTTATTGCCATGAATATCATAAACTGAAAAGAATATCACTACGTGATACCTAACATGGTGATTATTTTCACAGGTATTTTTCTAACCTCTGCTTGCCCTCAAAATTTTCTCTATTATTTCTTTATAATTTAGAAAAACTTACTTATAATTTGAGGTAAAACTATACAAATGCTATCAACAAGGGGCTAGTTTAACTAACAACAAGTACATTCTCCCTGAAGTAAAAGGTCAGAAAAAGACATACCCAAATTAGTATCAAATATATATGCTGCTGGAAAGCAAGAGAACTGAGTAACTCTTACGAGGTAGAAAATCACCACCTCCAGAATTAGGAGTAATGGGACATTGAGCATTCTTTGTGTCCACCACAAGAAGAGGGCTCAAATGGTTTTCCTGTGTCCACTCCCATTAAAATACAGATTTGGAAAGGAATCCCATTGGAGAATAATTTCATGTGTAGTTTAGGGGCCTATTTATATAGGTATGAAGCTCAGACATCTCTTTTAATATCAGTAGGGGTCAAACAAGGAAGAAAGAAATGACATTATTTTTCTGGATTTATCATCTGGCTTTAAGTATTCTGTCAGGCAGCCTGGGAAAGGCTGAACCAGAACAGGCCCATCACTGCAAAAGTTCTCTACCAAGGGTAATCCTTCCGCCCCCCGCCCCCCAGCATATATGTGGCAATGTCTAGAGACATTTTTGGATTGTCAGCTGCAAGCTTGCACTGTAATCTAATGGATGGAGGCCAGGGATGCTGCTAAACATCCTAAAATGCACAGGATAGCTCCACGACAAAGAATTATCTGGCCCAAAATGTCAATAGTACCAAGGTTGAGGAACTTTGGCTTGGGGATTATCCATGTATAAAAATGACAGGTATGGGGTGCCTAGGTGGCTCAGTCATTAAGTGTCTGCCCTCAGCTCAGGTCATGATCCCAGGGTCCTGGGATAGAGCACCTCATCGGGCTCCCTGCTCCATGGGAAGCCTGCTTCTCCCTCTCCCACTCCTCCTGCTTGTGTTCCCTCTCTTGCTGTGTCTGTCAAATAAATAAATAAAATATTTAAAAAAATGACAGGTAGCTTAAAGTTAGGTACACAATATACTAATTAAGTTCAATGGGGTTTTTTAGAGTTAAAGGCAAATAAAAACTAACTGGATTACAGTTTAATTCTTGATTTGTTTTTTTTCTATGTTAAAGTATATCGTAAAGAAATCAATGCTTAATTTATTTTGTCATTTGAAAATTAAAAATATTGTTCTAAGACAACATCAAAAACCTGATCCATAAAAAAACTGATATATTGTGCCTCATCAAGATTAAAACTTTGTTCTTCAGAAGGCACTGTTAAGAGAATAAAAGAACAATCCACCAAGTGGAAGAAATATTTGCAAAACATATATCTTATAAAGGACTTGAGGATAAGAAGTAGGGAGTAAGAAATTGTATACAGGCATCTGAAGCTCAGGAAAAAAATAAAATTGATATATTGTGATATCAGTGATATACATTTTAGGGTTATATAGTTATACATAGCTATATATAGTTAGGGTATATATTTTATATACAGCTGTGAGATCAATGATACCTCAGAATTGTGGATAGAGATATTGGAAGCCAGAAATCTAACAGAAAAAAAAAAAAGATGTCTATCAAAAAGAGGTTATACAGCATGAGCAGAAGCTTAGAGGAAGGAATGATTCAAACAGATTGACTATTAGTGATTTAAAGGCAGCATACAATAGATCCTCCTTATCAGGGGAGGATATGTTCCAAGAACCCTAGTGGATGCCTGAAACCATGGATAGCACAAAACCCTGTATATACTATGTTTTTTTCCTATACATACATACTTGTGATAAAGTTTAATTTATAAGTTTGGCACAATAAGAGATGAACAACAATAACTACTAATAAAATAGAACATGTATAACAACATACTATAATAAAAGTTATGTGAATGTGGTCTTTATCAAAATATCTTCATGTACTGTACTCACCCTTCTTGTGATGTGAGATGATAAAATGACTACATGATGAGATAAAGTGAAGTCAATGGCGTAGGCATTGTAACATACCGTTAGGATACTACTGACCTTCTGACAATATGCAGAAGGAGGATCATCTGCTTCCTAACCACAGTTGGCCACGGGTAACTGAAACCACAGAAAGCAAAACTGCAGATAACAGGGAACTACTGTATTTCATTCATCTACTGCATCTTCAAG
Source organism: Mirounga leonina (assembly GCF_011800145.1). NCBI lineage: Eukaryota > Metazoa > Chordata > Mammalia > Carnivora > Phocidae > Mirounga > Mirounga leonina. The sequence goes on from NW_023270305.1 coordinate 59,876,917, forward strand.
AACAGAGTACAGTGCCTGGACATCAGAAGACCCGAAAAAATGACAGATGGCTAGTGAGCAAGGCACATGAAGGCAGCAAAAGGAAACTGTCTTTAATGAAAGGTGGGAGGCTGAGGGGAAAGATTCATCATATTCGTGACTTTGCTTCAGAGATATCTGATACTAAAATTGGCATACATTCTTCTAGAGTGTGAAAGAATTTCTCTGAAATGGAAGCACCAGGAATTTTGCAGATGCCCCGGTTAGGAATAAATAGGTGCCTTAAGTTCTAGACTCAGCTACAAGGAAAAGTGGTAACTGTAGAGCCCCTGAAATTCTTTCTGGCATCAGGGGAGTTTGGAGAGTTGATTCAAAAGGTAAAGATAGAAGATAGGTTAACAAAAGAGAGTGCCCAGGTCAACTAATGGGTCATGTGCCTTGCAGACATTTTTAAAGCCCTATATTAGGGCTTTTTCTTATTTAAAAAATCCTTTCATCCAACAACTTTAAGTACTGTATGTTTTCAGTATTGTGACAGAAATATTGTGTAAAAAAAAAAAATTAAGGTGTCCTTTCAGTACTGTGCCAGAGGTGTTGTGGAAGATATTAAAAACAACAACAACAAAAAAAAACATGACTGCAGGCAACCACTGGAGAATCAGGAGTCAATGTACATCCACATTTTGGAGGTATTATTAAAGTTCATAGAAACAGTATTTTAATACATCTATAAATTATTTAGAAGCATGATTTCTTAAACACTTCCATGAGATTGCCCTGCTATACCTTAAACCAAATGTATATGTACTTATACGTGGAAGGCATAAAAAGTAGATTTTGGTCAAACTCACCAAAACACTGGATAAGTAAACATCAGGAGTTACATTAACTGAGTGTCTTTTATGGGCTCAGCACTTTCATCTATGTTAATTCAGCTATTAAGTGGCAGCATGTGGAAGTGTACACAGGCCATAGGATCCACAACCACCCTTTCTTCTCTCCTCCCTGTTGTCTTTGCCCCAGAGCTCCTTCCCTTTCACCCTGCCTGTGTCAACTCAGATTGACTAATTTATACATTCATGCTCTTCCCTTTAAAGAAATGCTTAAAAAAATAAAAAATAAGTCACCCTGACACATGACAATTTTGCAGAAGCACTGGAAGTTCTTTGAAGTGTTGCTATGAGATAAATTATATACCAAAATAATGTACTGTCAGGTACATTTCTTTCTTGCCACTTGGGTAGATTTAATAACGTAGTAGGTTCTTTCCACCTCTAATTGATAGTTGGCATGGGATTTGACATTTTGTGTAGGTAAAATTATATCTCCTAGAGGGAATTTTCAATTGATAAAGTTAATTTCAGTCATTTTGAACTTTCAGCAAGTCCGGGAGATTTTTAGAAAAAGAGTAACACTGTCAACCAATGCGTCAAGTGATTATATATTTTAGTTTGAATTTTTTGAAATCACATGAAAAGGCAATTCACAGTTTTTGATACCAGGAAGAATACTCAGGGGTTATATGTCTATCAAATGTATCACCTCAAAAAAAAAAAAAAAAAGCAAACATACAGATTTTATTAGGAAATCGGGTAAACTCAAAGATTTAGAAACATATTAAGATAATTTCAGTCAAATCACCAAAGTTTTTTCCATCCTTTGTGTAGATAGGTCATAGATACTGTGGTCTATGGTCTATAGCTATGGTCATATGCATTTTCTGAATTCCTCTCCACATGTACAAATAAGAAATAAAATTTAAAAGGTCTTCCTGGATAACACCAATAGATGCTTTAAACATAGGCAAAATCTGGCATTTTAAATTATATACTTTGGGATGAAATTAGGTATCATATTAGGGAATGAAAGTCATAAGCAAGAAAGCAAAATGTCCACAAATGAAACATAAATAGACATCCTTAAATGTGTTACTTGAAAAGTTTTGATGACAGCACAATCCAACAGTTTAAAATAAAAATTAAGATGTTAAAAAAAAAAGATGTGGTACATATATACAATGGAATTAAATGTTCAGAAAGGATGAATACCTACCATTTGCATCAACATGGATAGAACTGGAGGGGATTATGCTCAGTGAAATAAGTCAAGCAGAGAAAGACAATTATCATATGGTTTCACTTATATGTGGAACATAAGCAATAGCACGGAGGACCATAGGGGAAGGAAGGGAAATCTGAAGGGGGAGAAATCAGAGAGGGAGGGGAACCATGAGAGACCATGGACCCTGGAAAACAAACTGAGGGTTTCAGATGGGATAGGGGTGGGGGAGGGGGTAACAGGGTGATGGGTATTAAGAAGGGCAGGTGTTGTGATGAGCACTGGGTGTTATATGTAACTAATGAATCACTGAACACTACATCAAAAACTAATGATGTACTATACAGTGGCTAACTGAACATAAAAAAAAAAAAGGATCCTTAAATAAGGTCCCTACAGTCAAAAAAATAAAAATAAAAAAGATGTTCACTTAAACATATAGTCCATCTGTCTAAAACATGGAGGAATATTCTGTCATACACTTCACCATTTTAACTAGATGCTTTTTAATATGTCAAGGGTTGGGGACCCCAGATAGTTTTTCACTTTTTAACCAGATGTTTAGGATGCAATCTCTTCTTGCCTCACTATGATATTTTTCAGTCTGTTCCTTCTTGCTCTTCCACCCTCTCCCATCTTGCAACTCTACACTGCTAATTGTCTTGGTCTGAATGTGAAACATAGAGAAAAAGGGAGGATTTCAATTCTAACAGCAAGAACTCTCAAGTCAATAGTTTTTATGGATATAGCTCAAAATATTCCTAAAGATACATCTGCTATATCTTAAATAATTATTAACTACTGTTTAATGAAAATAAAATTAAATGTTCATGAACAACTTAGACAATGGAAGAGAGATCAATTTTAGGCCAAGAAACATCAGCATGATTTTCCCCAAACTATGTAAACTGTCTCGTGTGAAATTGTTTTAATACCCTTAACTGCTACACCAACAGCAACTACTTGTGCCTGTATTTTCAGTCTCCATAAAATCCACTGACTTCCTCTACAAGTCTAAGCACCTTTTACTATTACATAACACAAATCTATCCCAGAGTTTTTCCCATGTCTAAAAACTCCATCAGGCTGTTGAGTGCTGCCAAATTAGAATGCATTTTCAGACAATAGACAGAAAAAAAGAAATATGGAGAGGAAATACTTTGTCACAGCTAATATCATAAAGTTACAGGATCATGTTTCCCTATCAATAAGTACCAATAACAGATATTAGATCCAGGATGGTTTCAAGGGTACATACTGATAATTTAATTTTTCCTACCAAAGGAAGCAAATTAAAACCATCTCACTGAAAAGGAGCTTAACAGAAAAATAAATTCTAATTTAACTGTCAAGAATATTCTGTGGGTATACAAATGGAACTATAATGTTCCTATAGTGGTAGACCTGAAATAATTAACCACATGAGTATTTACCATTAATGATGCAAATAACTGATGGCTTGGAGAGTGGTGCTTCCATATTTATTAATTTAACAATATTTTATTTGTGTATTGATATCCCTTATTTAAAATGTTTATCAATTCTATAAGAAATCCAATGAAAAGTAGAGAAAACACACCAAGCCATTTTTTCTAGATGTCTGAAACCCATGGGGGGAAAAAAGATACACAGACATGTAAATAGATATAGAAGAGATATTTATCCATAATACTTATTGCATTATTAGCCTTGGAGGAGATAAGGGATATATTAAGAACACAAAAACAAAAAAGGAGAACTAAAACCAGAGTAGAAAGTGGTAAGCAAATTTGAAAGCCAGAATTGCTCTGAATACAAAAGTCAATCACAGCATTGCAATGAAGACACTGAACCTTGGTATAGAAGCAAAAAGGGAGAGATGAATGTAAGATTATTGGTTTAATCCAGGGACCCTAAAAGAGGACTAAAGATTTACTCATTCCCCACTGCCAGGTTAAAGAAACGCAAATCCTTTCTGAGGAGATATATATATATGTGTGTGTGTGTGTGTATACATATCTCTCTCTATATATATACATATCTATATGTATGCATATATACATATATATCTATACATATACTATATATCTATATGTATACATATGTATACAGATATATGTATATAGGCATATAGATATGTATACACACATATACACACACAGTTTGATATCAAAGAACTTAAAATATTGTGTCAGCTAGAGATTATAAGATGCTTATGGATGAGATATTCTAAACAATGATTTTTAGAATAAGCAAGCTCTAAGATACTATTAAAAGGGATTAGGCAAACCTGAAAAAATAACTAAATAGAATTTTTAGAAATTAAAAAAAGTTATGGAAAAATTAGAAATGAAAACAGATGCCCACACACAGATAAATGAATAAAGAAAATGTGGTATAAACATACAATGGAATACTATGAAGACTTAAAAATAAATTAAGCTCTTCCATTTATAACATAAACCTGGAGGATATTACCTTAAGGAAAACAAGTCAGTCACAGAAGGACAAATACTGTATGACTCCACTTATACAAGGTAACAACATTAGTTAAACAAGATGAATATGTTCTAGAGATCTCCTGTACAGTATTGTGCATACAGTCAACAATATTATATTGTACACTTAAAAATTTAACAGGATAGATCTTGTGTTAAGTACTCCCCCCCACACACACCCCAAACAAGAAAACTTTGGATGGATGTGTGCATTACCTTGATTGTGGTGATGTTCTCATGGGTGTATGCATATGTCCAAATTCATCAAACGGTATGCATTAAATATGTGCAGTTTATTGAATATCAATTAAATTTCAATATAGCCATTTTAAAAAGAAAAGTTTTAAATGGTTAAAATAAAAATGTTAATAGATTAAATATCAGAATAAGCAAAACTGAAAAGGAAAGTCATGAATTCAGAGACAGTGCTGAGGAAATTATTCCAAATTTTTAGAAAGAAAAGCAGATGGAAAATTTAAAAGAGGGGGTAAGAGTCATGGAGGAAAGAAAGAGAACATCCATTCTATAAACATTCAACAGCATTTATTAAGTATCTATTATGTTCTAGTCTCTGAGAAAAAAAAAAGTGGGAGAAAAAGATATGAAGTAGGAAGTATGGAGTAGATCACATAATAATGATGGTTGTTAATAGGGAAAACCAATAGAGAGGATAGAGTCAGAAGCTTAATGAATCCAGAAATAGCTAAATAAACATTTATTAGCAAGGTGCAAGTAACTGCCAAAAGCAACTAGAAATAGCCACAAGTCATTGTCTTTGGAGCTCTGGGTTAGAAGTTGGGAGGCATGAGGCAAGAGACACTCACTCCTGTAGCACTGAGGTGTTGTATGTGTATGCAGCCGTACATGTGTGAGTGTGTCTTTCTCTTTAAAACAAGGGGAGAAGAAACTTGTGAAAAGAAAGTTTTTATGGAACTTATATTCTTTCCATATCCACTAGAGGGAATAGTGAAGTCTGTTAGTGTACCCTAAAAAATATAATCCAAAAAAGAAAACAAGACAAAATATGACCAAAAAAATCACTTATCTGTTCCATGCTGACTTCCATTAAGATACAGAGGCCATCAAGCCTGTTCCCACTCTTCCCTAAAGTTTTTCTAAGGCAGAGACTCATGCTCTAGGTCCATGGGGACAAAGCCAATTCAAATCTCCTCCCCGCTATTGCTCATGCGCTTCCCTCTTCCTCTTGCCTCCCTCCCCAGTTTTTAAAAACAAACCCTTTTTATATACTAGAATGGAATCTGTCTGTCCTCTGAAGGAGAAGACAATAATTTTCTACAGAATTTCATTCTAGGGCTAGAATTCAATTGTAGACACCTCCATCATTTATTTTACTTCCATGGGCTGTTGAAGAATTGAAACAAAGTATGTATTTTTGTTTTCCCCCTAAATGTGAAGGTAAAAAAGAATTGGCAATTTTGCTCTCCAAAAAGCAGGTCATAAAGGAGGTATTAAACATAACAAGATAACTGGAAAAGCTATCTCACCTTTAATTATACTAAGATCTACTAGAAAAAAAATTCTCGAAAATCACATGCCAAACACAATATAAAATAAAACTTTGATAACTTTTCTGTCATAGATTGATAGGATAGAAAGTGCCTGTTATAAAAATATTTGCTTGTCTGGGATAACTTCTGCATACAACATAAATATAGTTTTACATTTCAGTGTCAAAATCTCAATTAAGGATCATAGCTGTATTCCCCCACACAATGTATAACACATAAAGCCAATACATCTTTCAGTCACAAGCAACCTAATTGTAATATTGAAGGAAAATATCTAGGTTATTTTCAAACTAGGAAACTGAAAGGTAATAAACTGATTATGTCCATGTAACAATTAAAGCTGTCCATATGCAGTACAAGTTTGGTTCATAACAGAAGGCCACAGAACAGGTCCTCTCTCTGGTCTTGATACATAAGGAAAACATGATATACATTGTCCTGTCATAATCTGCAATATTACAACTGTCTGAGCAATATGTTTTCCACAGGGACATTTCCATTTGACTCCTTTTTTTCTGAAGCACTGCCAATTTTGTCAAACTATTTGCAAGTTTTCACTCCGTTACTTTCAAAGCTACCAAGTTTATGTGATCCAAATAATTTAGAAATACCTTGTATACACAAACTGTGTTTCTGAATTGGTGGAATTCTCTTAAGAGATCACATTTTTATAAGATAAATTTTCAAATCACCAAAGAAAAAGTCTTTACTGTAATAGCTCTCTGAATTGTTAAGTCATCGTGACAAAGATAAGCGCCAAAAACTGACAGACACAAACTCTGTATAGTCTAGGTAGCATGAGGGACAGAACATTCCTCAAGGTTCTAGCTGCTCATTTAGACACACATTCTGAAACTGTTTCCTATAGAAACTGTGCTGTCATTCTCCAACTGGAAGAAAACAAAACAAAACAACAACGAAAAAACATAGACTTTTTTTTTTTTAGAAAAATTCTCCATCTCACTACTCAATCAGTGAAGAAAACACTCTTAATTTGTTACTAGATATGAAAGTGCAAGGAACTTTGAACTCATCAGATAAAAAATTTAATGCAGGCTATAGTTGCAGGCTCAGAAAACATGACAATATTCCTTAAGAGAGATTTATTACCTTTTTGAGTTACTTCCATTGATTTTTTCATGACTACACACCTATGTTTCCCGCTGCACCACAATATTCTATTTTCTCTTTGGATACTTTTATTTTCCATCTGCCTGCTACTAACTCAAGTCTCTAATAAATTTTTAATGGGTTTTTAGGGTGACCTTAGCAGACCATGCTTTTGTTTCTTTCAAGTAATCTCTAGAGGCAGAGGCCAAGGTCAGCTTCTCTAACACAAATAGGAAAATAAATTGCTGGTTAAGCTACAAGTAATTTTAGATGTTGTGCTTCTATCTCTAAAACAATGCCACAGTATTGATACCACTGATTTGTGATTTCAATGATTGGAGGATAGTATAAATGGATAAAAATTAAATGTCTTACTTAAAGTATTTTTTTTTAAAGATTTTATTTATTTATTTGAGAGAAAGACTGAGATAGAGAGAGCATGAGAGGAGGGAGGGTCAGAGGGAGAAGCAGACTCCCTGCTGAGCAGGAAGCCCGATGTGGGACTCGATCCCAGGACTCCAGGATCATGACCTGAGCCGAAGGCAGTTGCTTAACCAACTGAGCCACCCAGGCGCCCTTCCTTAAAGTATTTCTAATTGAATGAAAGGACTTAGTCAAAGTCTAGAGGGTAGAAGAACTGTAATACAGAGTACAGCATTGAGTAAGTGCTTATTAAATGTTATTGGATCAGTAATGATTTTACTTCACCTTTTTTTTTTTTTCACCAAAAATCTGCTCAGAAAGGAATGAATAATTTTTGGCTGCTAAAAAGCCTGATCTGAGCCTGAGACCACTAAAAATAAGAAAATAGAATTTTTTAAACGGTCACAAGATAAAAATTATTCATGTAGAAGAAGATGACTTTAAAACCCTGTAAGGAATGCCTGTTTAATGAACAAAGAATAATATATGCCATTTTTATCAGTAGTTGTGGGAAGAGATCTTAGAACCCATCTTATTTGCTCTTATACCCAAAATACCACCATCCACCACAAGACTGACTGTGGTCATCAGCTCTGTTTGAATACTTCTGAGAAGAAGTAGGTCTCTCCCTGCCATTAGCCCATCCAATGTGAACAACCAATTTCTTATTTATCAACTGAATTGACTGCATTTATTTTGGTTTTGATCTCAGAGATTTGCCAGTAACTAAATGCCACGAGACATTTTAGCTGAAACTCTTAAATCAGCCAGTCTCTTGGATCTACTTTTGGAACCTAGCTTGAAAGTTTGCCTTGCTCCCCATTTTATTTTAGGTAAATGTTAAATAAATTTACAATATATTTTTATTGTAAAATATTTTAAACATATAGAAAACCCTAAAACAATAAAATTAATACTCATGTGGCAACTAATTTTAATAATCTCATGTTTTGCCATGTTTACTTCAAATATGAGAACAAAGTAATTCAGAGCAAAATAAATCAAAACAACCAAAAACTTCACAAACACTGTTCAATTACTTTGTGTGATCCTTCCCAAACCTATTTCCTTCCTTCTCTCCCCAGAACAAACCACCACAATGAATTTGCCTTGAAGGAGTCTGCATTTCAGAGTTTTATTCATATACATGTATCTATAAACAATACAGCAGTATTTAATAACTTTCAAATTCTGTATAAATATCCCACTCCCTTTCTCTCCCTCTCTCTATACATGTATGTACATGTAATGTCACATTTTGCAACTTGCTTAATTCTACTTAACTTCTGAGATTTTCTGGGTCAATACATATTGCTCCAGTTAATTCATTTAAACCACTGAATAACAACAACAAAAAATTAAATGCTACAATGAGAAGATCTGTGTACTTGAGAACATGTGGGAGAGTTTCTCTAGTGTGTAAACCTAGATATGAAATTACTTGGCTATAGAAAAGAGGCATCTGCAACAATTACCACTATAAAGGGATTGGAATAATTTATACACACACCAGGAGCCCCATTGCTCCACTATCTCGACAATACTTGGTATTATGAAATCTTGTACTTTTTACTAATCTGATGGGAATTATATTTCATTGTGGTTTTATTTCCATTTCCCTAATTACCAACAAGGCTGAGTATCTTTGCTTATAGTGCTTGGCCATTCAGCTTTCTTTGCCCATGAATTGCCTGTTGATATACTTTGTCTTTTTCTTTTTCCTCTTGAGTTTCTGGTGTGGCTTTACTTTTCTATTTTTATTGTATATATTCTAATACATTTCACTCAAATCTTTCTAATGTGTGACTTACAACTTTATAGTCGTACATATATCTTTAGCATGAATGCAGTCAAATTTATGAATATTATTCTTTATGGTATGTGCTTACTGTGTCTAGTCTAAACAATTTTTCCTTGTCATGGGGTCATAAAATAACCTACTTTTTTCTAGAAGGTTTAATATTCTGCCTTTCACATTTATGTTTTTAACCATCTGGGGACATATGCTTGTGTATATGGGGTAGAACCTGTTATTTTTTATCCGCCAAAATAAGTGTTGTTCCAGTACCATTTAGCAAGTGCCTCAATCTCTCCCACTGATTTATAATGTCACCTCTGTCATTTGTGATATTTTCATTATACCATGGTTCATTTCAGGACTCTTTATTCTATTACATTTAATCCTTGAAATAATGCCACATTTTCCCTTTTAGTTTTAATTGCTATATTTTATGATGAGCCTTGGTGTCTCGTAGGGAAAAACCCTCACCACGTTCCTCCCTGTGATGGTTAATTTTATGTATCAATTTGACTGGGCCAAGGAGTGCCCAGATTAAACTGTATTTTTGGGTGTCTTTGACAATGTTTCCAAATGATATAAACATTTGAATTGATAGACTTGGTAAATTACCTCCTCAAATGAGTGGGCATCATCCCATCTGTTGAGGGCCTGAATAGAACAAAAAGACGAAAGTAGAAGGAATTTGCACCTTTTGCTTCCTGCCTGCTTGTTGACCTGGAATATCGGTTTTCTCATTGACTCTTCTCCCAGAGGATTTTCAGGTCTTCGGACTAGGACTGGTATATAAAAACTTTCCTGGGTTTCCAGCTTGCAGATGGCAGATCATGGGGCCTTTCAGCCTCCATAATTGCATGAGCCAATTCCTTATAATAATATCTCCCTATGAATATAGCCTATGTGTTCTATATTTCTGGAGAACCCTGACTAACACACTTTGCTTCAAATTGCCTTAATTGTAACTGGCTTCATGTTCTTCAAAGTACATTTTAGTATTAGTTTGTCCCGCAAGATTCCTCTTGGGGTTTAGATAGAACTTGCATTAAATTTATAGGTTAATAAAGTGGAATTTTTCACATTAAGTGACCCCACACATGACAATTTTATATCTTCTCACTTAAAAAGATTTTTAAAACCTTCTTCAATAATATCTCATATTTTTTCTCAATAAAAATGTTAAGTATTTTTGTTGAATTTATTCCTAGTTATTTAGCATTTTCTTCTATGGACACTTAAAAAGAATATATATCTTAACAAATAGAATGTAAAATTTTAAATATATTTTAGATCAAGCTTGCTAGTTTTCTTGTTCAAACATTCTAAATCCTTCCAATTTTTTGAGTGCCTGACTTCTCAATTTCATAGAGGAGTGTTAAAATATCCCACTAAAATTGTGGATTTTTCAAATTGGCCTGTGTTCTGTCCCTGAGGACAGTGAGGTTTGGCTCTTTGTTCATTTCTCCTCCCCAGTATCCAGAATACTAGCATATACTAGACACTCAATAAATAATTGTTTACTAAGCAATTGTTTTATATTCTCAGTAATTGTTTTATATTCTTAGTAATTTTTTGTTAAGATACAGTATTCCTATTTTTTCCTGTAAATGATTTTTGCCTTAAATTTTATTTTGTGTAATATTAGTTTTGACACGACAGCTTTCTTTTAATTCATACTTTCCTAATACATCTTTTTTCATTTCTTTTTGTTCAAACTTTTTACATGGTTTTGTTTTAGGTCTTTCTCTCATTAGTATCATATGGCAGGACATTTTATCACTATATCTGATAATGTGGCATTTATCTCATCGATTTCTATCATCCTAATTTTTCTTCTATTTATTGACTTTTCTCTTCATTGGTTTTTATTTTCCCCTATTATTGCCTCTATTTGAATTGATAAAGTACTATATTTTCCTTTTGTTGGTAGGCTGTCAAAGATTATATACAGCTGTTCTTCTAGTAATTATCTTTAATTTTATTTTCAATTTTTTGTTATGGTAAAATACACATAAAATGTACCATCTTAACCATTTTTAGGTTTACAATTCAGTGGTATTAAATACATTCATATTGTTATACAACAATTTACATTCATCCATCTCCAGAATTCTTTCATCTTTCAAAACTGAAACTCTATACCCATTAAGCAGTAACTGCCTATTCCTTTTCCTTGCAGCCCCTGTCGACCACCATCCTACCTTCTGTCTCCATGAATTTGACTGGGAGCCTCATACAAGTAGAATCATCACAAAAATTTGTCTTTTTGTGACTGACTCATTTCACTTAGCACAATGTCTTCAAGGTTCGACCATATGGTAGCATGTATCACAACTCCCTTCCTCTTTAAGGGTGAATTATAGCCCACTGTGCATCTATCCCACATTTTTTGCTTATCCATTCATTTGTCAATGGACACTAGAGCTTTATCTTATGTGAATAATACTGCTATAAAAGTGGGTGCACAAATATATCAAGACCCTCCCTACTTTCAACTTTTTAAGATATATACCTAGAAGAATTGTTTGATCATATTGTAATTCTATTTTTAATTTTTTGAGGAACCCCCCATACTGTTTTCCATAGCAGCTACACCATTTCTCCTAACATTGCACAAGGTTCAGATTTCTCTACATCCTTGCCAACACCTATTGTTGTTATTTTACAATAGCCATCCTAATGGGTGTAAGGTGATAAGTGTTCTTAAATTTTTAACACTCATACTTAACTATAAATTGTTATAACAAAACAAGACTTATTCTACATTTCCATCTCATTCCAAATACATCATAGATCCAAACATAGTATAACTCCTTATTAAAGATTATTTTAATGCCTCCTTTCTTTTCCAATGTTTTACATTTATCTTTTTTAAGTGTTATTTTATAGTCTGTATACATGTCATACATGTTATTAACTCCCATGACAACACTGTTTTCTCCTAATGTAGTTTTAATAGCTTTTTATTTTAAAGATTTTATTTATCTGATAGACAGAGAGCACAAGCTGGGGAGGAGAGGGAGAAGCAGGCTCCCCGCCGAGCAGGGAGACCGATGTGGGGCTCCATCCCAAGACTCTGAGATCATGACCTGAGCTGAAGGCAGAGACTTAACTGACTGAGCCACCCAGGTGCCCTAGAAGTTTAAACTCTCAATCATCGTAGGTCTGAAAGAAACCTCTTGGTTGATAATACAGTTGAAAGTACAAATCTAGGCTGAATATCATCTTATGGCAGCACTGTGAAGCCACCGTTGTGCTATTTTCCAGTGTCTACTAATGTCGAGAAGTCAACTGTCCATCTAAATGCTATTCCTTTGATGGACACCTCTCTTGTCTTTCTGGTTTAAGAGTTTCCTTTATTCACTGATAGTCTATAATTTCACAATAATCTTTCAAGTTGTAGATTTGTTTTTTTAAAGTGTTAATTTAAATTCCAGTTACTTAACATACCGTGTAATATTAGTTTCAGGTGTTCAATATAGTGGTCCAACACTTCCCGTACACTAGCTGGTGCTCATCACAAGTATACTCCTTAATCCCCATCACCTGTTTCACCCATCCCTTCGACCTCCCCCACCCCTCCTGTAACCATCAGTTTGTTCTCTGCAGTTAAGAGTTGGCTTCTTGGTTTGCTGACTCTCTCAAGTTGTAGATTTACTTTATTCATCTTTTTAGTCTCAGGACTCAGGGCTTTAATTTTGAAAATCTATAGATTTTATCTCTTTGAATACTGATGTTCCACAGTTCTTGTTATTCTCCTCTGAAGCTCTTTTAGATGCCTGTTGGAACCTTTCAGTCTCCCTTTGATATCTCCTAACTACTCATTCATATTCTTTGTCTCCCTGGGTACTGGTTTGGGTGAACTCAGCATCACCTTCTGGTTCACATGCTCACTCACCACGTACAGTCTAGAGCTTATCTAATTTGTCGCATTTTAAAATATTTCAGTATTTCAATTTTTCCTTACTAATGCTTTTCACATATATACTCGTCCTTGTTTTATTTATTCTTATATATGTCACAACATCATGCTCTTTAATAAAGTTATCCTTGAGTTTTCTAGACAAACTTATTTGAAATTCCTTGTGGTACTTCTCTTATAAATAGTTCCTTTGGGAATAAATTCACATTCTAGGTATCTTTTCTTTTTTTTTTTAAGATTTTATTTATTCATTTGAGGGATAGAGTGAACGAGAGAGAGAGAGAGAGTACACACGAGCAGGGGCAGAAGGAGAGGGAGAAGCAGATTCTCCCGCTGAGCAGGGAGCCTGTCGTGGGGCTTGATCCCAGGATCCTGGGATCATGACCTGAGCCGAAGGCAGAGCTCAACTGAATGAGCCACCCAGGTACCCCACATTCTAAGTATTGATAGGCTATCTTTAAGGGCATTACATTTATGTGTTTTGAAATTTTGGTTTGCAAGTTCATTTTGAATATTTTTTTCTCCTGGTGTTATTTTCTCTTTCTAACTTTCTGTGTTCTCTCCACATCAGGAGGATCTGCAATTGTCACTTTCCAAATCTTTAGGATCCTCAGGTCTTCTAATGGAATACTGGGCCTCTTTCCCATTGTGATGTTGATAAAATTGTACATCCAGTTAGGGAGCCAGGGCATGGCTTTGTTCAGTCTTGGTTTGGATGTTGTACAGGACCTTCCATTACTGTAGTTCAGCAGCTCATTTACATCCAGTGCCACATATAGTGGCAAGTTTTTTTTTTTCCCTCATAGCATATATTCATAAACTTCCTGTACAGTCCCTAGATTCAAGCAAGGAGACTTCTGCAAGGCCCCCTTCCCCATGGTTTACTTTTAGTCTCCCTTCTCCTTCAAAGGTCAAATGAAACCACAACTTACTGCTTGAGGTCCTCAGCCACAAGGTATACAGTCCAGCTACATTCACCATTTTTAGTTCCTCTTCAGTTCAGCTCCATGGAGACTCTTTTTCTTTTGTTTATGCTTTTGTTTTGTTTTTAACCTAGTTATACATTTTCTTTTTCTGTCTGGTCTTAATTTACCTATGTGTTTGAAGCAAAGAGGATACATTATAGTATTAATTAATGGTGCCACCCTGACCAGAAATCCATATCATAAATTTGAAAGGTGAGTTCACCTTTCCTACCTATTATTTTATTCTAAGTTCCATTTACATTAGATTCCTTGGACACAGTTGTATTTTCAGTTACAAATTTCCCAAACTATGATATTGTCATTCCCAAATTATTTTATTTACTATAGAGAATATCATGAGAAACTTTGGCAAATGCTCTGCCAATATCGAAATACCTATATTATTCTATTTCTGTATCAGTTACTAGAAAATGAAATGATTAAATTTTGGCCTGAGTGAATTGCATAATCAATTAATAATCTTTATGAAAATCTGCTTGGGAGATATATCAACTTTGTAAGCCCACTTTTATGACCATTTAAATAGTAAAACAAATACTAGTTTTTATGCCAGGAACTCTGGAAGGCCTCTCTTTCCTAGTACTTCTCCCAGCTTCTGCAATTCTTGAAAATTAGCTATAAAGGCTCTTTTCCCACCTCTGCATCTTCACTCAATCACCCTCACCAAAAGTATTTATTTGGTTCTAAAGAAGTGATTTGATTTAGAAGAGCAAGTTTCTCACAATTACCGGTCATGAGGTTACATTTTCTCCTGATTATGTTTGCTTTTTCTATATTTGCCAGTTTATTCTCCTTGGTAAGAAAGAACAAAGCATAAAAGAATTAAATAGGTAAGATTTCTCACATCTCTACCCAGTATAGTATCTTCCTCCAGTGATATCTTTATCCTTTAACTTCTTACCATCATCTTAACCAGACTAAAATCATCCCAATTATCCTTCTGCAATTTTGCCCCTTTTCTGTATTTTACACCTATATTTTTAAAAATCTGTGCTTTCTCAAGTGTTTCTAATAGAGTTAATTATTTTTATTGAAAATAGGCATGAGAACCCTAGAGGGGAGGGGGTGGGGGGATGGGTTAGCCTGGTGATGGGTATTAAAGAGGGCACATATTGAATGGAGCACTGGGTGTTATACACAAACAATGAATCATGGAACACTACATCAAAAACTAATGGTGTAATGTGTGGTGATTATCATAACATAATAAAATTAAATTAAAAAAAAACAGGCATGAGAATTTTGAAAGACTCTCTGCAAGTAATTGTTGACCATATAACCATATCATGATAAAAAGGAAGTTCCCCAAATCTTGATAACAATTACCTTTTACAGAGTATGGTTTTTATCTTCATTAAATATTTGAGTTAGGGATTTCTAAAAAAAATTGAACAAACATGATCAAATGGCTAAACCCTCCAATTTCATACACATGATCCCTTGAAGATATCAAGGGGATTTGTCAAATAGTAACAGTGGTAATAATATCAATATCTAACTTTGTGAGGCACTTACATGTACCAATGCACTTCATCAAAAACTTTACATAAATTATCCCATTAAATCCTTAAAACAACTCTTAGGTAGTGTAGTGGGTTGAATAGTGTCCCCCCAGAGTTCATGTCTACCTTAAATCTCAGAATGTCACCATATTGAAAATAAGGACTTTGCAGATATAATTACTAAAGATGAGGTCATATTGAATTAAGATGACTAGAAATCCTATAAGGAGAAAAAACAGAAACATACATAGACACACAGAGGGAATGCCATGTAAAGAAAGAGGCAGAGACTGGAATGATATGCCCACAGACCAAGGAACAACAAAGATAGTCAGCAACCACCAGAAGCTAAGAAGCTTCCAGAGGCAAAGAGAAAAACTGCTAGAGCCTTAAGAGACAACATGACTCTGCCATCACCTGGATTTCAGACATGCGGCATCCAGAACCCTAAGAGAATAAATTTCTGTTGTTTTAGGCCACCAAGTTTCTGAGACCTTGTTATGGCAGCCCTAGGAAACTGATAAAAGTAATTGCTTTTGTTATTCCATTTTATAGATGAAAAAAAACCTAAAGTTCAGGAAAGTTAGATAATTTATTCAAGATCATATGGCTTGAAAACAGCAAAATTAGAATGAAAACTGAGGAAGCCTGATCCCAAACCCAGATATCTATGTATGTGTAAGAGAGATGTATATGTATGTGTATATATATAAACACACACACACACAAACACACACACATGCTACAAATCACCATAAATTTGTATAGATATGAGTGATGCTGTTCAGGTAAGATAAAAGCTTTGCAAGGTAGTCCCATCAAATTTTTTTTTTATCAAGGAGGTAAAACTTACATTGGACCTTAGATTTTGATAGAATTAAATAAAACTAATAGAAATTGAAGTGCTCAGGATGGACAATGAATGAAGAACAATACATTAGAAGATGGAATGTCATGGCTGTTAAATGATTCTGTCTGTAGTATAGGATCAGGAAAGGATTCAAATTAGGACATGGTTGGGAATACAGAATGGATGGAAATGGTGGAGCACCAGGTACACTAGGAAAAGAAAGTGGGTCTTTATCATAAAGGTGCAAATTGCTATGATAATTGAGTGTAAAAGAGTATTTGCTTTGAAAAGGAGGACTTAATGAAAACTGTACATTTGGAAGATTAATTTGGCAATTATATAGAATATGACCAATAGGGGAACAATATTAGTGGAAAGAAACTATTTTAGAGAACAAAGCAATAGCCATGAGGAATTAAAAGCCTAGATTTGGTTGGTAGCAAAGGAAAACAATAAGGTAAGATAAAGATTCAAGAAATGTTGCAGAAGAGATTAGAGGAATTGATTTCTGACTGACTTGGTTAGTGGGAATATAAAGAGAAAGGGAAGAAAGCAAGTGGAAAAAAATAAAGTGTATTTTTTTTTTAATTTGGAAAGGGAAATGAGATTAGGATAAAGATTGTTACTTTAACAAATCCAATTTATCTATATCCATGATCTTAAATTATTATTTTATTATTTTCTATCCTAAAAATATATTGATTTAAGTTTTTCTCCAAAATTATTTTTAATATGCATTGTGGTCTTTCTCCTATTTTTATTCAAAATCCTAAAAGCTATAGACTCTTGAAATTATACACAGACACACAGACACACACACATCATTACATTAAACTTGGAAATCATCACATAACACATTTTCCTAAATAGCAATTGGGTAAGCTAAAGAAAAATAAAATGTTTCACTTTAGACTACTTAGTCCACCCATTAATTTATCCAATTATTAGTAATCAAAAATGAGATTGGTGTATTTCACAATTTGCCTTGAAAACTGATATTTAACGTGTATAACGGCAAATCAGGAAAGCATCAACCAGATTTCAGGAAGAAAGTTTTACCTCATCAGCAATAACCAAGATATTATATATTCAATAAGGCTCTTTCTTTTTAAAGCCATGGAAAAGATCAGGTTCATTAAATTTTTTGCACAGAGAAAACACATATGAAATAAAATACAGTTTGAGAATCTACTCCAAGAATTTCAATTTTTTGGCAAAATCATCCCAAGGCTGTCTCCAAATGCCTAGCTGAACTGAGTAGAAAACTTTAATTACCAATAAATATTTCATCAATATAAGACCAAAAATGTTTCCCTTGGTTCCTCCCCCCAAAGTCATGAAGGCGATATAGTAAGGACAGAGACTACTCTGACTCACAAGATATTTTGAATATTTATTGACCCATAATACATGCTAGCATGATGGGAGCAGGCAGTTGATTTATCAATCCCACATTAGGAGGTTTTCACAGAAGGCTTTGTGATTCAAATACTCTCCATAGTCTAAAATGAAATATAACTCTTCTCTCCTTCTTATCACCATAACAACTTTATCTAACTAGCATGAACATGTAAGACAACCACTAAGCTAACATGGTTTTACCTAGTAATTATAGGGAAGGTGAAAAATCCAAGATCTAACTCTGATTATGAATTTAAACACAGTTTCAAGATGAAAGGTTAGAAGAAGGCATTGTTTTTTATTTGTAATGATGTAGTGTTGAGATACTTTTTGCATAAATTTCTCCAAGGCTAATCTCTGTCTCATTTGTTTTTGCACTCCACACATACCAACTCCCCAGCCACACACCTGTATATACCTTCAATAATACTGAGAATGTTTAAATATTTGAAGTATCCTCCTACTCAGGAACATGTTTGCTATACTGGGAAACTTTTATTTTTCTCCTAGATTCAACATGTCCTTGTATTGAGGCAATCTAGACTACTTGATATGTTGGTATCACACATTGGGAGTGGGAACCACTGTCTTTATGTCAGTCTTTGAATTTCTGTTTGAGGATGTGAGCATGTTGCTCTAATTAAACAAAAATGTCCCAGTGAAAACTTTACACAGAGGAACTTTACTTGCGGAATTTACACTTCAGGTCTTCTTCTTCCTGGTCTCCAAAATCTACTGACAGTGATACATATTTATGTCAACAATATGCAACAAGCCCAATTAGATTATGGACTTCTTGGGGTCAAGTACCATATCCCAAAGTATATTTATGGTTTGCACAATATCAAATACAGTGTTAAATACACACTGAAATATGAGTAAGTGTTCACTAATTTTAGCAGGCAAATTATATTATTTTTTGGTCTAATGAAGAAGTGGTCTGCTGTTACTCCAAATCAAGGAAAATACTTCATGACAGCTAGACATTTAAAGGGAAGAATTTGAAGATAATTTCCATCTCTCTCTCTGATAAAGCAACCATTCTCTCTTCATTTTGTAATTTAGGAATCCACAGCAATAGTTTGATTTCAAATACCAACCTAAATGACAGCTCCATCATTCAAATTCTGAATGCAGATGGCTGACATTCTAGTCAGGCAGAGAGAGAGCTCTGCATTTGTTCAACTTATAAAGGTCTCTATTAAAGAGATCCTTTATTTAAAAAACTTAAGTGCTGTCAAAATATTTTATGTTCCAATTATTGTTTTAATTATGAAAGTATAGGCATTCAATTGAATTTTGAAAATAATCACTCTTATGTCTACACTCCCTACTTTTCTACCAATTCATTTTGAAAAGTAATCTCTCTGAAAGCCAAACCAACATTAGAGATGTCATATCCATAAAACACCCACATAACAAATTTATTGTCTTGATTTCCAAACTTTTGGAACCTGTAAATTAAGAATCTATTAAAGAAACAAAAAGAAAGCAGTAAAAGAGAATGAACTTTGAATCAGACACACGTGGATTCTGTTCACATTGATCTACTGACTAGCTCTGAACTTGTAGGCAAGGGGCTCTGGACTCTATTTTTTTCATGGATAAAGTTCTGCTTCATAAAGTGGTTGTGTGAATTAATGTAATAATATATTTGCAGTGACTAGTACAGGGCCTGACACATAATATCTATTCAATAAATGATAACATCCATAACTTCTCGGAAGAGAGGATGGAGAGGCAGGATGAAGAAGAGAGGGATAGGGTGAGGAGAGAGGATTTTCATCCAACACAATTTTCTTCTTTAAAGAATGGCCTAGATGGTCTGGTCACGGGCAGAGAATTGTAGAGCTCAATACCTGGCCAGTATTTAGATGTGACTTAATTGACTGGGTGAATAAATGGAAGAAGAGAAAAGAAAAAAAACAAAAACACCTAAAAGACAAAGAAAAGAAAGAGATTAAAAACAAAAACAAAAACAAGTCACTCAGTAACTGAGTGTGCTCAGCACATGCGGGACAATGAAAGAAGTACAAGCTACAACCCAGTGGGACATTGTCACCACCATCAGTAAATGTTAGCACATGTAGATTTGCTCAAATATAGTTTGGAAGACTGAACCAGATAACTGTGATTCTAACAATGCCTTAGAACCATTTAACAAATTAGAGCAACTTGTCTACATTTATAAAGCCATATGTGAGGTGAGGCAGGTGCACACCTGAGCCCCAGAACCTATCCCCACTTGCCACGGGTGCACATGGAGTACTTCAATCTTTGCCATACCATTCCTAAAGTCAAGCTATGCAAAAGGCATGGGGGAAAAGTGGTATTTATGCCCTGGTTTTATTTAATCTATTTTCTTCCAGTTAAAAATTGGTATTTGTGAGCCTATAATGCCCTTTATTCCAACTACATAAATATGAATCTAAAGAAAAAAAGTAGATCATCCAATAGTGGACTGTAGAAGGTACACTCAAAATAGAGTGGTTTAAGAAAAAAGAAAGGAAGAAAGAATGACATTTATAACTTCTCAGAAACCCAGGTTATTATGACCATACATTCTCAATGACCACACTGCCCTTAAGCAATTAGGTTGCCATCCAAATTGATTATGGTTTTAGATCCTGGAATCTAAATTGATTCTTATTATCTCAGAATATAGAAACACTTATGACTTGTGTAATAGCTGCTTCTCAGAGCTGATTTTCAAATGAGCTAAACACAGTGAGTTGAGGAAAATAAATTATGAACACATGCAAATACATATAGACAATTCAGTTCACCGGTTTTAAATGATGCTTGATTTTCCTGAATTTTTTTTTATTGTATCTCGTTTATTAATGAATTATTTCTAATTTTTGGAGGTGCTTGCCATTACATTGATTCATGTTATATAATTTCATAAAGAACATAAGAAAATATTATGTTTTATCAACTACATTGTTTAGAACCAGGCTCTTGTTAAGGTAATATAATTCATCCACTTTATTAGGAATGGACTAGTTATTTTTGCCACTCTTTTATGTTAAACAATATTCTTCTAGGCCCACATTTAAGCACATGCATTTAAAAAAATGGCAATTCATGTAGAGATTCTTGGATAGGAAATTTCAGAGTATGTTTTGTAGAGCATATATGGATTCTCCTACAGACACAAACTCTTGACTATAATAAACGTAAAATATGTAAGAGCCAAACTATTCAATCCATTATTGATGTATGCCTTTAGACCACTGCCAATCTGATGTCCTTTAGAGTTTTAAAATTTGAGATTTTGCTTTCACTTTCAATTATTAGTTTCACCAAGTTTTCTGAGGAATAACTATGAGTCATGCACTGTGCCAAGAGGAATAAGACAAAATTTGGCATCAGGATCTTACAGTTTATTCAAGGACTCTATAAAAGCAAAGAAGGAAATAAGTTATGCTTACAATGATAGAAATCTGAATGCAAAAGGAGGCAGAAAGGTATTTCCTACTATATAAGTTAATGGGGAGAATGGGAAGGGCATATAGAATGAGCTGTATTACAAAAAATAAAATTCTCCAAATTTGTCATTTTGTTGCCTCCATAATGGGATGCCAGAGTATGATGTAATGGGAAGTTGTAAACAGTAAGCAAGACAAGGCCATGGATGGCTTTATATGCCATGCTAAAAAGTTTGGAGTCTTAGTAGGTTTTGAACAGGGACGTGAACATCGCATTACTTATTTGTTAAAAAGCTCCCTCTAGTGGCAGTGGAGAATTTGTGTTGACGAGGTAGAGGACTGCAGATGGGGACATGAGTGACAGAGCATTAAAGAATCCAGGGGAGAAAAGGTAAAGGCCTGGAATTAAGCACTAGTTGTAGTAATGCAAAGAGAAAAAACAGATAAGAGAAAGTTAGAGGACAGACATCTAGGATGAAACCTGAGTTTAGAGCTTACAGATTGAGTGGGGGCATGACATTCACAGAAACAGGGAAAAATAAACTATAAGACTGTAGAGGAAAAGCTCCTCAATTTTGACTTCATGAATTTGAGATTCCTGTAGAATATCCAGCCAGAGATGTCCATAGACAATTACATATATAGAAGTAACACCGACTTTTTGTGCATTTGAACCTCTTAAATTATTTCTGTGATGGTGTATTACCTCTGGGAAGCAGATATAGGTAATGGTTAAGAAGCTCTCTCAAGTTCACACTTAAACAATAAAAAGTCAAATCTAAATGGAAGCTTCTGAGAACAATAATGACACCCAGAAGGCAGTTAAGCTCGTCCACCAGAAAGAAAACAAAGGTCTGGCAAGAGCTAAATTGTAGAGTCAGCTCTGAGTCAAACTGAGTCAGACCCCAGCTCTAGTATTTACCAATTGTACGAGGTTAGGCAGTTGACCCAGCCTCAAGTACTTTGTACAGTAAGGCTAGTGATATTAAACTCAAATTTGTTGAAATAAATGTTTTAGATCATGTACATAAAGTACCAGCAGAGAGCCTTCACCTGCCTAAAAGATATTATCTAAATTTAATCACTGTGATTAGTTCATGATCTTAGTCCAGTGATTTGCTTCCTGATAAAGGCTGTCTACAGGACACACACATCTTTCACACAGTGTTTGGCAGGTTCACAGCTGTGGAAGGTAAAAGTTGAGCCATGACTAGATGAATGATAAGAACAGGTAGTTGACAGATGGCTCTTTGTTCCCACAGTTTCTACTTCTGAGCTTTTCATAGAATTCCAGTTGCTTTGTTTAAGCTCGAAAAAGATGGAAGAATGATTTGCTCCTTGACACCATCCAAAAGCATTTTGAATCTGCATTGTCATCCTTCGTCTTTCTCCTTGACATAAATGAAAGCATTATTGCAGAGATTTATGTGGTATTCTTAAATAATTTTCTAACTAGGGATTTTATCATTCCTTCCCTCAGTCATCTAGGGTGGGAACCACTTCAATCAGGACTGTACACAAAGCCTCTCCAAACAATCCTTCTCAAAAAAAAAAAAAGACTGTTTGGAGGTAAAGGGAAGAATGAAACTTGGAAGCTCAGCTGAAGTAAGCCCATTATCTAAGTTCTGGAATGTACCACTGAGACCTCAAAAAAAAGCACAGACAGTGGTTCTCCTGCTAGTTAGACTTGATATTGTGTCCTCTAGCTGGCTGTGTCCTTGGAGGAGACTATAGAAAACAGAAGGATCTTTATCTGCCTTTCATGCTTGACCCAAAAGAGAAATGTGTGGCATATAGAGTGTGGGATGGAGTTCAGAGGTCAGTTGGATAATGTTTAAAGCCTTAGTTCTAACAAATCTATGCTGTGTATAAACACTTCACTAATTTACGTAGCCCCCCTGAATATCTTTATAACCAAATGATTGTAAATAAGTTTGTCTAGGAGGAACTATATGAACCACATTCCCTTTAATATAAAAAAACTGAAAAATGTGGATGATTTCCTCTCTACAAACCCTCACTTACTATAATCATGGTGCAGTAGTAAACCATAAATCTAGTGTTTGGTATTTGCTGGGAGGTGATTTTATAACAATATGTTCTGGAACCCACTTCCTGGAGTTTGTAGAAATCAGTTCAGACCTCCCGATTCCTATTTGCAGTAACTGTTGAGGAAACGTTTCTGAAGTTTAGACCCTTTCTAAATAAAAATCTGTTGTCCACTTACAAGAAACACCAGTTTTGAGGACAACAAAAGAAGTTCCAGAGGAAGCATATGGACATCAGGAAATTATGTTGCCTTTTGATCATGAACAAGTCATCTGCAAGTGTCCCCTGAGAGATGAGATTGGCCCAGGACTTCATTTTCAAAGAGAATTGATGGAGCATTAAAGCCAAAAGCATCTGGGACCAACTAGACAACCCAATCAGCTTATCTTTGCATGAACTATGACATACACCAAATGTAACTCCAAAAAACATCAAAGCAATTGCCTGTGGATTCTGCCAAAAGAGAAAATGCTGCCAGTGAAAAAGAGCATTCCTGGCTTAGCAGTTGGAGGTTCAAACTGGTTTTTTTAAGTGAGCAAAAATAGAAGCACAAACAAATGGTGGTCAGCAATAGTTTGGGGAGCATAAAGTAAAAATATTCAAAAAAATGTATTTGCTAGTCATATTATAAATCTTCCTTTGCTTACTTGGATATTTCACATCCAACAGAAATGCTTCTCTATTGGTTAGTATATCTTATTCAGTTACTCAATTTTTAATCTAGTATGTTTTCTTTAGGAGTCAAGGGAAGATAGTGATTAGGGAAAAGTGGTATGTGTTAGATGTTTTAGAGACATTGAATTGTTTACTCTCTGTTTTTACTTCAAGAAGAAAACTCAATGATCTCTTCAAAAAGAGAAATCTTGGAACTAAAATGGTCGAAACAATTAAAACCACTCAGCCACAGTCTTGGACAGGACTTTAGAGGTTCTCCCACAGCATTCCCCATTCAAGGCAGAGTCTACTAGCTTCTTCTTTCACAATTGTAGACATGGGGACTCCCCTAGCTATAAGCTTGCTCATACTATCATTGCATAGCCCTCATTATTAGAAAGCATTTCTCAAATATTTCTTGCTAACTTCCATGCACCCATTCTAACTCTGCTATATGATGAAATAAAGAGCAGGGATGCTGTTTCTTCCCCATCATCCCTTCATTTCAACTATGAGGTGACAAGCCCTACGGCTTCCCAATTTTTCTTTTTTCCTAGACAAATCTTCAATTTATACAATCATACCTTGGATAACTCTTGACTCTAAGAAGAGTTCAACTCCCTTTCCATATTTCAAATCCCTTTCCATATTTGAGGATTTAGTGAGGGCTCAAGCATAGGACATATAATCCATCTGAAATGGTCCAATACACAATCATAAGATATGGAATCTAGATGTGAACTCAATGTTGCAGATGTAGTAAGATCAGCACAGAAAATAATGTGACCATTACCTTATTTCTAGGCTTACGTTTTTTTTTTTTTTTAAGATTTTATTTATTTATTTGAGAGAGAGAGAGAATGAGAGACAGAGAGCATGAGAGGGAGGAGGGTTAGAGAGAGAAGCAGACTCTCCGCCGAGCAGGGAGCCCGATGCGGGACTCGATCCTGGGACTCCAGGATTATGACCTGAGCCGAAGGCAGTCGCTTAACCAACTGAGCCACCCAGGCGCCCCTAGGCTTATGGTTTTGATTCCTATTAAATCACTTAAGAAGAATAGCACATCAATTTTTCAGGTATAGCTAGGAGAGGAAGCTTCAAAAGAGAATCAAAGAAAAACATAAAGAACAACACTGAATATCTGGAGTAAAAAAAGTAGAAGATCTACTAAATAGGTGGCTGAGAGCACTGAAGAAAGCCTCACTGGATCCCGTGTTCATTAAAGTTAACTCTATTGATGACCAAGATAAAACCTCCATTCAAAACCCCTTGAGCTTCCTGGAGAGGCAGATGAAAATTTCCACATTCTTGAAAGACAACATACCTCTCCTTGAGAGTCTAGTGACAGGAGAGGAAACATGCCCATCTCTCACTCTTGTAGGTTCCTAAGTATTACTGGGGCACACACAAAAACCTATTTGAGTAATATGAACTATGTTCATTAATTTTCAAGAATCTTGTTTCATTCAGGTTGGTTTTTCCTTTTTACTAGCTTCTGATGTGGAAAGGCCTTAGGGCTGGAAGAGTAAAGGTAGAGGGGTTCTGAGGACTTATATGCAGGAACTAAGAGTTCGTAATCATGGCAAGATTAAAAATCAGAAGTATGCAGTGCTACACGCTATGTATTTATACTCCAGATTTATCAAGGAATTATCATTCAAGAGCCTAGTCTAACTCTCCTTGAACTGCCTTAGTTTGATTGTCACATTTCAAATCCTTAATAACTATCATATAGCTTATTCCATCAATAGAATACTTTAGATTAATACCTGGTTCCAGGAATTAGATCTTACCAACAGCAGTAATAAACACAGGATGGACACTGCTTTATCATTGCGAGGGAAAAACGGAAAGAACTCCTGTCTTGTACAGATGCCTTGTTTTTCAATGAGATGTGAATATATTTATATGCACAACTTCCAACAGGGGTCATTGTATCTGCAGTGGCAGAAAATAGAAAGGTCAATCTTCTCTATTTTCTTTTTCTGAAACCACTGTTCAGACTGCTGGGATGGCTTACTCCCCGGTTACTTCTAGATACTCAGATTTGAGCTGTGTGTCTGTGTCAAGCATGAGGTGATGTGATGTGACATGATGAGAGAGGCTGACCCTGTGATGCGACATGATGCCATGACCCATCACTCAGAGATGCACTTAATGATACATACATGCCTCCTGCATTCCATGATCCAGCCAGCAAAAGGGCAAAGTCAAATGTCACTGAGCTTTGCACTCTCTGTTGTAAGTAAGCAAGGAAAGGGAGGAGAGTGTTGCAGGAATGATTTACTCAAAGCTTAATACCCAGAAAATCACCATCCGGAAGCAACCATGCAAATTAGCAGGCAAGGAAAATGGCTGGACCCAAAGCTCTGCAGCATGGCTGGTGACAAAGCATATGACCTTTGCCCTCCTGCCATTCTTTAACTGCATAGCTCATGTGCAGAGCTAGCTCATGTGCAGAGCATGCTTATGTGCAGAGATAGTATTTGTGGAATCCTTGAGTACTGCACCTGGGGATTTCCTAGCTTGTGGATTCTTAGGGGATTTAAGGTGTCTTAAATAACATTTCAAGAGTTTTCATTTCAGATCTGCTTGCAGAGTAGTTTCAGTTAAGGGCCAAGCCTTGAAAATTATAATTTACCCTTAGTGCTACACTTTGTTGAAACAGAGTCCTGAATTCATTGCTGTTTTAGTGACACAAATGTCTTCTCCCAAGCCAAAAAATTTTCATGGGAATCAGAATATAGTCTAGCCCAACAAAGCTGAATGATACAGAGGTCTATGATTTGAGAGCAACTGAGTTGGTTCAATTTTCTTAGTGTGATCTACCTCCAAGAACTTTTTTAGAAAGCCCCATTCGAAAGCATCACAGATAAAAGTGATGACTTTTCTTTTCTTTTTATTCTGCCAAGTCTGGTGGGCAGTACTGGCAAGACCAATTGACAAATGCCAATTAAAAAAAAAAAACAAGCAGTCCTTCGTTTCCCCCACTGAAATTTACTATTTGCATCACATCACCACACCTGTTTACTCTCCTTTGAGGTTTCTAGAATATCCTATTTGAACTTGATTTTGATTCATCTTGCTGCTTACGAGTTTCAAAATACATTTCCCTCCATTAGGCCATGTTCTCATGGGATTTTGGCAAATGGACAGGTCTGTTGGTCCTTTCCCAAGCTGAATTTTTATTTATCCTTTTTTATTTGAGTATACTTGACACACAATGTTACAGTAGCTTTACCTGTACAACCTAGTGACTCCACAAGTTTATACATTATGCTAGGGTCACCTCAAGTGCAGCAACCACCTGTCCCCATACAGAGCTATTACAGTATCTTTGACTGTATTCCCTATGCTGTGCCTTTTATTCCCATGACTTATTCATTCCATAAGCCAAGCAAAACTTTTTACCTTGAGGATTTCAGATACAAACAATTGACCTATTGATGGTGGTTTCCCAACACTTCAGGAGAGCTAATAAAAAAAACTTCATCTAGATTGTTATTATGCATAAATACTTTCAGTGGTCTATTTTGAGTGTCTTCCACTTCACAAAATTCAGAAATCAATAAAAGGAAATTATTTTAGAACCATGCATCTGAGAATCATACATTTCCTACAATTGTTCTCTTGTTGAAAAGTCCTCTTCCAACTTGCCTGTAGGGTACCCCAGGGTGGTGATAGTTGCAGTAGCTACCAAAGACACATCTAACCATACCCCAAATACAGTTGGGAGATTCTGCATTGTGAAGTAACATTAAAGAAACTTTTTTTTTCTTTCTTCCAAGGTCAAATATATTCTTGTAATAAGGACAGAAGACTAGTAGACTCAATTGATTTCTTCATATTAATTATGTGTGACTATTTCTTTTATGGGAGGGTATGTGCTATGGTGAGAGCTGTGAATTGTGTAAGACTGATGAATCACAGACCTGTACCTCTGAAACAAATCATACATTATATGGTAAAAAAAAAAAAAAAAAGAAGAAGATAGTAGGAAGGGAACAATGAAGGGGGGGGAAATCGGATGGGGAGACGAACCATGAGAGACTATGGACTCTGAGAAACAAACTGAGGGTTCTAGAGGGGAGGGGCGTGGGGGGGATGGGTTAGCCTGGTGATGGGTATTAAAGAGGGCACGTATTGAATGGAGCACTGGGTGTTATACGCAAACAATGAATCATGGAACACTACATCAAAAAATAAATAAGTAAATAAATAGGAAAAAAAAAGAAAACTACTTTAGGCTTGCTTCGTTGATCAAGACTCTTAGAAAAAAATGCACAAAGCAGCCTGTTCTGTGTGCTCCCTACAATAATTAAATAACAAAAGCCCATAGTAGATAAACAATGAAGTTTCCCAAATATCCTGTAAAATCAAAGTACAAATTCCTTCTAGCTTCCTCTTGGATCACACATTTTAAGATAGATCATTTCTCCATAGGAATCAAACACAGTCTGATCAGCAGAGTTTGCAAATGTTCCAAAATAGGAAAGCAAATGAAAGATGACAATATAAAATTAGAGGTATCCTGTTGAATCATCAAAGCATTCCTTTTAGCTTAAGAATTACTGACATCCCCAACTACTGCAGTGACAATCCGCTGCTGTCTACCTTGATCATCTCTTCACACAAGTAGTATTTTCACTTTAAAAGTTATATATGCACAGCAAGCCCATGGAAAAGTTAGCAATGTGCACAGCTTTAAAAGGAAAATGACAAGCTTCCGTTTTCTTTTCAGTGGTTATATTGAAAATAAAGTGTGCTGGATGATTCACTGGACTTTTGATTCCAGTTGGAGGGTTGGCCCTTGCCAAAACTGATGAAGTATATCTTCCATTAACCACCATAGCACTTTGTAAGAAATAAGCTCAAAATTCAGTTCAGAAAAATATTTATATTTCACCAGGTAATAAGGGTAAGAGACTCCCTTGAGTCCCTAGATGTCTGTGGAATATTCTTTTGTTTTGTTTTGTTTTTTTTCTCTGGGAAGAAGGTAGCTGTGATAAGACAATATTCATAAAGGGTACAGATATAAAAACTAAGGTTCTTAAAGTATAAGTAATTGATTTAGTTAGCAATTAGTGGAGCTGGTTGGGATTTATCTGCAGAGCTTTTTTTTTTTTTTTTTTTTTTTAAGAGTGATGCATTCTGCCTCCCAGGTGTTAAAACACTAAACATTACTTAAGTGGCCTTCATGATATCTGGGTCTGAATCCATGTTTTCTAATGAAAGCTGAGGGGCATGTGATAATTGAGCTTAAGCCTTCATTCCTTACCCATAAAATGTAAAATGTTGTCATACCTGCCTTAGAGGCAAAGATAATTTAATATACATAAAAATTCTTGACAACCAACATATGAATATTTCCAGCTTCTATTCTTTATGGACCTTCACTTTGTCATTTGTAAATTGAAACAATTATATTAGACAACTGATATTCTACCTCGTGATTTAGCAATTTCTTCATTTCTGTCCTGCTTTGCATAGCTTTGGTCCCTGTGCCTAATCCAGTGATGACCCAAAGAAGAGCCTGACTCTAAAAAAATCATTAATATCAGGTAAAGTTCAGCAAATAGAAATGGCATGGAGCAAATCAAGGCCATCATACCAGGAATGAGCACCTGCTCTCAGAAATGGCTGTGGCATTCCTTACTCTCTTTATTCATTCAGCAAATCTTATTTGGTATCTACTATGTGTCAGTCTTACTCACAGGGTAGTAAAAAAAAAATCTCCACCTTCATTTACTTTATATTCTGGTAGAGAAAAATGTTAAGTAAGCAAATAAAAAATATAATCTTGGATAATAATAGTTATAGACATATTTAGAAAACAGCAAGACAAAAAGAAAGAGAATGACTGGGCCTATACTCAAACATGTGAACAAGCAAGGTGTATCAGAGAAGGATAAAATCTGAGCAGAGAATGAAATAAAGTGAGCCGTGGAGCCATTTGAAAATCTAGAGGTAAAGAATTTGGGGCAAAGGAAATATCAAGCAGAAAAGTCACTGTGTCTAAATAAGATTGGTATGCTCAGGAAAAGAGCAGGAAGACCGTGTGGCCGGAGAGGAAGAGCTGGGGAGAAGTTTGGGGGACAAGGTTGTGCAATGGACAAGGACCAGTTCAGGTCGGGTCTCGTAGACCATGCTTCCTGTTTAGGAGTGGTAATCTTCTTTTAACTGTAGTCTTCATCCAAAACATCTACTTTGAGCACAGAAATGACATACAATGATTTAGATTTCAAAAGTCCACTGGCTGCTATGTGGAGAAAATCCTGAAGAGGAAGCAAGAACGGAAGCAAGGAGAGCAGGAAGGAGACTACTGCAAAAGCCCAGATGAGGAATGGTGGTTTGAACCAGAGAGGTGGTGTTCAATGGTTGACTGGTGATGGATGATGGTGACTTACTAGAGTGCTGGCCACAGAGTAAGAATGAATGAGAATATCAGAGAATGATTCCACAATCACCACTTATCAAGGTGGGGTATGGAGGAAGGACACCTGCCCTAGATGCTATTGTCCACCTGCCTATACTGCCGTTGGTGCTCCTTCTCTCCTTATGTTAGCTCAGATCTGCTCAGGTCTCTTACTTATCTGCTGGGCTTTCTCAAAATTCCAAGGTAGGACTACTTTGACATCTTTTGTATATGAAGCCATGATTAGACCTGACATTGATCAGGAAGAGACAGCACAGAAAAAAATGCCCTGGAGGCACAGAAACAGTCATTGTATTTCAACATATAGAAAACACTCTCAGGAGCACCTGGGTGGCTCAGTTGTTAAGCATCTGCTTTCAGCTCAGGTCATGGTCCCAGGGTCCTGGGATCTAGTCCCACATTGGGCTCCCTGCTCAGCGGGAAACCTGCTTTTCCCTCCCCCGCTCCCCCTGTTTGTGTTTCCTCTCTTGCTGTGTCTCTCTCCATCAAATAAATAAATAAAATCTTGAAAAAAAAGATTAAAAAAAAAAAAAAGAAAACACTCTCAAAGTTGACCAAAAGGGAAAAATCAATCAAAAGGTATTAACTGAGCATCTACTATATTTTACCTTGTTTTAGGTGTCATCAGAAATTTAATAAAAGGATCAAATGTTAACTGCTCAGAAACTAGAACTGAGTTGGAAAGCCAAACAGTATGAATAATATAATTGCAAATAAAATTAAAAATTACTAAATAAAAACTTAAGAATTTACTGTAGAAAAAGTTATCTGAGTTCCTACCTGACAGTACCTAGCATAGTGACTGGCATATAGTACTAATAATAATTTTTTTAAATTATCAATAAATTAATTAGTTTATTAATATAATCAAACTAATTTAGATTGGCATTATGCGAGGGGTACTTAAGAAAAAATATTAAATTTACACAGTAAATTATTCTGTGTAAAAAAACCACATAGAAATGTATAAAAAAGGCCAATGATTGGAATAATGCAGTCCGGAAAGAGCATCATGCTATTCAATTAAAGAAACAATATGCAGGGCACCTGGGTGGCTCAGTTGGTTAAGTGACCGACTCTTGATTTTGGCTCAGGTCATGATCTCACAGTCATGAGATTGAGCCCTGTATTGGGCTCCATGCTGGGTGTGAAGCCTGCTTAAAATTCTCCCTCTGTCCTTCCTCCCTGTTCTCTCTCTCCCTCTCTCTCTCTCTCAAAGAAAGAAAGAAAGAAAGAAAGAAAGAAAGGAAAGAAAGAAAGAAAGAAAGAAAGAAAGAAAGAAAAAGAAAAGACAAACAAAGCAATATGCAAGAACAGTATTTGCTCATTCTATCCTATACCACCTCATCAGCATATAAAGCTTTATCTTTTCCAGTAAGTTCATCTCCTCTCATTAGATAGATGTTCCCTGAAAGGAGACAAGGACCCCCGCCCCTCAACCTCCGGGATTTCTGTAAGCAGAGAGACAAAGAGCAGCATGCACTGGCCTCCTCTCACCCACTCAGCCTTAATACCACCCAACCTAGAGAAGTGAGGGCTCTGCTGCTGACAATCTCAGGCAGGTAGAGAGGTCAGTCCACCCTGAGTCTCCCTGTGAGGGTGTTGGCCATTCTATCTGGTTGGCAATTTTGAATATTCAAGACCCTCTGAGGTAAAAGCAGAAAACTTATTTCCTGGAGAAACATTACTCGCTGCTTCGATCCTTGGTATCTCTTCTATTGCCTAAAAGAGAAAAAGCCAAAGCTATTTACCAGATTGTCAACTTCCTCTCTAAACTGATTTTATCTTTGCCCTCAACTTTAAATCAAATAACAGAAGAAATGGACCACAAGTGGATTGGCTTAAAGGTGAACCGGAAACACAAAATGGCTTAGCTGACACGAGGAATTCACCCACACAATCTCTGCTACTCTGCACACTACAATTTTGAAGTAGATCCATTGTCACTTATGCAGACAGCAGGGGTTTCTGACACCTTCCATGAAAAGGCAGGGTACACTCCACATTTCTTTTCCTTTGTTGCCTGTTCCTTTGTTGCCCAGGCTGTTAATATCTATTTGATGAAGAAAAAGACTGGCTTCTCTACTTTCATTCCTTCAGATGGAATGGATCCAAGTTCTCTGTTTAAGGAAAGCCCCCAAACAGTGCCCTTCCCTGTGGGACCCATCAGCGAGCCTCACATTCTACCCCATTTACAAGCTTAGAATCTATATTTAATCTCCACAGTATAATTGAGCAGCTTGGGGAAATTCACAGGGTTATCAAAGGGAAAGCAAAAAGTTGATGAAAATACTTTTCACACATCAGATGGACAATTTTACTTTCTCTGAATGACCATCAACAGACAACTTATTTTCCAGACGGTCAAATCAGACCTTGCTCTCCTTCATTTGCTAGGACAGCCGCTTTACGCAGACATCTCTCCTCCCCATGCCCTGACAAACTATCCTTAGTCTTTGCACCAGAGAGTTTCCCTTTATCTATGGGAAGACCCAGCTATGATCTCTAAAGGCATTTTAAGTTATGTCTTTGGTGGCATATTTTTTCTTCCTCCTTTATGGTTGAAAGTTAGGAATGCTCTTGCCTGCATGTACAGAGGCCTCTCTAAGCAGTCAGATAATATTCCAGGACCTTGAGAAAGCCTTCAAATCAGCTTTCTCTTCACCTCTTGACAGCCAGGACCAGAAAGAAGATATCTGCCTCCCTAGAATGGTAAAGTGGCTGTGAGCAGGTGCTCTAGTGTTGGAACAGAGCTGGCTTCTCTCAAATATGTTCTCAGAGCAGAGAGATAAAGGAGATGGGGAACTGACCCCAAACAGAAGAAAAGTAAAAAATTCATAATGTTCCACAGTGATTTTTCTAGCACTCAAGTCCTGCTTAGAAACACACACATTGAGAAGTCGGCTCCGCTGAGGGATGTCACTCCAGTGGCTAAGCGGGGGATGGAACCCTCGGGACAGTGTGGTCTCAGGACCCTTGGGGTCACAGAAAGACTGGGGGTGCCTGAGTGCAGCAGAGCTCCCAGGTATTGGAGCAGGGAAGCCGGCTGCAGAGACAGAGCCAAGGAGTGGGCTCTCAGCTCGGGGTTGCCATAAACCGTAATCCTGGCACAGTCAGGCCACTGCTCCTCCAGCAGGGACCCAACAAGTGGCAGATCCGGGGAGACTCACTTTCCTCCCCCGGGAGGAGCCGCGCGGGAGCGCACCGCAGGGATCTGCTGGGTTTGGAGACTGCACACGGGGTCAGGTGCCAGAGACAGAAACACGCGGTCACAGGCCGGGTGAGCACGGAGTGTGGCCGGAGACCGGGGAAACGGGAGTGACTGGCGGGTTTTCTCTGGGGGCTCACTGAGGAGCGGGGCCCCGAGTTCTCAGCTCCTCCAGGGCAGAGATTGGGAGGCCGCCATTTTCACTCTCCACCTCCAAAGCTGTATGGAAAGCTTGAAGGGAACAAAAGCTCCTGAGAGCAAACCCAAGCAGATTACTTAGCCCGACCGGCAAGGGCGGGGCAATTCCGCCTCCAGCAAAGACTTTTGGAAACCACGGCAACAGGCCCCTCCCCCAGAAGATCAGCGAGAACAGCCAGCCAAGACCAAGTTTACGGATCAATGACAACGGCAGAACTCCAGCGCTAGGGGAATACTGCACATAGAATTCATGGCTTTTTTACCATGATTCTTTAGTCTTTCAAAGTTAATTTTTTTTAACTCTTTTTTTTCTTTGAATTTTTCTTTTTCCCTTTTTCAACCACCATCTTATCAATCCCTTTTTTTAAAAAAAAATTTATTTTTCATTTTTAGAGTCATATTCTATCCCTTCATAGTAGTTACCCATATTTTTGGCATATATATATAAGTTGTTCTCTCTTTAAAATTTTGAGATAGTTTCTCCTAACAGATCAAAATTTACCCTAATTCTCTATTGTATGGTTTTTTCCTACTCCCCTGCCTGACCATATTCTCTCCCCTTTTTTTTCTTTTTTTTTTTTTAAATCCTCTTCTTCCTTTTTTCAAACTTCTTATCTTTCCTTTTATAAAATTTTTTATAATTTCCATCTTTACAGTCATATTCCATCCCTTCATCATATCAACCCTTATTTTTGTACATATATAAGGTTTTCTTTCTTTAAAATTTTGGGAGGCACTTTCTTCTAACAGACCAAATAGACCCCAAATCTAGTGTGTGGCACTGATCTATATACCAGCCTGATCATATTTGATCACATTCTGTTTTTTTTTGTTTTGTTCTGTTTTTGTTTGTTTTTATCTTTATCTTTTTCATTTCCTTCTTTTTTTCTTTTTCTTTTTTCTCTCTTTCCCTCTTTTTTCCCACTGCTTCAGGTCTTTTCTGATTTGTTTAGAGTATATTTTCTGGGAACGTTGTTACCCTGCTAGCATTTTGTTCTCTCATTAATCTATTCTCCTCTGGACAAAATGACAAGATGGAAAAAATCACCTCAACAAAAAGAACAAGAGGTAGTACCGACTGCCAGGGACCTACTCAATACGGACATTAGTACGATGTCAGATCTAGAGTTCAGAATCATGACTTTAAAGATACTAGCTGGGCTTGAAAAAAGCATGGAAGTTATTAGAGAAACTCTTTCTGGAGAAGTAAAAGAACTAAAATCTAACCAAGTAGAAATCAAAAAGGCTATTAATGAGGTGCAATCAAATATGGGAGCGCTAACTGCTAGGATAAATGAGGCAGAAGAGAGAATCAGTGATATAGAAGACCAAATGATGGAAAATAAAGAAGCTGAGAAAAAGAGAGATAAGCAACTACTGGATCACGAGGGCAGAATTCGAGAGATAAGTGATACCATAAGACAAAACAACATTAGAATAATTGGGATCCCAGAAGAAGAAGAAAGAGAGAGAGGGGCAGAAGGTATAATGGAGCAAATTATAGCAGAGAACTTCCCTAATTTGGGGAAGCAAACAGGCATCAAAATCCAGGAGGCACAGAGAACCCCCCCTCAAAATCAATAAAAATAGATCAACACCCCGACATCTAATAGTAAAACTTACGAGTCTCAGAGACAAAGAGAAAATCCTGAAAGCAGCTCAGGAGAAGAGATATGTAACCTACAATGGTAGAAACATTAGATTGGCAGGAAACCTATCCAAAGAGACCTGGCAGGCCAGAAAGGACTGGCAGGATATATTCAGAGCACTAAATGAGAAAAATATGCAGCCAAGAATACTATATCCAGCTAGGCTGTCATTGAAAATTGAAGGAGAGATAAAAAGCTTCCAGGACAAACAAAAACTAAAGAAATTTGCAAACACGAAACCAGCCCTACAAGAAATCTTGAAAGGGGTCCTCTAAGCGAAGAGAGAGCCTAAAAGCAACATAGACCAGAAAGGAACACAGACAATATACGGTAACAGTCACCTTACAGGCAATACAATGGCACTAAATTCCTATCTTTCAATAGTTACCCTGAATGTAAATGGGCTAAATGCCCCAATCAAAAGACACAGGCTATCAGATTGGATAAAAAAACAAGACCCATCGATATGCTGTCTGCAAAAGACTCATTTTAGACCCAAAGACACCCCCAGATTGAAAGTGAGGGGGTGGAAAACCATTTACCATGCTAATGGACACCAAAAGAAAGCTGGGGTGGCAATCCTTATATCAGACAAATTAGATTTTAAACCAAAGACTGTAATAAGAGATGAGGAAGGACACTATATCCTACTTAAAGGGTCTATCCAACAAGATGATCTAACAATTGTAAATCTCTATGCCCCTAACATGGGAGCAGCCAATTATATAAGGCAATTAATAACAAAAGCAAAGAAACACATCGACAACAATACAATAATAGTGGGGGACTTTAACACCCCCCTCACTGAAATCGTCTAAGCAAAAGATCAACAAGGAAATAAAGACTTTAAATGACACAATGGACCAAATGGACTTCACAGACATATTCAGAACATTCCATCCCAAAGCAACAGAATACACATTCTTCTCTAGTCCCCATGGAACATTCTCCAGAATAGATCACATCCTAGGTCATAAATCAGGTCTCAACCGGTACCAAAAGATTGGGATCATTCCCTGCCTATTTTCAGACCACAATGCTTTGAAACTGGAACTCAATCACAAGAGGAAAGTCGTAAAGAACTCAAATACATGGAGGCTAAAGAGCATCCTTCTAAAGAATGAATGGGTCAACCAGGAAATTAAAGAAGAATTTAAAAAATACATGGAAACCAATGAAAATGAAAACACAACTATTCAAAATCTTTGGGATGCAGCAAAGGCAGTCCTAAGAGGAAAGTATATAGCAATACAAGCCTTTCTCAAGAAACAAGAAAGGTCTCAAGTACACAACCTAACCCTACACCTAAAGGAGCTAGAGAAAGAACAGCAAATAAAGCCTAAACTCAGCAGGAGAAGAAAAATCATAGAGATCAGAGCAGAAATCAATGAAATAGAAACTAAAAGAACAGTAGAACAGATCAACAAAACTAGGAGCTGGTTCTTTGAAAGAATTAACAAGATTGATAAACCCCTGGCCAGACTTATCAAAAAGAAAAGAGAAATGACCCAAATCAACAAAATCATGAATGAAAGAGGAGAGATCACAACCAACACCAAAGAAATACAAACAATTATAAGAACATATGATGAGCAACTCTATGTCAGCAAATTAGAAAATCTGGAAGAAATGGATGCATTCCTAGAGATGTATCAACTACCAAAACTGAATCAGGAAGAAATAGAAAACCTGAACAGACCTATAACCACTAAGGAAATTGAAGCAGTCATCAAAAATCTCCCAACAAACAAAAGCCCAGGGCCAGATGGCTTCCCAGGGGAATTCTACCAAACATTTCAAGAATTAATACCTATTCTTCTGAAACTGTTCCAAAAAATAGAAATGGAAGGAAAACTTCCAAACTCATTTTATGAGGCCACCATTACCTTGATCCCAAAACCAAAGACCCCATCAAAAACGAGAATTACAGACCAATATCCCTGATGAACATGGATGCAAAAATTCTCACCAAAATACTAGCCAATAGGATCCAACAGTATATTAAGGATTATACACCATGACCAAGTGGGATTTATCCCTGGGCTGCAAGGTTGGTTCAACATCCGCAAATCAATCAATGTGATACAATACATTAACAAAAGAAAGAACAAGAATCATATGATCCTCTCAATAGATGCAGAAAAAGCCTTTGACAAAGTACAGCATCCTTTCTTGATCAAAACTCTTCAGAGTATAGGCATAGAGGGTACATACCTCAATATCATAAAAGCCATCTATGAAAAACCTACAGCGAATATCATCCTCAATGGGGAAAAACTGAGAGCTTTCCCCTAAGGTCAGGAACACAGCAGGGATGTCCACTATCACCACTGCTATTCAACATAGTATTAGAAGTCCTAGCCACAGCAATCAGACAACAGAAAGAAATAAAAGGCATCCAAATTGGCAAAGAAGAAGTCAAACTCTCACTCTTTGCAGATGATATGATACTTTATGTGGAAAACCCAAAAGACTCCACCCCAAAACTGCTAGAACTCATACAGGAATTCAGTCAAGTGGCAGGATATAAAATCAATGCACAGAAGTCAGTGGCATTCCTATACACCAACAAGACAGACAAAAGAGAAATTAAGGAGTCAATTCCATTTACAATTGCACCCAAAACCATAAGATACCTAGGCATAAATCTAACCAAAGAGGCAAAGGATCTGTACTCAGAAAACTATAAAAGACTCATGAAAGAAATTGAGGAAGAGGGCGCCTGGGTGGCTCAATCATTGAGGTCTGCCTTTGGCTCAGGTCATGATCCCGGGGTCCTAGGATCGAGTCCCACATTGGGCTCCCTGCTCTGTGGGAAGCCTGCTTCTCCCTCTCCCACTCCCCCTGCTTGTGTTCCTGCTCTCGCTATGTCTCTCCCTGTCAAAAAAATAAATGAAAAAATCTTTAAAAAAAAAAAAAAAAAAGAAATTGAGGAAGACACAAAGAAATGGAAAAACATTCCATGCTCATGGATTGGAAGAACAAATATTGTGAAGATGTCAATGCTACCTAGAGCAATCTACATGTTCAATGCAATCCCCATCAAAATACCATCCACTTTTTTCAAAGAAATGGAACAAATAATCCTAAAATTTGTATGGAATCAGAAAAGACCCCGCATAGCCAGAGGAATGTTGAAAAAGAAAAGCAAAGCCGGCGGCATCACAATTCCGGACTTCCAACTCTATTACAAAGTTGTCATCATCAAGACAGCATGGTACTGGCACAAAAACAGTCACATAGATCAATGGAACAGAATAGAGAGCCCAGAAATGGACCCTCAACTCTATGGTCAACTCATCTTTGACAAAGCAGGAAAGAATGTCCAATGGAACAAAGACAGTCTCTTCAACAAATGGTGTTGGGAAAACTGGACAGCCACATGCAGAAGAATGAAACTGGACCATTTCCTTACACCACACACAACAATAGACTCCAAATGGTTGAAAGACCTCAATGTGAGACAGAAGTCCATCAAAATCCTAAAGGAGAACACAGGCAGCAACCTCTTTGACCTCAGCCAAAGCAACTTCTTCCTAGAAGCATCGTCAAAGGCAAGGGAAGCAAGGGCAAAAATGGACTGTTGGGACTTCATCAAGATAAAAAACTTTTGCAAAGCCAAAGAAACAGTCAACAAAACCAAAAGACAACCAACAGAATGGGAGAAGATATTTGCAAATGACATATCAGATAAAGGGCTAGTATTCAAAATCTATAAAGAAGTCATCAAACTCAACACCCAAAGAACAAAGAATCCAATCAAGAAATGGGCAGAAGACATGAACAGACATTTTTCCAAAGAAGACATCCAAATGGCCAACAGACACATGAAAAAGAGCTCAAAATTGCTCGGCATCAGGGAAATCCAAATCAAAACCTCAAGGAGATACCACCTCACACCAGTCAGAATGGCTAAAATTAACAAGTCAGGAAAGGACAGATGTTGGCAGGGATGCGGAGAAAGGGGAACCCTCCTACACTGTTGGTGGGAATGCAAGCTGGTGCAGCCACTCTGGAAAACAGTATGGAGGTTCCTCAAAAATTTGAAAATAGAGCTACCATATGATCCAGCAATTGCACTACTGGGTATTTACCCCAAAGATACAAAAGTAGGGATCCGAAAGGGTATGTGCACCCCGATGTTTATAGCAGCAATGTCCACAATAGCCAAACTGTGGAAAGAGCCAAGATGTCCATCGACAGATGACTGGATAAAGAAGAGGTGGTATATATATACAATGGAATATTATGCAGCCATCAAAAGGAATGAGATCTTGCCATTTGCAATGACGTGGATGGAACTGGAGGGTATTATGCTGAGCGAAATAAGTCAAACAGAGAAAGACATGTATCATATGACCTCACTGATATGAGGAATTCTTTATCTCAGGAAACAAACTGAGGGTTGCTGGAGTGGGGATGGGGTGGGAGGGATGGGGTGACTGGGTGATAGACACTGGGGAGAGTATGTGCTCTGGTAAGCACTGTGAATTGTGCAAGACTGTTGAATCTCAGATCTGTACCTCTGAAACAAATAATGCAATATATGTTAAGAAAAAAAAAGAAGAAGAAGAAGAAGATAGCAGGAGGGGAAGAGTGAAGGGCGGGAATCGGAGGGGTAGATGAACCATGAGAGACAATGGACTCTGAGAAACAAACTGAGGGTTCTAGAGGTGAGGGGGGTGGGAGGATGGGTTAGCCTGGTGATGGGTATTAAAGAGGGCACGTACTGCATGGAGCACTGCGTGTTATGTACAAACAATGAATCATGGAACACTACATCTAAAACTAATGATGTAATGTATGGGGATTAACATAACAATAAAAAATAAAAGTAAACCTGAATGGAGTTTGAAACTTAAAAAAAAAAAAACCACACACACACATTCACATATATATACTCCCACATTCCCCACCCACATGCAAATTTGATTTAAACGCCTTTATAAAGGTTGTGAGTTCTCCAAAATGAGATAGATTTGCTTTTTAAAACTGGTTGCAAAAAAAGCATCATCCTACCTTTTTCACGGTGCAAAATCACTCTTAAGACATTAATATTGGCAGGTGGTACAGGTATTGTTAAAGAAAAGTCACTCAGGACCACATGAGCAGGCAGATGTTGGTTTTATTCCAGTACCACCAAAACCCAGCAATATGAGGCAGAGCATAGATACTCAGCTCTGCTGATACAAAAGGTGGGACGTTTTTAGGTGCTGGGGTGAGCTGGGAGCAAAGTACTGGTGGTTGTGGGGAGAGGTTGATCAATGAGATGTGTCTTGTTATTACAACACTGAGTTATTACTGAGTTAGCAACTGCTTTTTTTCTGTGATTATGTCATCTGTGTTTGCTAATTGGTACCCATCGAAGATAGGCTCCTGACATCCAGACACTGGGAGATGGGGTACTATCTCCCTCTGTGTTTACATTTCAAAGATATAGTTCCTAGGTCCTTGAGAAAAACTTTTCCTGGACTATAAACTCACAGGCTGAGAGAAGAGTCACATCTCCCAGGAGCAAAGAAAGAAGTTACAATGGCAAGTTTTCTAAAGTATTTTGACTACCTAAAAACTTGACTACTAATAGCCTACTATCGACCTGATCAATAATATAGTTGATTAACATGTACTTTGTATGATATATATAATATACTATCTTCTTACAATAAAGTAAGCTAGAGAAAAGAAAATGTTATTAAGAAAATCATAAGGAAAACAAAACACATTTACAGTAATGTACCATATTTATCCAAAAATATCTGTATAAGTGGACCCATACATTTCAAACCCATGTCGTTCACTGGTCACCTATATACATATTTCCCTCAATTTGTGGATTCATATGTCAGAATTATTTCTTATCAAATCAGATTCTATAGGAGAAATACTCTGGATGTTAAAGTACTGATTTTAATAGGCAATGGCTTAGTTATGGAAGTCAAGAGTTTCTCTGCCTCTTTCTCAATCTTTATTTCTCTCTCTCTTCACATGTATATGTATATGTACACACACACACACACATTTCAATAAGCAGGCTTTGATTAACTATAGAAAACTTGAGTTCTTGACACTTCATATGCCCAATCTCATCAAGAAATAAAATAAAGCTCAAAGGTCCATAATGAGGTTAGAAGGTTCTCAAGAGGAACCACACTACAAGAACACTGCTCCTTCCCACACCTTATCTTTACTAGCCTATTAGAGGGACAACAGGTGTAGGGAACTGTTAGCACCAAACAGCCAGGACCTTTTATTTCTATTCAGAAGACAAAGTTCTCTGTCTTATGAGGATTATGCAAAGTGGTCTAACTGCTAAATAATTCTGAAAAGGAATTTTAAAAGCCCAGAAATATAAAGAGAAAAACTCTCAGGGCACATTGAGACAGTATCTGGGTAATCTTTTCCTAAGGAGCTTAGATACCTATACAAAGACATTAACTTTCTGTGCAGATAAGCAGGGCAAATACTTACTCTTCTCAGAGACATCATTTCCTCACTTGT
Source organism: Mirounga leonina (assembly GCF_011800145.1). Taxonomy (NCBI): domain Eukaryota; kingdom Metazoa; phylum Chordata; class Mammalia; order Carnivora; family Phocidae; genus Mirounga; species Mirounga leonina. Next base: position 59,919,072 of record NW_023270305.1, read on the forward strand.
GAAATCAGGAAGATAACATCTACCTTTTTGGGTGGATTTAATGAGATCATATATGTTAAGTACCTGTCCAAAATTGGAGGCTTAAGAAGGGTAGCTTTTCTATTCACATGGCAATTCTAACTTTAAGATTCTATAATCACTTACAATGGAAAACATTTTTAAACATATTAAATACTTTATTGCATTATTAAACCCAATCTGCTGGACATAAAGAACTTTATGTTGATGGCTTGAGATCATTGGCATGATCTAAGAATGATGCCGCTAAGATGTTTGAAAATCCTATAGGGTGTTTGCCTAACATCCCAGTGCACAGCTCTGTCCAGAAGTTTGAAGTTGCCAGAAATCTAAGCTCCATATTAAGTAACCACAAATTTCCTTAGTTCTGATGCTACTTTTAGAAATTAATAAGGGAAGGTATATTTCATTCAAAGGCCTAAGTAGCAAAATAGAATTTATTCGGATAACTGCAGTGCAAGATAAAAAGTGACCTACACTGGGAATAGAGAAACAATCATGTAGAAATAATTACAGTCCCCAAAAGAATTCTCAAATCCTGAGTTTTAATAAAAAATGTGGGTCAACCTGGGAAATAAGAGATAGCCAGAGGCAAGCAATATTGTTCAGCATATAAGATTAACAGAGAAAACACAGAGGGTGTAGGCAAAGCGTCTGAGTTAACGGCAGATGATAGATACTGATTTCAACCCTCCAGAAAGCCTTTCGGACAAGAAATTCATAGCTAGAGGGACAATGTATCAGAGGAATTTAAAGCTCATCCCAGACTCAACTGCTAAAACACTCTAAAATATGTATTTAGAACTAAAGCTTGGGCAACTAGAACTTTATTAGTTTGAGGAAGAAATTGAAGTGGCCCAAATGACATCAGAATTAAAGAAAATATCACAGCAGACAAAACAAATTAATCCCATAGTCAGGTTTCATATACAGATACCTGGTTGAGAAGAGGGTGAGGGGTCCTCCCACTGCCTAATGCCAAGACTGACAGCACCACAGAGAAAGGGGAACATGGGGTTCACATTCCAGTGGGACACGAGAGATAAATACATCACTAAGAGCTTTGTGTTTTCCAGTTGTCAGAGAAGAGGGCGGCTGGATTCAGGACAAGGTTAAAGGAGAGGACCATTCTCTGTAGATTGCAATAGGTCAATGCTGTCTGATTCCCTATCAGGAATGGGTTTAATTGTTTTTGGAAGCTAGTGGCAAAATAACGGATGCAATTATAAATAATGGGATATGCCATGCTTACCTAGAGCTCTGTATTAAAAATGAGTCGTATTAAAGCAACTTTGTATTAAAAACAACTTGAAGACATCATTAAACATAATGAAAATTAGCATATACATTACAATGGGTGCTTGGAGGCGAGTATAGGAATAGCAGCAAGCAAATGCTTGATTGGATTTCATGCTGGAGGAAGTCAGGGAAAAAACTGAAATCCTGAATAGTTTAAATGTTCAGGCTATGATTTATAATAATTAGAGAGAAGGCAAGCTCTCGCTGCTTAAGAGGATGAGTATTTTCGTCTTCTCTAATCTGCAAAGTGTTTCTCAGAGAGAATAAGTAATTCGAGCTCTCATTGGTAAAATCTTTAACATTATTCAGGGAAGATTCTCAATCAACCAACAGTTATTTCTAAAACACTGTTTATGCGCTGAGTGCCAAGGTAAATACTATGAAAGGTAAAAGAGAACTGTGAGATGCTGACTGCTGCCTTTGTATAGCCCATAGTCTAGCTGGGAAGTCAAAATTGGTGTTATGAAATTATTGAAATGCACTAACAGATAACAAACTCTAGTGTATAACATCAAACCAGAGGGAACTGTAAACAGGGAGTGCTCAGAGGAGATAAGGATAGACAAGAAGAGAGACAGACTTTGGTCGAGGGGGTAGATTTTGACTTGGGTGTTGTTCTGGATGGGGGGTGGGGAGGCGCCTGGGTGGCTCAGTCGTTAAGCATCTGCCTTCGGCTCAGGTCGTGATCCCAGGGTCCTGGGATCAAGCCCTGCATCAGGCTCCCTGCTCGGCGGGGAGTCTGCCTCTCCCTCTTCCTCTGCCTCCCCTTGTGTTCCCTCTCTCGCTGTGTCTCTCTCTGTCAAAGAAATAAATAAAATCTTAAAAAAAAAAAGAAAAAAAGAAATGTTCTGGGAAAAGTTAGCTAGAAATACCTTGTGGAGAGAGATGACATGGTAACAAGCCCACAGGCAAAAAAGGGAATGCTACGAAAATTGTATTCTTCTAACAATAGGACAGTCTTGAAAAGGCAAACCTATGAGACAATAAAAAGAGCAGCGGTTATGGGGGTTAGTGGAGAGATAAATAGGCAGAGCACAGAGGATTTTTTAGGGAAGTGATAATACTATGTATGCTATTACAGTGATAGACACATGTCACTATACATTTTTTCCAAACCCATAGCAGGTACACCACCAAGAGTGAATCCTAAGGTAAACTATAGAACTGAGGTAATCATGATGAGTTAACATAGGATCATCCTTCATAAAAACCTGTATCATTTTGGGGTGCCTGGGTGGCTCAGTGAGTTAAGTGTCTGACTCGTGGTTTTGGCTCAGGTCATGATCTCAGGATCATGAGATTAAGCCCCACATCCAACTCCACACTCAGTGTAGGGTCTGCTTGAGAATCTTTCCCCCTTTCCTTCCCTCCCCCTCTGCTCTTCCCCCCACTCGTGCTCTCTCTCAAATAAATAAATGAATAAAATCTTTTTAAGAAAGTATCATTTTGGTGAGTGATGTTGATAATGGGCAAAGCTATGCATGTGTAAGGGCAGAAGGTATATGAGAAATTTCTGTACCTACTTCTCAATTTTGCTGTGAACCTAAAAGTGCTCTAAAATATTTTTAAAATTTTTAAAATGGAATATGTTGGAAAACAGTTTCCATTCTGCTATAGACCTCATCAGAGAAAAATGCACTATCAGTATTAAAAAAATCAACCTGTGGATAAAATAGTTTTGATGCCAGGGCATCTGAGTGGCTCAGTCGTTAAGCGTCTGCCTTCGGCTCAGGTCATGATACCAGGGTCCTTGGATCGATTCCCGCATCAGGCTCCCTGCTCCGCGGGAGCCTGCTTCTCCCTCTCCCGCTCCCCCTGCTTGTGTTCCCTTTCCCACTGTCTCTCTCTCTCTGTCAAATAAATAAATAAAATCTTTAAAAAATATATTTTGGTGCCAATAATGTGTCCAAAACATTCTCCAAAATCTACTTCATCTTCACTTTCATCCTAGTTTTCTTAAATCAGAGAGAACCTTTCCAATGCTCAGTATCACAGTGAAGGCTTTTTCTAAACATGTTCCCCTTGAGCTTTAGGGAAAAGGTTTCTGGACCATTGCCTTTTGCAGATTTATAAATTGAGTTCATCTGTGAAGTGTGAACTGACAGATTCTTGGGTAACATCTCTATTTCATCCTTTGTTCAGTCCAACCCCCTCTAGAGCTCCCTCTTCCTTGCCTTTCATAATGTCAGTCTGCTCTCCCTCTGTCCACTGCCCTCTCCCGGTTTTAGTAGTCACTTACTTTATCTGAGACACAGATTCAACATTTCAACAGTTCCGGTCCATTATCCTTCCCTAGAGGGCCAGCTCGATCATTCTATAGTATCATCAGGAGAAGGCACTGGAAGTTTACCGTTGTTGAATCCTTTTAATTAGGTGTTCCAACCCTGTCTGCTGTGCACCTGTTTGTTGTCCTACCTAAAACACCCCTGTGATATCTGTCTTGTTTTTCTGTGTAGGGTGAGAACTACTGAAAGACAGAAAGACAGACAGACAAATCTCAATTGCCCAACTGTGCAAATGGATTTCAGAAAGTGTGCAGGGGCCAGACTAATTGTTTAGGAAGCTGTATGCTTTATGATCATCTCTGTGATATCAGAGAGCCTAGAGAGTGGTATAAATCCTCTTTTATAATTTTAACACTTGGAATCAGACATGTAAAATATTCATTTTTTGTAGATATCCAATAAACAATACTTTTTAAAGTGGAACAATAATTAAGTATTTCTAAATTATTTGTACAGTGGATTATATACAAATCCACAAGAAATTCTTAAAGGAAAAAATAGTTCAAGAAACAACTGCAAAAATATAATTTGTAGAGTCTATGTGGGCTGTATTAAATTTCTTCTTCTGAAAAAAAAGAAAGAAAAACATTTCTGTATGTCAGATGGGTAGGTGGGAGTTTTCAGGAGTTTCTAAGACATTATTCAAAAGACCAATGTTCTTTTGTCTTGGGAGCTCTTCCATATTGGTATGGACTTGACTTAGGAAAAAATCATTCTTTTTCATTCTCTCTTTACTAGCCCTAGTCACATGTTCAAGTAATCTCTATAAAGTTAGGTTCTACCTTTCTAAAAATGATGAGTTTTTTATTTCACACTTACTGAACATTTCCATGCATCAGAATCCTGATTTAATCCCGAGGGAAGTTTTACATAGGACATGAAATTAGATGTAGCTAGGTCAGGTAAATTCCTGGCACAGTGGGTCCCAATCCTGTGGGGTTTACGCCCAACTCTATCACAGAAGAGCATGTAATCTTCACCAAATTACTTAACCTCCTACAGTCTATCTCCATAGTAACATGTGGAGCTGGATGACAACAGAAAAACTATGGCATACAACTTTTCCTTTTAAATGAAGTTGATTCTACATCTCAGTGTTGCACAATTTTGTTTTGAAATGATAAATTCAGCTGTGAATGCATAAAGTTACCCAAGGAGCTTATCCATTGAAACAAACCAATAATAAAATATCCCAATATATAGGATATTTTTGTATTTATAAGGACAAAGGAACATTAAGACTTTTGTTTTTTTGTTGTTGTTTTTTAAATGGTAATATGTACTGCATTACCTGAAATTTCTTCAAAATATTTTCAAGAAATCTTATAAAGTAATTGGAGTAGAGGAGGGCTTGGAAAAAAAAGGTTTAGAAAAGACATGTTATTTATTAAGCCTTAAGTGCTATAAATCCCAATTGTTTACCAAAATGGTAAGAAATCTGGCAACAATGTGCAGTAAATTATTAAAGCAAGGAAAATAAAATCTAGAAGGAAAAGAAAGCCAAATCAAGGCAGAATATTAGCAGTTTCATGATACAGTTACAGTTAGGGACTATATAAACACAAAAGAAAGAGAAATCAATTCAAGATGGGCAGATGAAGGACTTCACAAAATGCTAGATAGGGTTTGGCCCTGACAGTGTGGACAGAATCCTGTTATATGAGAGGAAAGAGAAGAAGGATACATTTTATGATATATGGAAAGAGAAGGGAAATGACTTTCGTTGAGGTGGGGGAAAGGAGGGTAAGCAGAAATTATTTCTTAGGATATTTATAAATAACTATTATTTTTCCTCAAGAAGTAGACTCAGTGTAAATAAATGCCTCTTTATTTGACAACGAAGAAGAATCCCATGGTTTGAAAAAAGTCGTGCAGCTCTAGGGTGATCTCAGTAGCAGTGAAGAAGGGCTGGAGGTCCTCCTGCCCCGCATTCCTCCTTTACCACAGATGGACACAGGGACCTCCTGAAGTGCTGTCAGAGTCAACAAGGGAAGATGACATACAAAGTGTCATGGGGGAAAAAAAAATCTATGCCTCCCTGTGCTTTTGTTGTTCTCTTTTCATTTAATTTAAGGCTGTTACTTATTAGGAAACTATTTAGTGTTCTCAGACTAAATGCAAAATTCAAGCCCCTAGGACCCCTATTAAGTTTACTGTTTCAAATAACTAAATGCAACCTTTCAGGGGCTTTTACCTCTCTGGAACCAAGCCGAGCAAGTGTGCTACTTTGAGGCTTCCCATAAGGATGGGGGTGAAGGGTAGGAGTAGGTTGGACTATACTTTTAGCCTCGGGCTCTTTACAGAGTCTACTATCCACACCATGTTCTTTCTTTCTTTTTTTTTTTTTTTTTAAAGATTTTATTTATTTGTCAGGGAGAGAGACAGAACACAAGCAGGGGGAGAGGCAGGCTCCCTGCTGAGCAAGGAGCCCAATGTGGGACTCGATCCCAGGATCCTGGGATCATAACCTGAGCCGAAGGCAGCGGCTTCACTGACTGAGCCACCCAGGCATCCCTCACACTGTGTTCTTTCCTTGAGGATTCACCAGCCTAAATCCTTTTGCTTTCGCCAGTTTGAAGGAACACATTAGTGGCATCTCGATGATTTTTTTTCCATGTGGCTTAATACTATTAGTTCCATCTCAGATGCCTTTAAATAAATCCATCTGCAAATAATTGTTTTAAAGGATAACCAATTGTTTTGACAACTATAGAGCAAGGCTTTCAATAGATAAAGCAGAATTAAATTTGGGGTTTGTGAAGCTACTAGAGTTAGGCTTTGAAAATACATATGGTATTCAAGTATACCACAGACATGCTGCTCTCTTGTTAAGTGGCTATTATTTCAACTACTATAGACACAGGCATCAGAACACCTCTTGGTTCACAACCTCATTATAATGGCATCATCTAGCATTACTATGGCTAATTTCCTGGGCTTAATCGCTTTCTGGTCCCTGGGGGAGTTTCTGTGAAAAATGTCATTTTGAGGGGAAAATGTGGTAGTGATGAATATATTCATCCTAAGACTTTTGTATAAACGCCTTTCAAGGATATAGATAAGAATCAACTCCATGGGGGGAAAAAAATCTCACTCGGTGCTTACGGCACTTCCAAGAACAGCTGTGTTAATGACCAACAAGCAATTCCTCTCTTAATGAAGAGGATGTCTTCTAAAAACACATTTTGATAGATATACTCTTACCAGAGCTAAAAGTTGGAAGTCTATTGATGGCACCTAGAAATAAGATGATCACTCTTCTTTTCCTTCCTTTACTTCTAGGTGGGGCAAGAGTCCTCCCCACCACACCTGAAATCTGCAATCCTGTAAGGGTAGTGATCCTACCTTGCTTAAGACAACCAAAGGCAGCCATGCAGCAAAGCACAGTTCTTCTTTCAGCTGGGCCAGCATCTCAGCAAATCTAGAGGCATCTATGCTTAAGACAGGATCAATGTCATCTCCTTCCTAGTAGCTCTCAGCTCTGGCTGAGGAGCAAGGGCATACTTTTGAATCTTATTATATCTGCCACTTATTGGCAGATAATAAAAACAACAGCAGAACAAGGTTGGCGCTACAAACAGAATCTGTTGTTGGTTTGGGAGAGAGGAAATCCTGACCTTCCACTTCCAGGGGAGGGACATCAGCTGAGGCCTTGCTCCCCAACTCTCACTCACTCCTCAGGAGAAGAGGATGGTCTTATCTGAATGGAGAGTTGGAAAAAAAAAAAAAGAGCCACATAGGTATGGCTGAAAACCATTGGCATTGTTCACAGAACACATGCATTCTGTTTCCCTCTCTGTTGTGTGGGAGAAGACTGTCCCTTTTGGGGGTTCCTTGACTTGTCAGAGTTCCAAATGGAGAATCAAGTTAATTCAGGAATATGATGTTATCACACTTACTTAGCTGCAACTCTAAAGCCACATTTTGCATCAGGTTGTCAGTAATATTCTGATCCCCACCTAATACTTATATTTAACTTTTAATTGATTCTGAATTTGGGAAATGAATGAGGGTATTATTTATGAGCCTTAAGGACTTACTAGTCATAGCATCCAATGCTAACAGTTATGGGCCATTCACTACATTCTGGATACCATACTGAATACTCATTATTATAGCATAGTGGCTAATTGCTTAGACTCTGGAGACAGAAAGCTTAGGTTCAAATCTCATACATCACGTGTTCTTTAATTTAGGAATATTACAAAACCTCTTTGTCTCTCATTTTTCTCATCTGAAAAAAGAGGAATTATACCAGGTCCTACCTCACAAGATTGTCATGAAAATTCAGTGGATTACATGTAATATACTTAGAAAAATGCCCAGCACAGAGTACATGACATTTCTTACTACAACCCAGTAAGTCCTTAATTTGTCTTAATTTTATAGATGCGGGGACTGAGACTCAGAAAAGTTTTGTATTTCTCAGGAAGTGCTCACTGTTGGCCAATTTGAAACCAGATCTAACTAACTGTAGTGCTCTGGTTCTGACCTCTGTATTTTGTTCTGAAAAGGGTTGTTTACTAAGACAGAACTAGTTGAGTTGAAAGAAAAGGGGCAGGGAAAGCTAAAATTCCTTCATCTGTTTTATTTTGCTATATAATAAATAAATGTCCACTGTTTCACATTGTAGCAATCTTCCCTGCATTCTCTTCTATCAATATTGTCCTTTCTTAGCATCTATATGTAATTGAATATCCACAACCATGTTTTAAGAATTGCTCACTTTAAGGCTGTCACTAAAGTTATATCTAAACTATCATTCAGATATTTGTAACAATATACAAATTCTTACACTAAAAATCCTTGCCCCTCCCCTCTTGTACAAATACAAAAAAAAATCATAGGTATATTTAAAGGCATTCTTTATAGTTGAAATTCCCAAGGATGGCATTCCTATTTTTAACAAAAATCTGTTAAGTAATTTAAATATGTCTTGGTGAGCTCACTTACTGAATTTTCTCTGTAGACTCAAAGCCCTGAGTTGAGTCAGATTGCTTTGTAATCAGGGCATTATTCTATCAGATTTACTTTTTGGTCGAGTTTTGTTTCCAGTTGAGTGGTATGTTTTAAGGCTAAAAATATTCTGTAATGAAGAGAAATAGCATAGGATTATGGAACATAGTCATCACAGAGGCATGAATTCTCTTACTACATATGGTGTTTACTCCTAATTCACAATGGATTCCCCCAATTTACTCCCTTTCAACCTATTGGACTGTAGAAGCAGGAAAGAGAATTATGAAAGTCTGAATGATGACTAGCAGCAATTTTGTCACCCAGCAGTCAGAAAAAAAAAAAAAAAAATGTTAGCCTGAAAGAAAACAGAGGTCTACATGAATCTAAAGAAGACTCTGAGGGACCAGTGTAGATGATATGGTCCACTCAGTTAAAATGTGAAGACACTCACAAGCAACCTGGTTGTCCAATCTAGTTGCTTGACATATTTCTAAGGAAACCTTGACAAACTGCACATGCATTTGCTCTGCATCTAGCATGATTTTTTGCCAACTTATATACTGCGTACATAAAGGAACTTCACTTCCTCTGTGGCATTTCCAGTAGTTTCTGCATACTTCTCGCCAATACACAGAGGAACGAGGCCAATGAAGATGCTTAGCTGAGAGTTTGACAGGAAACACCAGCTCTCTTACGTCTTGATGCCTGCCTTCCCTCACATGAAACCTTGAGCCTCTGACTATGAAGCTCGAAGTAAAAGGTTGTCACCGAAAGTAGACAGGTGGGCTGTCCAAGCCTATTAAACATGTCTATATCTGACAGTAATTGTTTCTATTATTTATCCCTACCTGAATGATAAGGACTTCTTAATTAGTGCCTGAGAAAGTAAATGAGGATTTAATTGACAGAAACAGTGTGCATGGTTTTGCTATAATGAAGTCAGTCATGTAATGAAACATAAGCCAGTTTATTACTACACCCAAACACAAACTACTAAATTGCTACAGTGAACGCTTTCTGAATTTCACCTATCATTAACATAAACAATGTGAGACATCAGCAGGCACATATATATATGAAATTTCCTTGATACAACCTTAATTTCAGCTTGTACATTTTTTTTAAACTTTTTTTTTTAAAAAGATTTTATTTATTTGAGAGAGAGAGAGAGAGAGTGAGAGAGAGAGCACAAGAGGGGGTAGGGTTAGAGGGAGAAGCAGACTCCCCGCCAAGCAGGGAGCCCGATGTGGGACTTGATCCCAGGACTCCGGGATCATGACCTGAGCTGAAGGCAGTCGCTTAACCAACTGAGCCACCCAGGCGCCCATCAGCTTGTATATTTTTTAAATACAGTTTTCTATAGGATAATACCAAAAAACCTCAATGAATAAGAAGTTGGCATTCCTGCTCCTAAAAAGCTTATCATTCTTACTTAAGGAAATGTAGCATGCAAGCCAAGTCATTCTGCAGTTATAAAAGACTAAGCCGTGTTTAGAAGGAAAGCAAGCAAGCGAAAAATTAATGAAGCCAAAAAAAGAAGCCTCCTGAGAAAGAGAAATATATAAAGAAAAGACTAACATTGAGGGTTTTTTTTTTGTTTTGTTTTGTTTCCATTCTACAGAGACTTCTTTTTCTCCAACAGAATTCTCTTCTCTTAACCTTCTAGATAGAAGGCAGATTATCTTTGGTAGATTCTTGCAAGCTCTGGTTCTCTCTCTCTCTCTTTTTTGAAGATTTTATTTATTTATCGAAGAGAGAGAAAGTGAGAGAGAGAAGTAGCAGGGGGAGGGGCAGAGGGAGAGGGGGAGGCAGACTCCCCACTGAGCAGGGAGCCAGACACTGGCTTGAACCCAGGATGCAGGCATCGTGACCTGAGCCCAAGGCAGACACTTAACCAAGTGAGCCACCCAGGCGCCCCGCAAGCTCTGATTCTATCACCCTCAGCTCTCTAAGACTTATAACAAGGGTAACAAGCATAAACAGTATCCACTTACTATTTTTCTTCATGATTTACTCCTATGGCTCAGTGGACACTTGCCCTTGGGCATATCTCCCTTTGTCACTTACTGATTACAATAACCTCATATTATTACCTCATGTTATCCTATTCTCTCATCTATATCATAATACAGACTGCCATTTTAAACTCTATTATTTCTTGAATGGTTCCTCATCAACATGGCAATGTGACTTCTATCCAAATTTATTATCAGTTCATTGGGGGAAAATTTATTTACATTTCTTTTGTATCATCACATATATGAAGCAGGGCTGAGTCCATGAAAAGTGTACATCGATTATGTGATATGTGTTCAATAATCTCGAACTAGGAGATCACACCTTGTCTGCTTTATAGAGGTTGAAAATTCTCTAAGTGCTGCTTGTGTGAAGAACCAAATACTCCATGTAATTGAATCTAAACATATCCAGATGATTTTCCTAATGAGTTTTCAGAATTTTAGATCTAGAAGGCAACTTACAATTAATTAGAGTCGTTAACTCTGTCTTGTCCTTTTTTATGTGAAGAGTCTCAAAGTCACAGATATTTTGTGACTTGATCAGGATTGTGGACCATTAGTTAAAGATCTAGAATTAGTACCTTGATCTTAATCTTTGTGGCTAGTATGGAACTATGTCTTATTCTAATAGTATTCTTTTTATACTATAGAAGTTATCATGTTTTTCAAATTTAGAGATTTAAAAGTGTTTTTAAAAATAAAATAAAACCTAAGCTGGTTATAATCACACCTTTCAGATATAAATATTTATATATATATACACACACATATATATACATATATATATATAGCTTTAGTATTTTCCTTATATGTATATTTCAGTGTTTGTCAATTGATGTCTTCTTGACTGCATGGTGTTGACTGTCTTACTGATGGCAAAAATGAATTTAAGAGAAAGATTCTGGCGGGCCTAAAGTTATTTTTTATAGATAGGTTAAATAAGAATATTGAAATAATATGAAGGCATATAACTTTTTCCTATACAGAAATATTCCAAAATATTCTACAGATTCAAGAACTGCACTAATCTGATCAAGAAGGGGAAGGCTTGACCTTCACCCATTGTCCCTTCTCACACTGGGCTTCCAAAACATCTTAGAGTGGTACAAGGACTATGGGAAGTTGGCTTAAAAGCCACTAACACAGGAAATTTCTAGCAGATTCATGCTGATGATGATTTCAGGGTTTTCTGACCCTTTTTATTAAGGTCCCACTCTTGTGCTATCCTCACTTTGCAAGAAAAGGTGATGCTAAAACCCAGCTTGGCCTGTAGCCCCAGACAGCTTTCTGTTGCCAAGGACACTGAGGAAGTTGTCCGGCAGGTTGTGTGGCAGTTATAGGACAGAAAGATTAGATCTGGAGAAGCAAGTCCTTCTTAGATCAAAGCTGGCAAACTCCGTAATTTTATCTGATATATATTACCATGACATTCCAGTAAGACTATGAAACAAAATGAAACATCTCACAGCCACTTCTGTCTGACCTTGAAAAGATATGGTCCCAAAACAGATCATATGACAAATTTTAAAATCATATAATTGATTCATTATATTTTATACCAACTGTTTTTAATGGGTGGAATATGCCTTCATTAGGACTATTTAGAATATTTGTGAAGCTAATCAACAATTTTTAAACAATAATTACAACTTGCTTTCTTGCTTCTATGTCTTACTTTAACATCTGTCCCCTGAAACCCCAATGTCTGATAAATATCGCTAAATCCACATGGAATTAGAAGGACAATATCGTAGTGTAGACCACCAAATTCCTACATGTCCGTGAGCATTCATTAAACTAAAACTAACAACATTGATAATACAATATGTAAATACAACTCTATTAGGAATATATATTCTGTAATTTTGAGAATAAAAATACATAACCAAGAAATACATAAATAGACATATATAACAAAATAACCAATCAGATTAACTCAAAGAGTAGTCATGTGTAGGGATCAAGGCATACATTTTTATATAGCATTTAGATTCAGAAATAAGAAAAAATGTGTTCTGTAAAGGTTCCCCTAGCTGACTCATCCTATAAACTGATAGTGTGATTTTCTCTTGGGAGAATAAACACTTTGCTAACTTTATCTCAAATTTACCACCAGACCAGAGAGGAAAGATTGCTCTAAGATGAAGAAACTAGTCTCTGAAAAGACTCTAAAATATAAACCATAGATTATGAATCCCAGTTGATTAGCTATATTTCTTCACACCACCAAAGCCATCTAAACATTTTGAATCTAAAGAAAATACTCCATGAAAAAGCAGTTGGCTCAAAACATCAATGAAAAACCACTTCTCCAGGAACATTTCTTTTATGTTAGAAATTATTATTTTTTGAAAATTTGAAAATTATAGAAATGTAAAAAAATAAGATACCGTTAATCATGCCTGGTAAAATGACTGATCAAAAATAGATAACAAGTGTTAGCAAGGATATGGAAAAATTTGAACCCTCATACACTGCTGGTACAGCTGCCTCAGAAAACAGTTTGATGGTTCCTCTAAATGTAAAACAGTTACCAGAGAGCACAACAATTTAATTCCTAGATATATACTGAAAAGAAATAAAAACATTTATCTCTATAAAATTTTATACATAAATGTTCAAGCAACATTATTCATAATAGCCCAATAAGTGAAAACAATCTAACTATCCATCAACTAATGTGGTAGATCAATAAAAGGGAATATTATTCAGCCATAGAAAGGGGTATAGTATTGATACATGCTACAACATGGATAAACTTTTGAAACATCATGCTTAAATAAAAGAAATCCATCACAAAGAATTATATATCATATAATTTCATTCATATGAAACATGCAGAAAAGGCAATTCTCTAGAAGTAGATAGTAGATTAGTGGTTGCCTAGGCCTAGAGGGCTTAAGGGTTAACAGAGACTGCCCGCTAATGGGTATGGGGTTTCTTTTGAGGGTGATGAAAATGTCCTGGAATTGATTATAGTGATGGTCACATGACTTTGTGAATATGTGGAAAAAACCCCCCACAAAACATTGAATTTCTCATTTTAAATGGTTGAATTCTATGGTATATAAATTACATCTTAATAACACTGTTTAAAAAAAGTAGATGATGTTATAGTAAATGGCCATTTCTTCCACCTTTTATTTTTTAAGAGAAAAACAGAGGTTTTTCTCAGAAGTGATTCACTACATCATTGAAATCGATGACTCTTCGAATTAACAATGTTACATTTTCTTCATGTTATCTCCAGTTAATACCAAAACACTTGGGATTAATAATCAAAACAATTTTATATATCACCCAGATTGTTCCAAAAATTAAGATGTTTAGCATCATGCAGCCAGAATGGAGAAGAAAACTAAAGATTTCCTGGGTGGTTCAGGATATTCCAGTGACTGGATCTCTGTTACCATAGGGAATTAACATGACTTTTGGTGGTGGTTGGTGGGGGGTGGGGGGGCTTCATCTGGATTTTTGTTTCCAGCCTAACATCAGAATCTGACATTATTTTTATCTCTTATGATGATTTGGAGATTTTTATTCCCAAGTCTTTAAAGGAAAACCAGTAAGAAGGAGAATAGAGTTATCATTATTATTTTTTTTTTAGATGCCTATTTGATTTGTTCCATTGTAACTTTTAGACAATCTGCAAAGGTACAAACTTGCAACATAAAGTCCAAGTGCTATTTGTGAACAGATAGCCAAGCTTCCATCCAGTAACAAAAGTGATCGACATATACAGAACTTATTGCCAATTTACTTTAAATAACTGGAATATTAGATTTCACTAGGATTTCTCCAGGAAGAATGGTCAGAAAAATCAGAAAATATATAGTTATAGTTGAAACAACAGAAATTACATTGCAGGTTGTTTTCTGAATATTTTAAATCCCTAAGTACCCTTGTACAGCCTGAATTTGAAAGTTAGCAACAGGTTAAAAAATATATATTTCTATTGGATTTAATGAAATAAATACATGGGATTGTTTAGAGGTAAATTTTATACTAAAAAAAAAAGACTGAGAGATACAAAAGTAAAACCCTCAGCATATGAATACCAATTTTTGCTGGCATGACCTAAGACAAGGTATTTAATCTTTATTCTTCATGTAAAAAAATGGATTTTTTTTTTACTTTACATGGATCTGATAAAATGCCAAATGAAATTAAACAGTCAGTATTAAACCCTCTATAATGGTCGCTGAAATGGGTCGAGCCTCCATTCAAATTATTCTAACCGTTCTTGATATCAGTTTTGTTTTTCTCTTCATACCAATAGCAGAGGTATGACATCCATCTAGAGAAATAAAGATGTTCTTAATAGTGTGAGATTAACATAAAAATGCAAGGCTTGCAAAATTCATATACATGTATATGTGTATATGTATAAGTCAAAAGTTAAATGGAATCCTCTGGAGGCTATAAAAGATGACATGTCAAAGAGTTTCTTTCCACTTTCAGGAGATTTAAACCCTACTTAATCTTTTGGGTACCACTTTAAAAGGAGCTTTGTAGATATGTAATTCACTTTTATACATTTCACCCATTTAAAGCATACAATTAGTTTTTAGTATCTTTAGTGTATGTGTAAACATCACTACAGTCACTTTTAGAACACTTCATAACCTCTAAAAGATCCAGTACCCTTTAGTGACACCCTCATAATCCCTTGTTCCCTTTCCCCATACTTCAGCAACCACTCATCTTTCTGTCTCTATAGATTTCCCTATTCTGGACTTTCATAGGATTGGAATCATGCAATCTTTCTTCTTCTGTGATTGGCTTCTTTTATTTAGCATGATGCTTTCAAGGTTCGTCCATCTTGTAACATGTAGCAGTACTTTATTTCTTTGCATACCTGAATAACATCCCATTGTATAGATACGCTGCATTTGGCTTATACATTCATCTGTTGCTAAATAATTCAGATTATATATTCTCCCTTAAGTCTATACAAAATCCCAAGAGGTTTATCCATTTTGATCCCTGGAAAACTGAAGTAACTTTGTGTATTGTAGTAAATTACTAAGTGGAGCCTGCATGTGGCCTTCTGCAGAACCTGCACTCTGTACATGTATGCTCTACCCCCTTAAACATGTTTATCATAGGTGGACCAATGGTTTCACTTCCAGGAATTTTTCAGCAGGCAACAATCAACTACTTACAGAAATATCAATATACAAGAGTTATTTATTGCATCATTTGTAGAAGTGAAAATTTGAGCTTAACTGTAACCATATAATAACTGTGGATGTGTTAAACCATGGTATATCAATGCTATGGAATATTATGCAGCCACAAAAATGGAGTTTTCAAAAAATGATACAGAAAACTGAGGAGACTATAGTCTTAAGTGTAAAGAAAAATTATAAAAAATACTATGTATAGTTATATACAACAGATCCAACTTTTTCATATGTTTACCATTTGTAAAATATGTATCATAATATCAACTTCATGGGGATATTGGGAAGATTAAATGTGTCAATATATGCGATGTGTTTAGAGCAGTATGTATACACATTTACCTGGTAGCCACAAACACACACACATACACACACACAGAGACAAATACCAAAGAATAAATAGATACACACAAAAATTCCCAGCAGAAAGATTGTGGATGAATGGGATTTTTAAAAAATATTTTTCTCTGTATTTTCCATCTATTCTATAAGAAGCACCAAAAGGTTAAAATTGGTGGAAAGAAATGTCTTAAAGACAAGTAGTAAAGCAATAAAACAAACAGAATCATTTTGTTTAATCTTTGTTTCCATCAGATTGAGGGGCAATTTGAACACAAGTAACCACTTCAGGTTTATCCTAGAACACAAAGGCGGCACCATAAAAATCATTCCACAACTCTATCTAACTTACATCCCTAAGTGTGAAAAAGTGATTTCTGTTTATAGACCGAGGACTGTTTTGAAAAGGAGATTACCAAAATGATCCCAGTAAAAAACCAGATGCTTAGTAATCTTGAAATGTACGGTAGGATATGTGACAGAGCACTTTTGCCACCATCAGATGTTGCTTATTAACCCCCCACCTAGCAAAGCACGCACTTAGACTGGGGAAGAGCCTGCAAAACTATTTTCTTCCCAGGAGACAATTTGTTCAGTATGTCAGTTGCAGAAGACAGTTTTCCAAAATCGCTTATATCCTCCTTTTTTCAATAGCTCATACTTAATTAACACTCTTTCCCCCTCCATTTTAAACCAATATAAGACAGCTGTCAAAAGCTGATTTAACTTGCCCTAAGTAATATTTCATTAGAAATTAAAAGCTTTTCTATCACTTTTGCATCCTGCAGATACAGAGAAAAGAAAAGAAAACCAAACCCGAAGAGGAATTCATTTTCACAGACCCACCTGCCTTTCAACTGCCATGCCAAAACTAATTCAAGAGGCACTTCAATGGTTCGGACTTCGGATGACGGGTTCCGCTTCTTTTTCTAAATATATTTTTAGTGTATTCTTATCTGATTATAAAATTAGTACAGGTATACAATTCCTTATCTGAAATTCTAAAAAGTCATAAATAAATAAAGCTCTGAAAACCAGAAGATTTTGCAACTCATTTTGTGGTAAAAGATGACCTGACCTGAACTGACCTAAAGCTGTATCAATGCCACTCACTGAGCCTATCCATATGTTTTCCTGTGAAATATGAAGGTGCTTGATTACAAGAGGCTGTCTCAGATCCCACGGAAGGTATAGGCTAATATAAAGTGTATGTACCACAGAAACATCCTCAAATTCAAAAACTTCTCAATTCCAAATCATATTCGGCTACATGGGTTTTGAGAAAGGGAATGGCGACCTATGCATTCTTATTGAAAAAACATTATATAAAAAAGCATGAAAAGGGGTGCCTGGGTGGCTCAGTTGGTTAAGCATCTGCCTTCAGCTCAGGTCATGATCCCAGGGTCCTGGGACTGAGTCCTGCATTGGGCTCCCTGCTCAGCAGGGAGTCTGCTTCTGCCTCTCCCTCTACCCCCTGCTTGTGCACGCTCTCTCTCTCTCTCTCTCACTCACTTGCTCTCTCAAGTAAATAAATAAAATCTTTTTAAAAGAAAGCATGGAAAGTAAAATTAAAATAAAACTGTTATGCTACTACCAGAACCAGCAAGTGTAAACATTTTGGTGAATGTTTTTACTGTTCTTTTCCTCGAGTTATATATACCTAAACATATATTACTGTATAGGTTTTATAACCTTTGTGACTTCTTGCATTATTTAATACTGTATCATAAACCTCTTTCATCATAAATATAGATCTACCACATTATCATAATGAGATATTGTATACATGTACTATAACAGATTTAACCCAACCTCTGGTTTTAGGTTATTTAGATATTTGAAATAAATATTTTAGGATATTTGTTTCAAAGTGGTCACAACTATAAGCCACACTGTGTTAAAGATCTTAATTTATTATTTTATAAGATAGATTTCAAGTGGGATTGTTAGGTAAGAGAACAGGACTATATTAAATTCTGACGCATATTTTTCAGACTGCCTTGCAGAAGCACAATACCAATTTACATCTTCAATTGCACTGTGAAACAGTGCTCCTTTTCTCACACCATCACCAGCACTGAGTTTAAAAATCTTTCAAATATTTAACACAAGCCATACATAGCGCCACCCCCCAAACAGTTTTTACTATATCATTACCTAGAAGGCTTGATTGTATTGGACAATAGACTTATCTAAGGAAAGTCATCTAGGGAGATAACCATCTAGCCTGTGTCCTATTCTGTACATTTTTTTAAAACACAGTCTATTTTATTTTTTTAAATTTTTTTATTATGTTATGTTAATCACCATACATTACATCATTAGGTTTTGATGTAGTGTTCCACGATTCATTGTTTGCGTATAACACCCAGTACTCCGTTCAGTATGTGCTCTCTTTAATACCCATCACTAGGCTAACCCATCCCCCCACCCCCCAAAACACAGTCTATTTTAAATGATTGTTACATAATATATTATCTTCTACTGGACTTCTAAAATGAGGGAATCATTAAAGACGATCTTTGTGTCCAAACCCTTCCAATAGCCAGACTTCATAATAAAATAATTTATCAAGAGTTTTATCAGATAGACTAAAACTACTACCTCCTATTTGTACCACAAAATTAATTCATGTTTTAAGACATGCAATGGTACAAAGCTCTCAGGAAAACATGCCTATGGGAGTGGGGGACAAGCAACTACTGGGGGGGAGATAAAGTGATAGAAGGTGTTTGTTCCTTAATTTACTTACTGCTTCACCTTGGTAAATCTTTCTGTGTCTCATTTTTTTTTTTTTTACAGATAAAATCTGATTAATTTAACCAGTAGCATAAGGTATTATGAGGATCAAATGAGCTATTATATGTGAAAACAATCAGTAAAAAGTAAGTGCATGATAAATATTAGTTGGATTTGTGTAAAAGTGAGTTCTCATGATTCTATTCATTCATTCAACAGATAGGTTTGTGTGTGTGTTTCCTCTTGTTCCAGGACTCTTCTCATTGATTTTGTTCTGTAAAACACACTTGGGGAAATACAGGTTCTGTTCAAATTGCTACTCTGCTATTCAATGACCTGTTTCTCTTCAAGTTCCTCACTTGCAAAGAGGGGATTTTAATGCCTATTTCAAAGAGTAGTTGTAAAAATTAAAAGATGTAATGTATTTAAAGAACAGAGTGTGGTATACATAGTCTGTGCTTAATCATCTTAATAGTGTTGGTGGTGAGTAGTCTAAATTCCCTCCTCACTGTCTTAAATAGAGCTGAAGCCATACAATACCAACTTACTTCCCTTTTGCTTCTTCTCATGGGTTCATGATCAAAGGTGCTGACTGGCCAGCCATTGTACCAGCTCAGGACAAGTTCAAAGTTTGAAAGGTAGGTGAGAATTAATGAGGTAGACCAATTCTCACCCACAAAACAAAACAAAAATTAAAAATATGTGTCTTCCTGAGGACAACCTGTTTCTTAATAACACAAATAATGAACATATGAAAAATAATGAAATATAGAGATTATGAGAGAATGTGCCATGATTACCAGAAAACCCCAAATAGAAATCTCACTGAATAAAGAGGTTATTTTAAAAATAGCTAGTCATGGGCGCCTGGGTGGCTCAGATGGTTAAGCGTCTGCCTTCGGCTCAGGTCATGATCCCAGCATCCTGGGATCGAGTCCCGCATCAGGCTCCCTGCTCCTTGGGAGCCTGCTTCTCCCTCTGCCTCTCTCTCAATCTCTGTCTCTCATGAATAAATAAATAAAATCTTAAAAAAAAAAAAATAGCTAGTCTTCTCACCAACAAAGAAAAAAAAAAATAAAAGCCTATACTTTCAACAAAGTACTTTGCTCTCCAAGGGAAATCTGATTTATAATTACATAATTATAATTTTTTTAAAAAACAATTTATTCTAAGTTAATGTTGAAACCCATTAGTTTTAAAATAACAAATTTTTATAGTGGTGTGTCTCTTATTCATAATGACTACATATTTGCCAACCATTATTTTATACTCCAAAACCATGATCATTGATATTTAAAGAGCCATGAATATATCATCAAATAAAGACCATAGTTGCTCAATTACCTGGTAAGCTTGAATGCACAATGACATTCAATCTAAATCATTACAGCAAAGAACAGTAAAGTGATTCTGGCATTCAAATGTCTTTTAAGTTTGAATTAGCTATCTTCATGGAAGAAAACAAAGCTGCAATTTATTTATGGAAATACTGCCCTTGAAAAGGCCAGGGGTGAATCCCCAAGGAATCACTTGCTCAACTAGTCCAAAAAATTGTTTTCACCCTTCTACTTTCTCATTCTGAACCACAATAGGATCAGTTCATAGGACAAAAAGGCAGTAACGAGGACTATCTCTATAGCTTGAATAGAAGAGACATAATGACTGAGTGAGCAGCAGTGGCATTATGGGAATTAGCCAGACCCCTTTGTGGATTGTGTTCCTAGTTTCAATAATTGTTCTTATGAGAGAAAGAAATGCAGTTCCTTGAACCTAAAAATGTCTAGTCTGTGTTTGTGTAGGTGATATCACCTGCCCTCCTGACATTTTGGCATTTGGATTTGCTCATGCAGCTAGATACGATTGCCAGTTGTGTGAAAAATGCATTCTGAGTAATTGCTAGGTGTGAAAACCAGCTTTAGTATTTTAAGACTGTTAAGATGGAAGTACTCAATTCTTTTACCTAAAAAATCAATATGCAAGAAGCTACCATGTAGTTATCATCTTTGATAAAATGGATAGTGGCTAAATAATAAATTTTTATTTTATAAATTTGACTTCTATATTAAAACCTCTTCCCCAAGTTTTGCAGAAGAATTTTGAAGCATGCTGTGACAGAGACAGTTCAAGTGATTTTTAATATTCCATAGAAAAATGAGGGAGTTTAGGTATAGAAAAGTTGTAGAACTGAAGCCACAATATATTCAGAAATTTTCCTACTGTGAAATTTTCCTAATAATGTGAAAATTAATAGGAATTAAGGTGAAATTTTCCTCATAATTAAATTATCCCTAATTTAGAAATATTCAGCCTTAACTTCTTTTCAGTTGAGATCGTTAGGTTTATTGATAACATCTAAAACTATTAGGCATCCAGATTAGGTTTAAGGGAGTTAACTCCACTTCTCATAATGTTTCCCTATCTATAATTACTATAGACAGAAAGAAGGACAAGGAAATAGGCTGAAAGATGTAGTCAGCTTAAGAAGCTGTTAACTATGTAAGCAGAACCAGCATGGGTGAGGGCTGGCAGTTTCCACAGGAGGAAGGAATGTGAGAGGATCAGGCTCAAGGCAGACAGAATTCAAGGATGGAGTCAAAAGATCTTTACCCCAATGATTTGATGGGAATGGTCCCAAAAAGGAAGAGAAGATAAAAATACGATGCTCAAAGCCAAAACTCACTTCTGTTAAGTGGAAAAGACCTCTCACTTCATTGGGCAATAGAAAAAACAGTTTTTATTTCCTAAAGTTGTGTGAACAAAATTTAAAAAGTTGTTTATATTTCCCATTCCTTGGGGCTTTGTGGCTTATTCTTGTTCTTAGGAGTTCTAGCATACAATTTGAGGAAAGGATTTATTCTTCTCTTCACCCTGAGGATGATGTTCTAAGAGATATTCTCCCTTGTCCATGAATAGAGGTTTAATTCATGGCCAGAACTCTAAGTGCCCTGCCTAGACAGGCTTTGTAGCACACCACACAATAGCAGCCCTTCCTATAATAGAATAAGAGGTTAAAAGTCATGAGGCAATTGCTAAGAAATTTAATTCCAGTATTAATGATTAACCAATTCTCCCTCCTCAAAAATACTAGCTCTTTTGAGCTCC
The DNA here is from genome assembly GCF_011800145.1 of Mirounga leonina. Classification (NCBI taxonomy): domain Eukaryota; kingdom Metazoa; phylum Chordata; class Mammalia; order Carnivora; family Phocidae; genus Mirounga; species Mirounga leonina. The sequence continues at coordinate 59,941,017 of NW_023270305.1, forward strand.
CAAAATCATTTACTTCAAACATCCTCTACTGCAATAAGAACTTCATTAGTTTCAATTCAAAAATGTACTATAACAAAGGACATAATCTATTAAATAGCACAGATAAGTACTGGTTTATAGTTATGTCATGAAATTGCCAGCCCCTTCCCCTTGTATTCTCCTTTTCTACCATTCCAGGCTGAAGTCAGAGGCCTGGCTTCTGAACTTTGAGGTAGACTCAGGAAAGGTGTTGCTTTCATGAGGTAATACGCAGATGGAAATATTCTCATACCTTCAACTGCCTGGGCCAAATGTTTACTGTTCACTCCGAGGACATGATTACTGTTTTGCTCACTGCTACCAACTAATGGAGTTGTGAGGTCAGCTATTCGTTGGACCACAGGCAGGAGAGAAAGTTTGTATTGGCTGCTGTCACCATTTGCAACATCAGCTGATGTCAGGGACCAGTTAGAATAACCAAAAAGAGTTTAGAGGAGCAAAAAAGAAAGAAAGAAAGAAAAAAAATTGCTTTTACTGAGACATCTGCACTGAGAACCAGAACCATTTATCTTCTGGTGGATAGGTCCCCTTAGTTGCTTAGAATGAACAAATGTCTCTATGGTTTTATGGGTGAGCTACTTTTTGAAAGTGATCATGCTAAAATAATGTTGCCAAATTTGAATAATTATTGAATTTCAAGTTGGTCAATTAGCTATAGTATGAATTAGAATGTTTGACATGCTATGACCCTTCAGAAATTTTATCATTGGTAAAAATAATGCACAGGAAGTGTTATATCAAACAACCCAATTAAATATTGGGCAAAGGACCTGAGTAGCCATTTTTCCAAAGAAGACAAACAAATGGCCAACACGTATATGAAAAGGTGTTCAACATCACTAATCATCATGGAAAAAGAAATCAAAACCACAATGATATATCACCTCATACCTGTTAGGATGACTATTATTAATAAATAAATAAATAAATAAATAAATAAATAAATAAATAAATGGTAAGTGTTGCCAAGGATGTGAAAAAAAAAAAAAGAACCCTTATGTACTGTTGATGAGAATGTAAACTGGTACATTTCATGAAAAACAGTATGGAGTTTCCTCAAAAAACTGAAAATAGAACTACCCCAACAATCTCTCTTTTGGGTATATACTCTAAGGAAATGAAATCAGTACCTTGAAGAGACAGCTATGCTTCCATGTTCATTGAAGCAATAGTCATAATAGCCAAGATATGGAAATGGCCTAAGGATTCATCAACAGATTAATGGATAAATTGTTATAGATAGATGATAGACAGACAGACAGATGGAAGGAAGGAAATCCCATCATGTCCAACAATGCAGATGAACATGGAAGACATTATGCTAAGTGAAACAAGCCAGAAACAGAAAGAAAAAATTCATGATCTAATTTATATGTAGAACCTAAAAAATTTAAATACATAGAAGAAGAAAGTAGAAAGCAGGTGGAATGGATAGGGGAAATGGAGAGATGTGAGTCAAAGGGTGCAAAGTTGCAATTATGTAGGATGAATAAGTATACATATCTCATGTACAATATGAGGACTATAGTTAAGAATACTGTATTGAATACGGGATTCTAAGAGAGTTCATTTCAGGCACTCTCTTCTCTCTTTCTCTCTTTCTGTCTCTCTCACACACAGATGTGTGTGCACACGAACACACACAGAATAGTAACTATATAAGAAGATATGTTTAGCCCAAGTGGTGTATACACACACACAGTGGAATATTATTCAGCCATTAAAAAGAATGAAATCTTGCCATTTGTAACAACATGGATGGAGCTAGAGAGGATTATGCTAAGTGAAATAGTCAGAGAAAGACAAATACCATATGATCCATATGATTTCATGCATATGTGGAATTTAAGAAACAAAACAAACACGGGGGGGGAAAGAGACAAACCAAGAAACAGACTCTCAACTATAGAGAACAAAGTGATGGTTACCAGAGGGGGGAGGGGCAGAATGGGTTAAATTGGTGATGGGGATTAAGAGTACACTTACAGTGATGAGCACTGAGTCATGTATAGAGTTGTTGAATCACTATGTTGTACACCTGAAACTAATATAACATTGCAGGTGAACTATCCCAGAATTAAGATTTTTAAAACTAAGAATTAGAAATTCATTAAAAATTAAATACATTTTCTAGTTTAAAAAGATAATTAGCGTGACTGTACTAATTCATTCACTATGTATATGTATATCAAATATCATGTTATACATCTCAAATATATATAATTTTTATTTAAAACATTTTAAAAGGGTTATATTTCACTAGTAGCCATCACTTTGCTGCTGCTTTTCTTCTCCATTTCACTGCCCTCACATCACAGTCCCACATTCTGAACAATGTGTAGTTCCTCTGACATAAAATATGTAGGAAGCTCCTAGTCTAGACAGCTACCACTGTAATACCAAGCTCCTTTATTGCACACAGTCCTTACCTGACTTTCTCATAATTTATCATTAACTAGTCTTCTGGCTCATATTTCTAACCCATACTCCTATTTGCTTGCCTGTGAGCACCTAGGCTCTCTCATGAGAATTGTCTGAATTTTTCAATCTAGTCTACTTAGCTTTGCTTCTACCTCCAAAGAAACTCAAGGTTCACTCTACTTAGTAGATGGAAGAAAGAAAAACAGTAGCTTATCAAACAGCACTCTCCCATTATCTATATCCATTAGGTATCCAGACACTTGTTACAGAACTCAAAAGAAGGATGGAAATTTTAAATAGACCTGGGTGGGAAAACATGGGCTTAGATACTGCTAATATGTTTCATCTGAACCTCACAAGTTCAGTAAGAGATCAACAATTCTTAAGACAGCCTAGAGCATTTATACCTTTATAATACAGATCAACATCTAGTCCATCAGTCAGATTATATGAGCAAATGAGAAAATGTTACTTGATTCTATTGTTATCACTTCCTCAAAGGCAACTGAATTTTAGAGTTATAAAAAAAAATCTTGCTGAAAAGCACTCGAGTACTTTTTAAAGTCTTTGTGCTTAAAAAGAAAGAAAATCTCACTTGGGTTTAGGTCAGAAAGCTAAAGAACAGTTGAGGAGAAATTAGAACCAAGTATTTTCTCTTCTCTTTTAAGCAAAGTAATTGTTAAACACACAGACACACACAGACACACACAGATACACAAACACTCCGTTTCTTCCATATAAAGACAAACCTGGAGATTCTTCCACGCGGCCACTCTTCTATGTAACACCCACACTCCAGGCCCAGCCTTTTCCAGTATAGTTTCCACATCTGGCAGTTCTCCTACTGTTGTCAGAACCTTCAGAAGACAAAAAGCACTACCGCCAGTTAGAAATGGCATCTTAATCTTAAATCCCAGAGCCCACAACCATCAGATGAATCCAGTTTGAAGATCAATGTTTTCAATCATCATCACCTGCTATCTCACCCAGATTCCAATTTGTTTCCTCAACATGTCTTTGTTGTTGTTGTTTTTTTACTAAGCTTCTGCCTTCTTGTATATGACCTATTTGGGGATTTTCTTTACATAGCTCACTTCTTTCTTGACTGCATATTACGTGAAAACAAAAGAAATGCAGAGAGTAAGTTATCATGTAACCTCTTTAACAAAACAGTAGTAGGCAACGAAGGATATCATCTGGCACAGAGGCGATCTTATAAGTTTCTCTCCGATATGAAGTTCTGGGAATTATATCTAGACTAAAATCCAGTATTGAGTCTATACCCTGAAAGTTATATATTCCTTTCAACAATTGAGGCTTGAGGAGATTTTACGTAAACATCTTTTTATTTCTGAAATCAAATATTTCCTTCTTCAGAACACCGTGCTCCAGGGATGCCTGGGTGGCTCAGTTGGTTAAGCGTCTGACTTGGGCTCAGGTCATGATCACGGGGTCCTGGGATTGAGTCCCACATCGGGCTCCTTGCTCCGCAGGGAGCCTGCTGCTCCCCCTGCTTGTGCTCTCTCTCTCTGACAAATAAATAAATAAAATCTTTAAAAAAAAACAAAACACCTTGCTCCAAACCTCATGGCTCCTCTTTCTAAGAACATTATTCTCCCCAACACCCAAGATAAAAATTATGGACTCAAAGGTGACTGCTAGTTCCTTGCCTCCTAAGACATTGTAAAGTCTACAATTCTACTATACAGCATAACTTTCTACCATCTCCTCCCCTACTTCAGATCTCCCAAGATCTTCGGAATGTCTAAAATCTAAGTGACATCCAGTATTTTCTATGTTCTTTTCCAGTCCTGTCTTTCCAATCTATTTAGGGAGCAAATGGCTATGTTATTTCTTTCGTCTGGGCCTTGGCTCTTCTGCCCAGAATACCTACCTCTATGTTTTCCATTTGCTCAACTCTCATTCATCCCTCAGGCAGCAGTACAAATACCTCTATGCTGAAAATCCTTCTTCTGTTTCCACAAATGAAACAACAATCATCACTTCCTCCTCTGAATTCGTATATTCATAATCATTCCCTCTCTTGTTATTCATCTATTACCTATATTTTTTCTAGTAGACTATAACATCCTTGAAGGTAGAAACAATGATCAATTCAACTTCATTTTTCCATCATCTTCTGGAACGTAAATGGATATTTAAAACATTTAGGTAAAAAAAAATACGTTAACATTTTAGGGCTAACACTTTGATAAATTGGTCCTTGATGCTGTCTAAGTAATAAATGGGTCCACATGGGCATGGAATAAATCATCACAGCCAGGTGATGGGATTTTACTGTTTTACATTATTGCCATTTACCTGGTCACCTTTGTCATAAATGCCCCTGGCTCTACTCTAAATGGATCAGAAAGATGTAAAACCCCTCCATTGAAAAGGGACACTTAAGGTTCAGACTGGCATGAAATTCAAATAGGTTAAGGCGACAAGTAAGGAGGCTTATTTCTTCTATCACAAGTCCAGTCATATGACCGCCTCATTAATGCATGAAGTTAGCTTGAAACTGCTTTTTCAAGTGGAATGTTATTCACTGTGGACCTTCAAGGTCCGTACTCAAGTAGCTGTTCACACACCTGGTTCACACATGATGCAACTTTCTTAATCCCTCAGAAATGACCAGCCAACAGTAAATTAATAAATGAAAAGTTTCTTTTAACAGGTTTTTGCATTCATTTGCAAGTTCAGTGAACACTGAAAAATCAATTACAGAAAAGAAATTTAAAGTAAAATTGGGAGAAAAGAGTATAAAATGGTGCATTTTTGATTAAATATAACATAAAAGCAGGAGGAATTAAAAAAAGAAAAAAACCTCACTTGGCAAGAGCTCTTCCTCTTGTAGCCCTGCATTCTCAATCAGAGAACTGCCAATGGCTATTTGAAGAAGAAAAACAGGAAACGGAGCTTTTCACAAGAAAAAAATAATATTTGTCAAGGGCAGTTTATTACAGAATGTCATTTCCAGATGACTCCCTTGAACAGAGTAATAAAAATGATTTTAAAAATTAAATAGAGTCCTTGAAGACAAATATAAGACTTTGTGTGAAGGCAGACTACCAAGAACCGGGGCTCACCTTCAGTCAAGGATATGAACTAGAGGAAAATAAAAGCCATATAGGAAAAAAGAACATCAAAGCCCAGTGATATTCATTGGCAAACACCGAAGGTTTAACTAGAAATATGTTTACTATTTTAATGCATCAATAATGATTTCTGAGTCTTGCTTATATTAATACACTTTTGTGTTGGCATCCTGCACCAGAACTTTCAATTCAGAGAAAATAATAAACTTTGAAAAGTTTATTTTCCTGAAAGCCAAAGAGCAACAGAGAGACAGAGGACGAGAGAGAGACAGAGACAGAGAGAAACTGCAGTCTAGCAGGAACCAAGATGCTCTCTTGCAAAAGCATAATGGTTTGCTTGCAAAAGAGAAAAACAAAAAGTTGCAAAGTAATAAGTTAACATCTGCTGGAAGGACAGAGACAACTTCAGGTCAAGGAAACTTAATCCCTGGTAGATGAACAAAATTGTGTCCCCCACCCCCACAAATTCCTATTTGAAGCACTAACTCCCAAAGTGACCGTAGTCAAAGGCAGGGTCTGTGAGGAGGTGAGAAAGGCTAAATGAGGTCTTAAAAGTGGCGTCCTAATCCAATGGGATTGGTGCCTTTCTAAGAAGAGGACGATCTCTTTCTCTCTCTCTGCCCCCCACCCCTGCATCTGCTATGTGAGGACACAAAGGGGAAGGTGGCCATCTGCAAGCCAGGAAGAGAGCTCTTACCTAATCGGCACCCTGGTCGTGGACTTTCCCAGTCCCGGAACTATGAGAAATTATTGTTGTTTAAGCCACTCAGTCCACGGCACTTTGGTACGGCAGCCCAAGCTGACCAATACATCCAAGTAAACTGTCAACTTGAATCTAGCCTTAAGAAGAAAGAAATTAGATATGTTTCCACCCATTCAATAAATGAATATTTATCAAGCTTATTCACAATCACTGTGCTAGGTGCTAGAATTTCAGTGATAAATGACAGAGCCATGTACCTTATCTTTGGGAGCTCAGAGACGAGTTGGGACCAAAAAAAAAAAAAAAAGATATTATTTAAATAATCATCAAAAAATGTAATTACCAACTATGACAAAAAGCTTTAAAGAAGAACTAAAAGGACCTGTGGGGCCTGATTCAGTGTGAGTGGCCAGAGCAGGCTCCTCTGAGGAAGTAACATTTGAGGTGAGAGAGAAAAAAAATCAGTGTTAGTTGACGTGGCTAAAGAGAGGGAGAAAGACCAGGGCAGGGCTGGCTGAGGGACAGCGGGCTAAGCTGGGGAAAAGGGCCGTGCAAAGGCCCTGCATGTGAGGCTTGCTCTTCCTTATGGATTCTGTGCCTCAGTATTATGTATTGAAGTATGCGAAATAAAAGCTTCTGTGAAAGTATTGTCTGTGCCAGGAGAAACAAAGTGCCTTTTTTTAAAGGGGGAAGAAAATAAAAACAATCTTAAAAATCATCAGTGATATTGTGGGGATGCCAAGATGATGTGACCTATGAGGCAGTGGGTAGCATTTGGAGATGGTGGCTGGACACACAAACGAAGTGAATTCCTTCAAGTTTCATTGCTCTTTCCGAGCTTCTTAACCCAAGTGGCCTGTGATGTTGCCATGGGAACAAATCTCAGCCAAAGAAATCAATGAGTTAAAAATAAGAGTGAGAACAATGGTAACCAACTTGATTTGCCCCAGTGTCCGACCTCTCCAGAACATGACTCAGTGTGGCTGGGGAAAGTGAGAGAAGAAATGAAGGTTCCACCCCAGAGAGGGATCTGCTTGGCCCGACTTTCTCTACGCCAAGCTACATAATCCACTGTCCCTGCTAAGTGAATAAATTGGAACAGTTCCTTCTCAGGCTCCGATTGGCTCCGATTACAGGGAGCGGGAGTGGGATCATGCAAGGGTTTCTTCGCTGAGTGAGGCAGATTTTATGAGAAGGAGCTTTTAGGGGAAACAATTATCCAAATCTAGTACAGTTTTACACAAAGCCAGACATGTATGCTCTTAGGGAACCTTTTAATTCTGCCAAACAAAGATTAAAAATAGAGCTCTGAATATACCACTGAAGCATCATTCATTTAGTGTGAAGTTTTATCTATCTGTTCAAGGTCAGATACACCATTTAGGGGTAACGCTGAAAGTTGAGTTAGTCCTTTAAGCCTTAATATGGGGCAGTTTCTTAGATCCTTTCCTGAGGTTTTAAGGGGAGTAGGATAATTTGGGGGCACTTGGCTAATGAGATTTAAAGGTATAAAGTAAACAAAGGCCAAGGAGGTATACACTGTCCTCATACAGTCAGTAATTTGAAGAGAGGCAGGCCTGATTCTATCCCCCAATATCCTCAGCTTTATCTTCTCCCAGTCCTGGCCCTCCTGATGTATTCTTTAAAAAACAATCACATGGAAGCTTTTGCATCATGTGTTTTGTTCATAGACCTACTTTGAAATGATAACTTATTTTACTTGGAGGAACAGAACTACAGTTCCTTTTATAAAAGTCAAAACAGTACTTATTGAAGACTCTATTGCCTCTGCATCTGAAGCATCCAAAGAAAGAAGTGGTCTGAGGGAGAAATCAAGTTTCAGCAGTTTTATATGCAGTTTATTGATTAACAGCAGAAAGTAAAATAGGGCCCGGTCTCTGAAAATGAACACCCAAGAAAGCCAAGAGGCCACGTGCAGAGTGGCAGCAATGCATGGCAGATCCGCTCCACGCCTACGCATTTCTGTCTGCACATGACAGGATGAAAAAATGAACATTTCCTCTCAAACCAATGACCAGAAGATATCCACGAAGGCCTCTGATTTAGCATCAGTGTATTAAGTACTTGAAAAATAGGTCATTAAGCTAAAGCAAATCGGCACATGGAATGACATGGCAAACACAGATGAAAAGTGAGAATTTACTATTTGTGGGGCCTGACTTCTTATTATCACTAAAATAATTCACTGCTTGTGAGAAGTTCTCAGCAGTGTACTAGATAAGGATTAAGGAGAATTACCTGATCATTTGGCTTGTCATCAGCCCAGGATGCCATTGTATTCAGTATAGATCTGATTCCTCTTTCCTTGCCCTGTCTTCAGAAAGAAAGCAGGTGAATTAAGTCAAGCAGGCAACTTAAGACTTCCTTGCCATGTGGGTTGACGAACTTCTTTATCCACTTAGAACATGATGACGTTCACCCTTTAAAGGCAATGCTTTATTAAGGCCTGGCTATTTCCTATTATACTAGCTATATCTGTGCCCTTTAGAAAAATCACTCTAAGCTTCAGAGTTTTTACCTAAAAAAGGATGTAGATAATGTTTAAGTGTCCCAATAGATAAAGTATACACCCCAAATTTTCTTTTATGGCAATTACTGTATTTTGAAAGTAAATAAATGCACGCATGGATACACATACACAAACCTTTTGTGCTCAAAGGAATTTTAGGTTGAGTAGAAGTTCTATATCTTAAATGTAGTGATGGTTATATAGGTTATAATTCAAAACTCACTGAACCGTACTCTTAAGTGGATGGATTTTATTATATGCTAATTATACCTTAATGTTGATTTTACAAATGAAAGCAAAAGAGTACACACCAAAAAAAAAAAGATAGTTCCATTTCTAATTAGGGCTTATTAATATCAGATACATGAAAAATAATATCTAAAATTATTCTCATTTGCAAATTTTCAGTTGTTCAAATTTTAGGCATAATTTCAGCCGTATATATGTTCTAGATTTTAGGAAAGCACATAATAAATTTTTTGTACCCTCAGTAGAAGCTCCAAAAATGTTCTTTATCTTCCTTGAATAGGGTTTCTTCCACTTAGGAAAGTTAGATACATTCAAAAGTGCCTAAGAGTTGCAAAACACAAAACACAATGTTTGGAGTGATGTGCAAAGTATTAAAATTGGTCCTTACCTTTAGAATCCTGTAACTAACTTTAGATATGTGCTATATGTGCACTGGGCATACAAGTTACAAAATATTAAATAACAAATGAACTGAGTGGTACAGGCAGTAAGCATACAATGGTGTTGTTTAGAAAGGAATAATCAGTGAGTTTAGAATGGCAAAGCAGGAGAGGCTCCATGGTGGTATGTGTACATGGGAAAAGTGCCAAAGACTACATAGGGGTGTTTTCAAGCTCTGGGAAAAACTATGACTATGAGTGAGTGTACAGAATTTCCCAGAATGAAGAAAAAAGGGAAGGTAGGATACTTTGAGCTTAGCAAAGAGAATCAAAATAATAATATTCAATCCAGCCAAACCATATTGCCTGTGCTTTGAAATTGAAACCTACATACCATTAATGAAAGGTGATGACAAAGAACAAAAATAAATTCCAAGTTTTTTATTGGATTTTATTCTGTTACTTACTATAGTACCTCAGGAACTGAAAAGAGAACCTGTTTGTTGAATATCTCCAGAAAAAAACCCTTATTTTCTAATGTTAGAATGCATAATGCAAGGGACAGAGATTATTTCAGCTTTCTTTTATTCTCGGGCGCCACAAAACAATCCCACAATATTAGCAAATGAATAATTTATTTAATGTATATGTACACACCTGTTCTCAGAGTGATGCTGACACATTTACTTACTGTAGGGGGAGGAAAGATTTATAAAACAAATCTCTACAGGTATCTGTGGTCCACAGACTTTTTTATTGTTGTTCTAATTGACAAAATCCCTTCATCCACTAGCTTACTATAGAAAAACTGTTGCGTGCATGTTTTTGTTTTTTAAAGCAAAGTAATAAGAATAAGGGGTAAAATCTGTTTCAGAGGAAAGATCTCTCCTCCCCTCCAAATTAGCATCTTTCTTTACCATTTAGTTTCAAAACATACTGAGAATTTAAACATTGGCATATGGAGGCCAAACTACTACTTCTTTTAATTTAAGGCTAAGTTAAAAGTGGTAGCTTTGTTGTGAGAACTAAATGCACTCCTAACATTGAACCCCCAAGATTAGGCGGACTAACCCACCCAGTGTCTCTCATAGTCAGAGGAAGCAGAAACTACCCGTGGAAAAACCAAACAGCTTGTCCTCCTAGTGGGCAGCTTTACTTTAGTCCTAAAAGGAAGAAGTGGTAGCTCTGAGCTGACGAGGTAACAGCAGATATGCCTCTTTTTTTCTTCCCAATTTTACTAATCAGATAGGTCATTCCACTGCCCCTGGGTTGAAGTGAGTAAAGGGACAGGCAGATTCTGAGTTTCTTTTATAGGCAGGAAACATGAAGAATGAGGAGTAAGTGTTCCCCATAAAATTCCCCTACTTTTTTCTTCAAAACCCATTAAGCTTTTCATAAAGCAGGAGTGTGGCTGTACTCTTTGGGAGAGGAGACCAACAGTCTGTCAGGGAAATACATTAGACCGCCTCTCCATTACCAACCACTGCTCTTTAGGAATCATCCTGGGACCACCGATACGCACTTTAGATTTCGCTAAAATTGAGGAGAACAAAGTTATCATCGAGATCAGCTCCAAGGCCCCTCTGTACCCAAGGGTAAAAATCCATTTCCTATTTAGTTTGCCATCCCAACCACAGTATCCAACTAGCATTCCAGAAGTTCTGCAAGGACACTGAACACATTCAGATAATAAAAATACCCACAAATAGGGACATCCCAATGTGAATAAAAAAACACTCTCCCATTATCAAATTCCAAGGGAGAATGGTTAAATCCACTTGGAAGTTAAAATCCCCAAATATTAAAGTTCCAATGCCTTACTATTTAGATTCAAATCATTTTGCCCTTTGGTGTGTAGTCCAAACCTCCAAATTTTTAAGTCCAAACCCCATCATTTTCAGCAAAACGTTGGTGGTGTGAAACTGAGTTTCTTTAAGCGTTCTCAGAAAAGAGATGATGTTCCTTTGGGATCACAAATTGCAATGCCAGTTCTCGGGTATAGTTGGGTGTTGAGCACTTTAGGGCGTGAATGGGCATGCGTGACGATGAGGCACCGCTATCCCCAAGTCGTGGTGGCGAGTTACCCCGAGTCCCAAGAGTGATTATGCCCAGCAAAACCACATTCCCAGCCACGCATACTTAATGTTGGAGCGGTCACAGCAAAGGGAGGTGGAGGTCTTCACGCTCTCAGCCTTGCCGAGTTACCAGTCGCTGGTTGGTGCCCCAGCGTCTGCGGTCCCACACAGAGGCCCGATCAGAGAGGCCAGACGTCCCCTGCAGGCTTCACGGTGCCCCGATCGGTGAGGCCGGCCCGCTCCCGCCGCCGCGGGCACTTCTCCCGCCGCCCTGACGCCGCATCCCACCTGCTCTGGGGCCGCCAACTGTCGCAGCGAGCCCTAGGCTGCCGGTCCACATCCCGCTACTTTGACCGCGAAGCTGCAGCTTTGAAGAACTTGGCCCGAGTTTTCCTCTCCAATCCCGTGAGGACAGGGCACACGCTGAGATACCCACGAGGCCACAGGTCAAGGCGGTGCCGCACCTTCCCTCAGGCTATGGAGGAACCAGAGCTCAGCGACTGCGAGGGCGGCAGAAGGCAACGGATTCTGCGTCGCACTTGGAAACTCGTGTGAATCAGTCACTACTGGAACTGCACAAACTGGCCGCCGACGAAAACGACGCTCACATGTGTGACTTCTTTGAGGTTCCCGGCTGAAGGAACAGGCAGGTGAAAGCCATCTACGAATTGGGTGGCCTTGTAACCAAGCTGCACCAGAGGGACGTGCCCCCTCCCTGTCCTGGCCGTGTCCCCGCATGTCCCCCTGCCCCCCCCCCCAAGCTCCAGCCCCCACCCTGGAACCTGGCTTGGCCAAGTGTGACAAGTGCACTCTGGGAACTAAGCCTAGGTTGGCTTCCCCACCACTGTGGGGTGACTATGGTCACCAAAGTAGTGGGTGCATATCGAGCTTACATTTGCTCTTTCAGTAAGTTGTACCAGAACATTTACTTATGCTTTATCATTTGTACCATTTCGTCACATGAAATAATTTGGTCCCCTCTCCTCCAAACCCACAAACGAACAAACAAACCCAGAACCTGATTCATTTTGTTTCATTGCATACACCATATTTGGAAGAAGGAAGTGGATGGGGGAGACCTTGTTTCCCATGCTGCATGTATTTCTTAAATTTGTTAATGTCCATTTCCTCCTGGACATGCATGATTTCTGAATCCTGGTACTTGAATAAATGTGAACTCTATCTAATGACATGCTGGTTTTTAATTCATTATTATTATTATCTGTTCTTTTCTGTTATCTTCTTTTCTTCCCTTTTCAGTTATTGCCACTACTTCTTGAGATACATACTTAGAGCTAAGGCTTTCACCACATCTCTGCATTTGGGTTAACTGCAAATCACCCTTTGCAGATTATAGAAATTGCTGTTGTTGCTTCTGAAGCTTGTGCTTAGGGAAGTGTTTCTCAAAGTGTGGTCTCCAGAGCTGCATTATCAGCATCACTGGGAATTTGCTAGAAATACAAATTATGGGCCTAATGGAAGCATCTGAATCAGAAACTTGGGAGATGAGGCCTAGCAATCTGTAAGTTAGCAGGTCCTCCTGGTAATTCTGATGCATATGCAAGTTTGAAAATCACTGCTGTCTTGTAGAAGAGGCTGGTAAACATTTTCTGTAAAAAGCAAATGGGCTATATACCTTCTCTGTCACAACTACTCCACTCTGCCACTGTGGAGAGAAAGTCACCTTAGACTAATCAGTGTGGCTGTGTTCCAACAAAATTTTGTTTACAACAATAGCCTGATTTGACCTGTGGCTATAGTTTGATGACCCGTGTCCTAGGGGATAAGAATAGAACAATACAGTCTTATATCCCTCAGGAGACTAACTTTCTTCCATTCTTCAAGTCCATCTAGCTGTGAAACATGTTCTCTCAGGGCATAATACCACCCAGAATAGTTCAATCATCTTGAAATATATCCACTGATTTTTGAGAATTATTCATTCATTCATATGAACACACACACACACACACACACACATATATATATACACACACATACACATATAGCTGCATTAAAGAGATAAGATTAATTACCCCCAACAGTTTTTCCTTGGCTCTGAATATATGATAGGATTTGGAACAGTCATCTGGCATTGACATTAAACTAGATTTTGTAAACTGTAAATCATAGTATTATAGGAATTTGGTTTTCTTAATGTTTAAATGTAACAAATATTTTATACCCACCAATACCAAGGACACAAATGAAGATTCTCTTTTTTCTCTAATATAAACTTCACCACAGTTAGGAAGAGCCCATGTTTTTAAATCAAACTGTGGTCACACAACCTATTAGAGGCCTGTCCAGGCCTCTATAGCTAAGAAGCTTTGCTCAAGCAACTCTGTGATTCCCATGTATCTTTGCTGAGAACACTCATATGAGCTGTGTGCTTTTGCTGGGACTCTCTGGCTTTTGCCAGACCCTTTTGTGTCCTTGGTTAAGGCCTACACACTCTTATACAATTAAGCCAAACTTAGTCTAGCCTGCAATGGAGGGAAAGTGGTAACCAATAAAAATTGATAATAAGCCTCTAAAACCCCCTAAGGTCAGAACATTATGGTGACATAAGAAAGCCAAGGGTCCAAAGATACAGTCATGATCCCACCAAAATCTTCTCTAATATACTTTTCCTCCAGAATTCTACTCCTTGTTCTTAATGCCTCTAGCCAATGCACCAAATGCTGAAGCCTCTTAGGGGACTTAATAAACAGCTTCCCTCCCCCCATTCAAGTTCTAAACACATGGAAAATTAATGTAGAGAGTAGCTATCTATCTTATTTCTTATAAATGCAGCATCAGAAAAATTAGCTTGGGTGTCAGAGCCTAGTGGGCTTTCTAACATTGATCCCCAGAACTGGGCAAAGTTAGACAGAGTCTTGATACCTGAAGACTGGGGAAGACCTCCCCATGCTCACACCCTTTCCCCAAGGAGATGGAGCCTTCTCCTGGTGGAGCAACAGGTACTCGCTGCCTCTAGTCAGCTCCTCTAAAAGATCACTCACTGCTGAGCTAACATAGCCTGTTTCTTCCTAAATTTACCCAACAACTAAGTCACTTCATGCCATCTGTGGCAGAATGAGTAAAAGGATAAAGAATAGAAGGAGTTAAATCAGTTGAACTCTCTCCCCATGGGGTGGGGGGCGGGCAGTGGGGTATCAGGAGTGAGAAGTAAATATCTCATCTTAACAGAAGTTAGTTAGACAAGGAAGATGTGTGTGAGACACGGCTCATTGTCAACCATCAGTGTGATTGTCAAACCTATTTTCAAAATTTTCCCTATGAAATGAGCCCTGATTTTACAGGTAGGATGATGAGATGTTTTGATCTTAGGAAGGGAAGCTCCTACACAGGCCAAGAAACAACGGTTCAAATCAGTCACAACGTTCCTATTCCACTTAAATTGAAATCAGTCTAGGGGTGGGCAAAGACCCTCTAGCCAATGAGAAGTAAGATAATATTCTTACCCCTTGAGGACTTTCTTTCCCTGATAAAAATAAAAATATCAATTGGAAAGTTTTTTTCCCAGTCCTTCTTTCTTGATGTGGCTGCCTGGAAGGGCATGAACCCTATTTTGAAGAGGAAGACAAAGTCTGACATTTTAAGCTGAATTATACCTGGAATGATTAATCCTATTGATTGACTTATTGTTAACAAACTCCTTAGTGAGTTTTCTGTCACTTCTGCTTAAAGCATTCCTGATACGGATGAAAGCAATATATTCAACTACTTAGACCCTATTGTTGTTCAGTTTACTATCTCTAGACTTGACTTAAAAATCCATAAACAAATTATGTGTCTTGAAACATATGAATTAGAGAGTTTGAGCCTCTTCATTTGAAATACTGATCCCCCCATTTTAAATTTCTTGCAAATTTAGGCATAATTTAAATATAGTGAATTGCACTAATGCTAAATGTACCGTTTGATTTTTACAGATGAATAAATCCATGTACCCTTCTCCCTATCAAAATAAAGAATTTTGTCATCACCCCTAGGAATATCCATCATTTACCTTTCTGTTCAATCTTGGCCCTGCATCCAGAGGCAACCACTGTTCTTATTTCTAGTACCATAGATTAATTTGCCTATTTTAAAATTTCATAGAAAAAGGATCATACATTATGTACTCTTTTGTGTCTGCATTCCCACAAATGGCATAATGTTTTTGAGATCCATCCATTTTGTACTTATCTATGTTTGTGAAAAGTGTTCCATTGTACAAGTA
The DNA here is from genome assembly GCF_011800145.1 of Mirounga leonina. NCBI lineage: Eukaryota > Metazoa > Chordata > Mammalia > Carnivora > Phocidae > Mirounga > Mirounga leonina. Next base: position 59,956,743 of record NW_023270305.1, read on the forward strand.
TACCACAATTTATTTATACATTTACCTGTTGATGAACACTTGGTTGTTTTTTTTTTTTCTTTTCTTTCTGTTATTTTTCTTTGCTATCATAACTAAAACTGCTACTAGCAAATGTGTAACAGTGTTTTTGTGGACATATGTTTACATTTCTCTTGGATAAATAGCTAAGAGTAGAGTGCCACTCATAGCATTTGTGTATGTTTAACTTTATAAGAAAATGTCAAGACATTTCCAACATGATTGTATTATTCTACTCCTTTTCAGCACTGTATGAGAGTAGCTTTTCCAATATTTGGTATCATCAGTCCTTTGAATATTAGTCATTCTGGAGGGTGTGCAGTGACATTTCCTGGTTATTTTAATATGTATTTCTCAGATGACGAAACACATTGGGCATGTTTTCATATGCGTACTGGCCACTTATAAATCTTCTGTTATGAAGAGTCTGTTCAAATCCTTTGCTTATTGTAATTGGATTATTTGGCTTCTTATTGTCAGTTTGTAGCCGTTATTTATATATTTTGCAAATGAGCTCTTTGTCAACTATATGCATTGTGAATATTTTCTCCTAGTCTGTGACTGCTCTGTTCTTTTCTTAATGATATTTGTTTTGATGAGCAGAAGCTTTAAATTTTGAACAAGTTATCATTTCATCATTTATTTCTTCTCCTAGTTATTACTTCTTGTTTACAAAACTTTTCTTAACCACCTATCATGAAAGTATTCTCTTATGTTTTCTTCCAGAAGATTAATACTTTTATTCATTTGGGCCACTGATTCATCCCAAATTAATTTTTTGTATGGTGCAAGGTAGACATCATATGGATATGTAGTAGTACCCATATCATTTGTTGAAGAGACTTTCCTTCCTTTCTTCCACTGAATCATTTTCACATCTGTATCAGAAATTGAGGGACTGGATATGAGTTCACTTTTGACCTCTCTATTCTCTTTCATTTATGTTTGTCTATTTTTATATCAATGACATGTTAGCTTAATAATAAATCTTAAAATCAGGTAATATAGATCCTCCAGCTTTGATCTTTATTTTTAAGATTTTTTTTTTTTTTTGGCTATCCAAGCCCTTTGCATTTCCTTATAAAGTTGAGAATAAGCTTGAAATGTCTACCAAAAATAAATAAATAAATAAATAAATAAATAAATAAATAAATAAATAAA